>NC_092504.1:108079236-108385446 GCF_047511675.1 Marmota flaviventris
AGTTTTTTCTAAGACCATCACTCTGATGTATGTAACTTAATATCCAGAAGAAACATGCGCAATGTAACATTCTAGGGAACTTTTAACTCTGTGAACTACAGTCATCCCCCATACAGACAGCTACAGAGCCCAAGGCAGTCATTTCATTCACAAATGCACAGCCACATGAAGCACATGTAATTATGATGACTCACACTGTTTTGCATGATGGTTTACCAAAGGCATCTTCTAGAGGAATCAGAAATTTGAAGGAAAGGCAAAAAGTATAACAGCAGACACTTTTGAAAGTGATAAAACAGCAAGAATATCACTATCCTAAAATGATCATACTGTGGATACTCTCTACCTTTCCATTAATTCCACTATCAATTTTATGGAATTTTATGAAGACCTACTGTACAGAAAGATGGTTCCATGAGCATGTCAGGTATTCATCTGGGAGCACACAAAATGACAATCCAAGGTTCTTTCCCACATAGAAAAGGAAGAAACATAAAAATCAAACTCACTGATACTTACTCGTACCACATAACCTGAATTACATCTGAAATTGGCAGGCTGATGTACTCCATTAATCCAAACTTCTCCAGATAATCCACATGGATCTTTCCTTGCAGCTAAGATATCTAACAACCTATAAAAAGACAGATATTTTCTGAGTTATTTTTTTTCCCTCACCTCAGGCCATATCACTTAGTTATCCTGAAACCAAATTTTGTGCACTGGAAAATGTACTAGTCAAGAAGTACATGGTATAACTAAAATTTTATCTATACCCATATAGGTATACAATTCTCACCTTCCTTTTCATTATGTACTTACTACAAAAAGCTCAAAAATAAAAATGCAAGAAAAATTTAGCTTGTCCAGCACAGACCTCTCAAGTGATTCCCCCGGCTGTCTGACCTTAGAAGATCCAACCAGGCAATGTGCTCCTTTTTCTAAGATTTATCTTCAACAAAAGATTGAAAGTGGAATTAAATGGAAAGGTAGAGAGGAATGGCAGTATGCCCTTTTTAGGACAGTGATATCATTCTAGCTGTTGTATCAGTTCTTCTCCCCACTTTTAATATTATTCCCTACTTTTTCATCCACATTGCTTTATAATATGTCCAACAACTTTATGTCAATCACCTTTTATGCTGTGTGAGTGAAGGTGGCCTAATAGGACTTTCTGGTCCTTGGGATAAGCCAGTCTGACTGCATGTTATCTCCAGCACATAGGACCAGATTGGAAATGTACAGCAAAGGCTTAACCAACACCTACTCTGTAAAGTGATTTTTCTTTTTTTTTTTTTTTTGGTACCAGAGATTCAGAGACACTCAACCACTGAACCACATCCCCAGTCCTATTTTGTATTTTTCATAGAGACAGGGTCTCACTGAGTTGCTTAGTGCATTGTTTTGGCTAAGGCTGGCTTTGAATTCGTGATCCTCCTGTCTAAGTCTCCTGAGTCACTGGGATTACAGGTGTGCAGCAACATGCCCAGCTGTAAAGTGATTTTTTAAAAAGCATACCAAAATTGCACAGAAAAAGCTTATTTATATTTTGTTATACTCACAAAGATTTGTCTCCACCTGGGGGTCCCATGATGGCATTGAGGCCAGGTTTCATGATCCCACTGGAAACACACACATAAAAAATGACTCATTATTCCATTTTAACACAAAAAATGACTCATTGTTTCATTTCATTCTCTATTACTTTGCAGTCTGCACTGAATACACTCAAGAAAGTCTGATGAAATAGGAAACAGTAAACAAGTACCAAATCAAAGAGAAAAAAATAGAATTGATGATTAATAGAAGTTCAGTATACCAAAGACGTCAGTCCTAGTCAATACCTACAAGAAAGATGGCTAGGTTCCTCTAAATTCCTTCCATTTATTCTCTAAATCACTTATCCCTTTTGGAAAATGACACATCCAAAAAATTCCTTGAAATTGTCCTGGGAATATAGATCAGTTGCAGAGACAGCAGTTAGCATGCAGGAGGCCATGGGCTCCATCCCCAGCAACAACATCAAAAGTTCCTTGAAATAAGTAACAGATTCTCTCCAGTAAAGTCAGTGCCTCCCAGCACAGTGTAGACGTACATGAGAGCTTCTGAGAGTTGTTCAATGATTAGTATCTTCCATTGACCTCACTTGCTACCTAGCCAGCCCTAAACAATCCATCAACCACTGGCTTGGAGACTATGAGAAGTAGTGATGTCACTGCTAATCTCTCATCAGACCAAAACCCAACATATCTTAAGTAGAAATGAAAAGCTAGAATGGAGCACTCCAGAGGATAAGAAAGCATCACAGGTGCTTAACACTAACGAAAAGTCTCAACAATTAGAAAAGGAAACACATCCTCACCATAGATCAGCTCCTTCTTTGTTAAGTGTCCAAGAGCTCATTTTAGAATTAGAAACATCACTTATCGGGTGATGTCATTTAAGAACATCCAGGCATAAGTAAATTTCCTACAGAGGCATGAGGGTAGTGAATATTCAGATGGAGTAGGAAGAAGGAAAAAAAAATTATAGCAGAGCCACTGTGGGTACGTAGGCATGATGAAACAGAGGCCTCATATAGCTCATTCAGAATGCTGGTGTATACATCTAGTCTCCCTTTAAAATTGTACAGAGGTCAAGATGTATTCTACATAGAAAACAGTATTTATTCCACATGCAAGATCAAAGCTGACAGCTACTTCATTCTCAGATGATGATTCCCACAGAGGTTATAAATTTCCCAGCACAACTTCCACACAGTGCTCACATCCAAGAGGGCCTTAGCATTCATTTGCTTGTGGCACCTGATCTGTCACCATTATACTATGAGTTGCTGGAAACTAACGTGAAATGCACCTTTGACTTTGCTCACTAACTGAGGAACCTCTCACTGAAACATCAGAGACAATGAGAATTCCATAACCCTGGAACAAACTGTAACAGGAATATCACTTATTCTTTAGTAGCCTTTCACCTCCCAATGGGAAGACATAGCAATGACTGGGAAATGTCAAAGTGGGTTCTCCTGTAACACTTAGTGCATCTTTTTTTTTTTTTTTTTTTAATAGCTACCTAGCCTCTGCTTCTGAAATGACCAAACAAGTTTGAGATTTACTAAGGTTTCACTGCCAGAAGAGTTTTCCAGATTTTTAAAAATATTATTATAATTTTTTTAGTGATGAATGCAATATCTTTATTTATTTATTTTTATGTGGAGCTAAGGATCAAACCCAGTGCTTCACACATGCTAGGCAAGTGCTCTATCACTGAGCCACAACCCCAGCCTGAGTTTTCCAGATTTTTGTAATACCTAGTCAAATAAAGACCAAGTAATCCTGAATTATTTCTGAATTAAACTGAACTTGGATGGGTTAAGATGAATAAATTTGCTTGCTTTGACACTAAACTCTAGCGTTAACAGAAAACAATGATGTACAATCACAAATGCAAGGGTTCCAAAGTAGAACAGTGGCTAATTCCACCTCCATGACACAACACAATATTAAGTGTGTATGATGTACAGACAAGACACTCTTCCATGACATGGGATAGAGCTGAGAATGAAACAAACAAACAAACAAAAAAAGTAGAAAAACAAAAATAAAAAGATTCTATCCCTCTCAGAGTTGATATTCTATCCAAGGAAACAGCAATACTACAGCAGGTCACCTGTGTCTTCATAAACAGTGGTTTGAGACAGAACCACATTTGTTGGGTTATATAGTATCTATAGTTGTTTCCATGCTACAAAAGCAGAATTTATTTTCAACCCAGTTGAATGCCCCAAAAAGTTCAAAATAATTTATTATTTGGCCCTTCACAGAACATGTTTTGCTGGTCTCTGTTCTAGTGTAAGTTCCACAATTCCCTGGTCTCCCCACCCTACCCTCTGCCCCCAAGCCTTCCCTGTACTGGAGATTGAGCCCAGGACCTTGCACATGCTAGGCATGAGCTCTACCACTGATGGGTGCGGTGGCCCATGCTTCCCAAGTACTTGGGAAGATGAGGTAGGAGGATAGCATATTTGAGGCCACCTGGGAAACTTAGCAATACACTGTCTCTAAATAAAAAGGGTTGGGTACATAGCTGGATAGTAAAGTGATTGCATAGCATGCACAAGGCCCTGACTTTGATCCACAGAAAAAAAGAGAAGGAAATAAACGAAGAAGGGAAGGAAGGAAGGAGGAAGAAAGGAAGGAAGGGAGGGAGGGAGGAGAAAGGGAAGGAGGGAGGGAAGAAAGATAGTCATGGCTCACTGTTGTTTATTGCTTTATGGTGTTTGTATATATTGATTCTCCTTATTATACTGTGAAGGGATTGTGAACAAGAACTGTGTCACGCTGTCACTATTTTATCCTTTGTCCATCTCCCATAATAAGTAACATACTGAATTATAAATGTGTGAAATAAAACTCTCCTTAAGGATTCCTGTCACATCCATTACATTTTAATGAACAGTGATTAATTCTTTGGTTTTGTTTTGTTTGTGGAAAAGAGGTGTCAAGGACATTCTTGGAGCATATCCCACCTCCCTATACACATGCTCACTCAACATATCCATTTTCTCAAATTCCATGATCTTAAAACTTTCAATTTAGGGTTACAAGTTGACATTGTACTTTTTAATCCTTCTATCACGCCAGAATAACACAGTAAAAATGCTCTAGTTTTGTGCAACCATTAGACTATAAAATTTCTGAGAACAAAATCTCATTCAATTGGAATTGGTGCATTAATGAGAACTCATAGTTTTTAATCTATACAGAGAATTATAGAAAAGTATAGATGGAAAACTCCCAAGGTGCTGTGGGAACAATCACTCCACCCATCACTCCTTTTACCCCTCTTGGCCAGATCCATGTGCATGTGCGCACACAGAGGCAGTTTTTTTTTTAAACAATGTTATAAATGTATGTGTATACATGTGTGTGTGTGTACATGCATACATATATTCTCTAGGTCTGTTCATTTAGAAGATCTAGGAGCAATGACACACCAATAGCAATGAGCATTCTAAACACTCAGATATTGGTTTGTAAATACCATCCTCCACAGGAATGAACAGCAGCTGGCCCCAGGTCTGGCAAGGTAATTATACTGTGAGCCTGGAAATTCTGTGGGGTCTCATTCATGCTAGGCAAGCTCTCTACTTTTGAACTACATCCACAGCCACTTTTAAATTTTCTTTTTTTTTTTTTAATATTGAAGATGTTTTATTTATTTATTTATTTATTTTTAATTTTTTATTGTTGGTTGTTCAAAACATTACAAATTTCTTGATATATCATATTTCACACTTTGATTCAAGTGGGTTATGAACTCCCTTTTGAGTCATGCTATCTCTAAGCTGCCAGGTTGTCTACAAACATGTGATCCCCCTGCCTCAGCCTACCGAGTAGGTGAAATTTCAAGTCTTACCAACATGCACATTAGAGTCTGGAACTTCTAGCAGTGCTAAGGAAGTCCTCAAATAATTAGAGGATAAGTCAAAATAAAAAAGGACAAAGGGAACTCACTTGGAAAGATTTTCCACTGACCAAACCAGGAATAATAGGTGTATCATGATAAATAACCATAACCATGCATTGGTATTGAATGCTGTTGAATGAAATAGGAATCCATGAGTCAGTACAATAAATGAAAGAAAGGACCATGAATGAAACTATGTCCCTACTAGAATGAAAACTATGAGATGATAAAATAAAAAAATTACTACCACCGTGTTGCTGATCCAGACAGCACCCACAAATAGGAACTGAAGTTGGTGAGTTGCAGCTCAATGAGGAGCAGGATTCTGAAACATTGTCAGAGCATCTGCCCTCATAATACTAATAATGTCCAAAGAGGAAAATGGCAGCATTATGGTGAAGTTTGCAGACAGCAACACAGCCAGGTGATAAATATTACCATCACCAGGAGGGGATGGGACAAAAAATACCAGATTGTATGAACCTGCAGAGACACGATGTGGTGGCCAGTCAGCTATGTGAGGAGCAAGGTGATGGGCAGCCCTGAGGACCACTCCTTCCTTCATTCTGAGGCTATATTTCCCCTCAGCTATTGCCAGAAAACAACTGGTGATTATACATAAAAGAGTCCTTCTTTCTGCAAACTAATTAAGAAGGAGTTAGGGGTGAAGGAGCATCACCTGAACAGCCTGCTCTCAAATGATTGCCAAAAAGCTAATGGCAATGAGTAAGGAAAGAGACACAGGGAGGGGAGCAAATGCAGTGCAGTGTGGACAGTAGGAAAGCACTAGATGATGACCTCCTCCTTTGCCAAGAAGTACACTATTCAGGCACACTCAAGGTGAACCTTGATTAGAAGAGACGGTGCTTGGAGGTGCTAGCTAGAATATATAAGTACACAGTGTGCACTTTACAGCTATTCAAACCTGGCCGTATTCAATTCCTGTTACTTTCTGCCTCTTTCACCACAAAATCTGAAGTACCAACATTTTCTTGATTATGTTTCACAAAATGCTCTCAACTGTTCATTAGTCAATTCTATTGATTCATGCAGCTAAAAATGACAGTTTGCATCCACTATTATTCTCCTAGTCAGAATGTAACCAACACAAGAAAGAGACAGGAAGACATGATGCCAGGTGTAGAGCATGGAGAGAGTTCCAATCTGCACAGTGCTCCGGGCCTCAGCTCAGTCATCATTCAGATCCTGATATTTTGCTCTCACCCACATGCAAACATAGATGATCCTCATTATTTCCTTGCCTCTGAGGAAGATGGCTGCTACTAACACAGAAGATCACAGTCACATACAAAATATCAAGAAAATAGGACAAACATCTGATTCCATATAGGTTCATGGCCACCCCAGATTAAAGGCCTCTTGTAAACCCCTGCCCCTGCCTTGGAGACTCCCCCCCCAAAAGTTGCTCACTTGCTCTAGGAATAACGATTTTATTTTTAAATAAATAAACAGAAAATACTTGTATGTTGTGCTGTCTGAGCAAAACAAAATTCACTTCCAGTCATTGTGGAAGGAAATTATAGCCTCTGTTCTCTAGAAATGAGAAAAACATTAACAACCCAATATCTAGCATATGCAATTTAATTGAGATACCTGACAGTGAGAAAGTTTTACAGACGTGCTCCTTTCTCTCCACACTTTAGTTCCCACTTCAAAACTAAATGACACATTGTTTGGTTTCTCAAACACAGGAAGGAATAATTTTTACAAAGAATTTGTCAGTTCCTTTCAAAGTTAAACATACTTAACAAGTGATCCAATCATTTCAGTCTTTAGTTTATCCAAAAGGAAAGAAAGCATGTGTCTACATGTCTCTACAAAGACTTATATACAAATGTTCACAGCAGCTTATTGGTTATAGGCAAAGCCTGTGAGGTTCATGGTAGGTCAATTAAGTGATTTTTTAAAAAGTTCATGCACATACCTGATATTCGATAGTATTTCTTTCTCAACTGTTCTTCGTCGCAGTAGAGAGCCTCTCTTCTCTTGTCCTCTATAGCAGATGTTATGAAAACTCAACACAGCTCCTTGGGTAATTGTCTCCCCGTCAGTAGAGATCATCTCAGGAAGGCCATTGGTGTGTCTTTGTAGCATTGGAATAACAACCTGGTCATTATTAGAAGACATCTTCAGAGATTTTGCCTTCTGTAGAGAAAAAAGCAATAGTAAGTTGATTGTCTACATAAATGAGATTGTAAACCCTAGATAACAATACAATTAAAGCAAGACTGTTTTCAACTGTGCTGCAGTGAGTAGATTCCTTACCAAAGAACAGCCCACATCACTGTGATAAGAACAACCTTAGAGCCTAAAATGGCAGGAAGACACTATGAACACCTGCATTCCAATCAGATGTCAAGTAAGTTCCTAATAAGAGTTCAGAGTAGGAAAAGTACTCAAAACACAAAGTAGGAAAAAGAGGTAAAGGTTAGACTTGTCTGTCCTGAAAGGCATATGACAACACAACTTTCTTTCAGGGACAGCCTGCATGTACCCCTGCATTTTTTCTTTAATTTTAAAGTTTGTAACATTTTTATTACCAAACAGGACAGAACCAAGCTGTCAGTGACAGGAGGAATTTCTCTGAACATATGGTTCCAAACTTTACATCTCTGCGTGTTATGGACCTTCAATCAACCAGGCAGATGTGATGGTGAGGATACAGATATCAAATGTGTCTCAAAGGCCATGTACTTGAAAGTGTGACGGCCTGTGGTGCTAGTGGAGGTGGGGCCTGGCTAAAGGAGGAAGGTCACTAGAGGTGTATTATAGAGAGGTGTATCTTGTTCCTGGCTCCTTCTCTACTCTTTCATTCTGACTTACATGAAGTGATCAGTTTTCTTTCTCAATGTCCTTCTGATATGATTTTTCTATCCCACTGCAATCCTAAAAGTAATGGAGCTAGCTGACCATGGAATGAAACCTCTGAAACCACGAGCCAAAATAATCTTTCCTCCTCTAGGTTGAATTTCTCAGGTATTTTGTCACAGCAATGGAAATCTTAATAACACCGTATACTCCAAAATTATTTATGTTTACCTAATCATTTCCTTATAAGAAAACATTTAAATTCTAGAAAGATTTAAAATTAAATATGCAAATGACAAAGTCAAACCAATATTTAAGCAGCTCCAAACTTTAAAGCAAAAACCTGAATATTAAGTGTATCAATGAATTTTTAAATGCTTCATTAAACAACTGAAAAAGGGCCCCTGAGAGATTTAATTAGAGTAAGACATTATGCTGAATTAAGTTCATGGAACTAAGTTCTGTTTTTAAGAGCCAAATTCATCAATACATTATGCTGAATTAAGTTAATGGAACTAAGTTCTATTTTTAAGAGCCAAATTCATCAATGAAGTATGTTCTCTGTGCCAATCATGGAATAGCTGATCCAAACAAATCTTCCTTGGGAACAAAACAAAAGTAAAAAACATGAGAAGTGGCAATGTAACAATAGTCCACTTCATGCTTTGAATATAAACCTCACTGCTCTGCCACTGGTGGCTTATTTTAAAACTGACAATTTTTTCCTTCTTCTTGTCCCTTTCACTTTCCCTAACTTAGAAGTTCTAACTCGATTTCCGTCCTAGGCCACACTATCTGTCCTTTTGCTCACTGAGCACAGGAATGTAGGAATCCAGACTTCTGGGTTAGCACCAGTAGATGTAAGAAATGGCTCTCTCAAGGCAAAGAATAAAGTGTATTCCTACTAGGACACATCTGGAGTTCAGCCTTTGCATTTCTTTCCACATTTTTTATTGTTGCATTATAGTTGAACACAATGGTGGGATTTGTTGTTACATATCTGTATATGCAAACAATATTAAAATATAATATAATTTGGCCACAATTACTCCCCATTACCTCCTCACTCCCTCACTGCCTCCCCTGCCTTCCCTTTTTTCGACTGACCTCCCTTTGATTTCATGAGATCCACTTCCTTTCTTTTCCCTTTTCCTTTCTAGCTTCCTCATATGAGTTTAACTTATTTTGCTTATTATAATGGTTTTTAGTTTCATCCATGTTCTTGCAAAGGACATAATTTAATTTTTCCCTATGGTAAAATAAAACTCCATTGTATATATATATACCACATTACACTTAGGATGGTTCCAGTTTGACTATTGTAATTATACTGTTATAAACATGGATATGCAAGATAAGATATGCAAGATATTAATTCTTCAAGATAAATTTTGAGGACTTGTATTGTTGGGTCATATGGTGGTTCCATGCCTAGTCTTTTGAGGAGCCTTTATAATGATTTCCATAGTGGATATACTAATTTACCACACTACCAACAGTATAAAAGTGGTTTTTTTTTTCTCTGCATCTTATCATTCATTATTATTTGTATTCATAGTGATTACCATTCTGTTGGTGTGAGATGAAATCTCAGGGTAGTTTTGATTGGCATTTCCCTAATTCCTAATGATGTTAAACATATTTTCATATATTTGTTAGCCATTCCTATTTCTTCTTTTAGTAGTGTCTGTCTGATTCACTTGCCCATTTATTAACTGGGTTATTTGTTTATTTGGTGTAAGGGTTTGAATTATTTATATATTAATCCTCTGTCTGAAGAGTAGCTAACAAAGATTTTCTACTATTCTGTGGGTTCCCTCTTCACATTCCTAATTGTTTTCTTTGCTGTACAGAAGCTTTTTAATTTGATAGCATCCCATTAAAGAACTCTTTACCTTCTTTTCTGAGCTTTAGGTGTGCTATTGAGAAAGTCATTGTGTGTCACTAAAAGCTGGAGTGTTGACTCCAGGATAGCACAGTTTTCTTTAGGAGTACCATAGTCTAATTCCTAGACCTTTGATCTATTTTGAGTTGATTTTTGTGCAGGATGAGAAATAAGGTTCCAGCTTCATTCTTCTACATAAGGATAGCCAGTTTCCCCAGCACCATTTGTTTAAAAGGCGCCTTTTCTCCAATGTGCATTTTTGGCACTTTTGTGGAGGATCAGATGACTGTAGATATGTGGATTTGTCTCTGTGTATCCTGTTATGTTCCATTGGTTTATGTATCTGTTTTTATATCAGGACCATGCAGTTTTTCTTACTATAGCTCTGTAGTATAATTTGAAGTCAGGTATTTTGATGCCACTAGTATTGCTTTTTGGCTTAAAATTGGTTTGGCTATTCCTGGGTCTTTTACTTTTTCAAATGAATTTTAAGACTGTTTTTCCTACTTGTGTGAAGAAAGTCATTGGTATTTGATGGAGATTGCATTAAATGTATATATTGATTTTGGAAGGAAGGCCATTTTAACAACGTTAATTCTGCTTATCTATGAACTTGGGAAGTCTTTATATCTTCTGAGGTTTTCTTTAATGTACTGCAATTTTTATTGTGGAGGACTTGGTAACCTTTTTGATTAGATTTATTCCTACAGGTTTTTTGTTTATTTATTTCGAAGCTATTGTAATTGGAATGTTTTCCTGATTTCTTTCTCAGTAGATTTATTGTTGGAATAGAGGAAAACTATTGATTTATAAGTTGGTTTTGTAACCTGCTACTTTGTCTAATTTGTATATTAACTCTAGCAGTCTTTTGGTGGAGCTTTTGGATCTTCTAGGTATAGGATCATATCACCTGCCAACAGTGATATTTTGACTTCTTCTTTTCCCATTTTTATCCCTTTTTTTCCCTCTCTTGCCTAATTGCTCTATCTAGAATTTCTAGTACTATATTAAATAGGAGTGGTTAGAGTGAACATCCTTGTCTTGTTCCAGATTTTAATAGAAATGCTTTCAGTTTTTCCCCATTTATAGTGAGGTGGGATTTGGATTTTTTATATATAATCCTTATGATGTTGAGATAGATTCCTTCTATCCCTAGTTTCGTTAGTGTTTTTATCATGAATGGATGGCAAACTAATTTGTTTAAAGGCCTTCTCTGTACATATTGAGATGACAAAGTGAATTCTGTCCTTAATTCTATTTATATGATGAATTACAATTGTTGATTTGTATATATTAAACCATCCTTGCATTTCAAGTTGCAATCAAACTAACTTTGTCGTGATGTACAGTCTTCTTAATATGTTGTTGAATATAACTTGCTAATATTTTATTAAGTATTTTAGCATCTAAGTTCATTAGAGATATTGGTCTGTAATTTTCTCTCCTTGATGTGTCCTTATCTGGTTTTGGTATGAGTGTGAGTCTGGCTTCATAGAACAAATTTGGAATTGTTCCATCCATTCTATGGGTCATGAAATAATTTCAGGAGTCTTGGCATTAGTTCTTCTTTAAAGGTTTGTTGGAAGTCAGCTGTGAATCCATCTGGTCCTGGGATTTTTTTGTTGTTGTTCTTATTGGAAAGTTTTTTTTTAAATTAGTGCTTCTATTTCATTACAAGTTATTTGTCTGTTTAGGTTTTCTGTGTCCTCTTGATTCAGTTTTGGCAGATTGTATTTGTTTAGAAATGTATCCATTTCTTCTAGGTTTTTCAATTTATTGGAATATAAGTTTTCAAAATAGTCCTCATGATTCACTGGAATTCTGTGATGTCTATGATGATTTCCCCTTTTTCATCTCTAGTTTTATTAATTTGGATTTTCTCTCTTTTCCTTTTTGTTAGTTTGGTAAGGGCTTATAAATCCTGTTTATCTATTCAAAGAACCAACTCTTTGTTTCACTGATTTTTTGTATTGTTTTATATTCTCAAGTTCATTGATTTCAGTTCTAATCTTAAATATTTCCTTCCTTCTACTGGTTTTATAATTGAAGTATTCTTTTTCAAGGGTTTTGAGATGCATCATTAGGTTATTTATTTGGGATGTTTCTGATTTTATTATGCAGGCACTCATATGTATATACTTTCCTCTTAAAACTGCCTTCATAGTGTCCCAGAGGTTCTGGTATGTTGTATCACTATTGTCATTTGAGTCTAAGGATTTTGAAAATCTCCCTTGATTTCTACTACTACCTATTCATCATTCAGGAGAGTATTGTCCAAAATCCATGTGTTTACAGGGTATTGTCATGTTGATTTCCAATTTAATTCCATTATGATCTGATAAGTGTAAGGAATTATATCATTTTTATTTTTTTGTATTTGATAAGAGTTGCTTTATGGCCTAAAATACAGTCTATTTTGAAGAAAGTTTCAAGAGCCACTGAAACTTTTTCAGTATTTCTATCTCCTTATTGAATTTCTCATTCATATTCTACACTGGCTTCCTTAATTAATGCAGTTGTTTTTCTGTGTTTCTCTTGGAATTCACTGATCATTTCAATAATGATTCTCCTGAATTCCTTATCTGATGTGTTAGCCACTCCACTATCATTGGGATCAGTTGCCTGTAAATTATGAATTTTAGGAGGTGTTGTGTTAGCTCATTTTTTTTCATATTTCTTGTATTCCTATGTTGGGTTTTATGTGTCTGTTGGAAGGGATTTCTTTTCCACTCTTATCTGTGGGCCTTTTAGCTTTTACTTGTCCTAGAGTGTTCTAGATTGAATCCCCCCTCATAGGTATGGTATACACAGTGTTTGTGTTAAATCAACATGATTTCTGGAAAGTTTAGGGGCTGGGCCCTGTGGATCTCTGTTAGGAGTTTGGATTTCAGGAACCTCCCATGTATTCTATTCATAGAATTCAGGATTCTCCTGAATTCCTTATCTGATGTGTTAGCCACTCCAGCTGTTGCTGGATGAAATATTCTACAGATGGTCTGTTAGATTCATTTGATTTATTTTTCAAGTTCATAGAGTCTTTACTGAGTTTATGTCTGGATGACCTATCTAATGGTGAGAGAGTTGTGTTGAAATCACCCAGTATTATTGTACTAGGGTCTATCTGAGACTTCAATTTGAATAGTATTCTACTTATGTAATTGGGAGTGATTTTTATGGGTTTGCCTCTACATATGGCCTGAAATTTTTCTCCTAATATTTTTAAAACTCTCTTCTTCTGTATGTTAGGAATTTTAATTATCATTTGTCATGGAGAGGTCCTTTTTTATCTTGTCTATGAGGTATTCTGAATGCCTCCTATAGATGAATATTTATCTGTTCTGCAGGTTTGGAAAATTTTTCTGTTATTATTTCCTCAAAGAGGTTATCCATTCCATTAGCTTGCATATCACAACCCTCCTCAATTGCAATAATTATTAAATTTGGTCTCTTAACGTTGCTCACTGTAAAATGCTGATGATAGTTACTTATTTTCTTTTCTATAATGCTGATGAATTTTAGGAGGTGTTGTGTTAGCTTATTTTTTTTTTTTCAAATTTCTTGTATTCCTATGTTGGGTTTTATGCGTCTGTTGGAAGGGATTTCTTTTCCACTCTTATCTGTGGGCCTTTTAGCTTTTACTTGTCCTAGAGTGTTTTATTTATTTATTTTTTTGCAACATTCAAAGGTAGTCATAAATTGTGTACAAACCAGTGTACTGTCTATTTATTTTATTTTTATTAGTATTATTTTTTTTTCAGTGCTAGGGATTGAACCCAGGGCCTTGGGAATGCCAAGTAAGTGTGCTACTACTGCTTTATACCCTCAGCTTTATTTTTATTTAATTTTTAATTTTTGGTACCAGAAATTGAACCCAGGGGCACTTAACTACTGTCACATCCATATATATATAATATATATATTTTAATTTAGACCCTGACTCTATAAAATATATATATTTTAATTTAGCGTCAGGGTCTCACTGAGTTCCTTGGGACCTCATTAAGTTGCTGAGGTTGGCTTTGAATTCACAATCCTACTGCATCTGCCTAGAGTGTTTTAGATTGAATCCCCCCTCATAGGTATGGTATACACAGTGTTTGTGTTAAATCAACATGATTTCTGGAAAGTGTAGGGGCTAAGCCCTGTGGATCTCTGTTAGGAGTTTGGATCTCAGGAAGTTCCCATGTATTCTACTCATAGGCCATGAGACCCAATCCTCCAGACTTTATGCTTCCCAGGAACACAGCCTTCCCAGGCTTAGTCCCTAAGTGTATTCACAACCCCTGTTCAGATTCCCAGTTCCAGTTCAACTGCTCATATGAGATACCACACTCAAAGGAGAAGGGAGTTGACTCCCCTTCACTTTTCTGACTTGAATCCCCCTGGGTACAATATTCTCTGTGCCTGTTTCACTTCCATTCTGCTAGGTACACAGTAGGTGCTCGCTGAAATAGTGTGGCAGTGTTTGCTATGATCTCCTGCAGCAGCAGCTGCAACATGGTCACCTGAAGATGGCTCTGCATCTGCTCTCTGCAGCCAGTTGAGAAACAGAGCACTTTTCAAGCAACAGTGCACAATGCAGGCTCTGTATCCACCGAGTTCAGGCTGCTTTCCTGATCTCAGGTTCTTCCATACTAATGTTTCCATTGTGTTTCTGTCCATGTTCTCCCTCCTGTGTGCTGAACCAGCCCCATTACCACTGCTGCCACTGCTGCAGCAACCAGTTTGGCTCCAATGTATTCATTATTTTTTGTTTAATGTACCCAAATTTCTAAACCTTAATGACAGTCTCACTGTCAAATGTTAAGTTTTAGTGAAATACACCTCCACTTCTCCCTGCTAAGAAGCAGTATTTCCTGCTGCTTGGATCCTCAGCCATGGAGCAACGAGGAATGCAACCTTTCTCTAGTCCACCATCTTAAATCTCCCTGCATTTTTTCTTTTAAAGACCACTGTTCCCCTAATTATTTAGAATCACTGTCTCTGGGTCAGGATTCCAATATATATATTCTCTTTTGCTAGCAAAGCAATAAAGCACCTTTTTCCTTCTTCTCAAAACCTTGTCCTCATTAATGGATCAGCATCAGCTTCTGGTATCTGCAATGTGAATAGTTTTCATGAAAGCAACCAAAGCATCCTGGACTTGAGGAACCAAAATACCCGAAAGGAGAGAATAGCATTAGATCAAACTCACTACCCTGTACTCTTTCCTTTCTGGGTCTTTGTACATGAAAACTGCACACACAGAGAGAAACATTCAGGAAAACCATGAAGAAAAAAGCTGCCATAGGAGTGTTCCTAGACCCCTTAATATTTCTAAGCAAATATCTCAGCAATCTCTCAGAAAAACAAAATTTGGACTTGCAGGTCAGAAAATATCAGGAGCCCTAAACACAAATTTCTGAGATCCCAGAATATGGGAAAAAAATAAAAAATATGGGAATATGTGTAAACAACAAATAGGCTAGCATTTGATAGATCAAGGTAAGCTGCTCAGACTTTGGTAGAATGTTGAATCCCTGTTTATTCTCTTATTTTGTATTTCTCATTACTAAATCACTTAAAAATAAAAGCAATTTTGTAACACCTTAAAAGATACATACATTTTCTCTATCTTAAAACAAATTAATTCCTGAGTTTCAAAACAACCCAAAACTATGATGTTAAATATATGCTTCAAAAAAAAAAAAAAACAAACACTAAAATAGAAAAGAGTAGGAAATGGTGTCATTTCAATCAGTTCTCAAGACTATGGGATCAATAGATATATCAGGAAAAATGAGATTGAAAAAAGCAAAGTTCTTAAGCTAATTACCAGTCAAACATAGGAACAAATATTAATATTTTACTTTCTTCTAATAAGATGTTCAAAGAGATTTTCCTAATTACAGAAGGCAAAGCCATGTAAAAACCAGCCACTGGAATACCCTATAACAACTTTTACTTTATTGGCATAGTAAAAATCATACCCTGAGATAGAGGTTAAAGATGATAATGAGACATGCCACCCATGAAGTTCCACAATGAAGAAAAGCACAGAAGCAACTAAGACCACCCTCCACATGGGTTGACACTAGGAAGACCAAGGCCCTGCCTGCCCCATAGATACTATTTAAAAAACATGCATTTCTCTCTCTTAGGGAGATGGCCTGGGAATTCCATTCTTACCTGCTGCCTCCCTTACATGACAGCATAAGAATAAAAGCCTTCTTCCCACAACAGTGTTCCTACCTGATTGTACTTTTAGGAAACACAGCAACCTGCAGTATTAATTTAAAAAGTGCTATATACTTCAGCTTGAAAATAACATATTTGTAAAATTAGAAAATGTGGCAATTGTCTAAAAGAAAATAATTTTGGTTTTTTAGACCTGTCCTGTTAACTATATTCATTTACCTCAAGCAAAACAAATGAAGTGAATCTCAAAAATTAAACCTGACCACTGAATCTGTTCACTTTTCAAAAACCAAAACATATTCTTTTCATTCCTGAAACAAGTTCACATTTTTTTTGTACAAAATTTCCAATAGCACTGGAAGGACAATGTAATAAAGACAAGAATAGTTTCAGTAACAATAACCCTTCTAGGAATACCCCAAGGCTCTCCTATAAAAGTTGCAAAGATCCCTAAGCATGTGGGCCAGTATTTGCATTATAACTTCAGTATTTAGCACTAAAATGTTCTGCAAGCCCAGGTCATAGAACAGAAATATTTGCCCTTACCTCTCTCCTACATTGTCAGTAAATAAAAGAATATATTTATAAAAGTATCTTCCTTACACTTCCCTGCAAAAATAAAATTTCTAAACATTATATTTGCACTTGAAAATTGAATTTTCCAACAGATGATAGCTAACATAAAAGCAATAATACTGTAATGTCCACTATTATTCAATCCTCCATATCTCTGCATACCTTATTCTCAATAATTCCTAGTAAAAGAAAAATTAAATTACAAGTCACATCTATTATAATCATAGCAATCAAGGAGCTTGATATCAAATCAGAGACACGCCGTCTGATAGAAGAAAAAGTTGGCTACGATCTACATACTGTGGGGTCGGGCTCCAAATTTCTCAATAGGACACCCATAGCACAAAAGTTAATAACTAGAATCAACAAATGGGACTTACTCAAACTAAAAAGTTTTTTTCTCAGCAAAAGAAACAATAAGAGAGGTAAATAGAGAGCCTACATCCTGGGAACAAATCTTTACTCCTCACACTTCAGATAGAGCCCTAATATCCAGAGTATACAAAGAACTCAAAAAATTAGACAATAAGAGAATAAACAACCCAATCAACAAATGGGCCAAGGACCTGAACAGACACTTCTCAGAGGAGGACATACAATCAATCAACAAGTACATGAAAAAATGCTCACCATCTCTAGCAGTCAGAGAAATGCAAATCAAAACCACCCTAAGATACCATCTCACTCCAGTTAGATTGGCAGCCATTATGAAGTCAAACAACAACAAGTGCTGGCGAGGATGTGGGGAAAAGGGTACACTTGTACATTGCTGGTGGGACTGCAAATTGGTGCAGCCAATTTGGAAAGCAGTATGGAGATTTCTTGGAAAGCTGGGAATGGAGCCACCATTTGACCCAGCTATTCCCCTTCTTGGTCTATTCCCTAAAGACCTAAAAAGAGCATGCTACAGGGACACTGCTACATCAATGTTCATAGCAGCACAATTCACAATAGCAAGACTGTGGAACCAACCTAGATGCCCTTCAATAGATGAATGGATTAAAAAATGTGGCATTTATACACAATGGAGTATTACTCTGCATTAAAAAATGACAAAATCATAGAATTTACAGGGAAATGGATGGCATTAGAGCAGATTATGCTAAGTGAAGCTAGCCAATCCCTAAAAAACAAATGCCAAATGTCTTCTTTGATATAAGGAGAGTAACTAAGAACAGAGTAGGGTCGAAGAGAATGAGAAGAAGATTAACATTAAACAGAGATGAGAGGTGGGAGGGAAAGGGAGAGAGAAGGGAAATTGCATGGAAATGGAAGGAGACCCTCAGAGTTATACAAAAGTACATACAAGAGGAAGTGAGGGGAAAGGGAAAAATAATACAAGGGGGATAAATGAATGTCAGTAGAGGGGGCAGAGAGAGAAGAGGGGAGGGGAGGGGAGGGGGGGGATAGTAGAGGATAGGAAAGGCAGCAGAACACAACAGACACTAGTATGGCAATATGTAAATCAATGGATGTGTAACTGATGTGATTCTGCAATCTGTATATGGGGTAAAAATGGGAGCTCATAACCCACTTGAATCAAAGTGTGAAATATGATATATCAAGAACTATGTAATATTTTGAACAACCAACAATAAAAAATTAAAAAAAAATAATCATAGCAAGAAGTCATTGGAAATCATGTTAAGTAGACTTACAGAATTCTTCTAGGGATGCTCAATTCTGATAGTGTTCCTTAACTTAGCCTTGGATGTTCATCCCCCAAGAAACATATGTTCTACAGATAAGTGTTGGGTGCAAAGAAAGACTTCATTCAGTGACCAAAGAATGGAGAAGAGGAAGCCTTGTTCACAAATGAGCTTCACAACTCCGGGGAGTTGAGTGGCTATAGATAAAGAATAAGAACAACAAGGGAAAAAGGATTATAAAAAAAGAGGAATAGTCATGTCCTTTCTGGGAATAAGAAATCTTTTCTGCAATTTCTGGTGCTAACTTTCCTTTCATAGTCTGGAGTTTCTGTATTTGGTGGGTGGTAGGCGCTCTCATCCCTGGAGTAGGGAAAAAGAAAGATTAGGCAAGCCTATGCCATGGTAACTCCATATTTTATTGTTGGGCAAGTCATTTCTTAAATGATAAACATATTTACATGCAGAGCTGAGTAGAACCTGTTGCAAAGACCAAAGTAATAAAGAGGAGAGACAAAGGAAGACAAAGATGCAAACATTTCATCTCACCCTAGGCACCCATCAGAGAGGTACAGGTCCAAGGGAAGAGTCAGGGTTTTCAGCAAAAAGGCCTTAAGGTTCCTGAAGAGTAACCCAGGCAACCAGTATCATTATAACCCAAATATCAGAGGAGTTATCTTCAGCAAAGCTAGTGAAGAATAATAGATAATTATTGCCCACCTCCAAAATTAGTGATTTTTAAGTCAACTTAGAAGCAAGTGAAACTAAAAGATTCATTTTGGTTTTTTTTTTGGGGGGGGAGTAGAGGGTGGGTAACAGTGGAAGTACTAAAGTACATGCAAAATTTAGAAATAGAATAAACACAAACGAAGAACATTTAGCTTTATTAGAGAATATTTAGAGTTGTAGATAATATTTATTTTTTAAAGATACAGACAAATTCTACATAATACTAAATAATACTACCTAAGAACTCAATATATTAAATGTTCCAGATCACAGAAAATATCATTCTTCTGTTTCAATGCAGGATATACACCTAGCTAGGAATATCCTTACATCTTAATTAATATGTTTATTACAAAAATGACAATACTAAACAGAATTTTAAATAGTAAAATTTCCCCTCTTTAAGTGAGCTTTTCAGACTCTCAAAAATGTAGTCATGTGAGTCTCAATGTCAGGATATACACAAATGCCATCATCCCCCAAAAAGACCATCTCCTTGCCTTTGCAACTGTAGATAACAAATATGGACTATATATTTCAAAATAATACAAGAAAGGATTTGAAATATTTTCAACAAAAGGAAATGATAAATATTTGAGGAAATATACATGTTTAATATAATACAACATTAAAACCATATATGGTATCCATTAATGTGTAAAATGTTTATTTTTATGTATCAGCTAAAGTACATTTAATTTAAATTTTTAAAACTTAAAAATTAAATGTCTACTAAAAAAAGAAGAAAAAGTTAAAAAAAAAAAACCTCTCCCTACCACTGACCTCTTTCCTGTCCTTTAATTTTTCAACTTAATCAAAATCTTCTCATTAAATAGATGTAAATGATCATAAAACCTCAAGACTATTGTTTTTCAATGTCTATTCCCACAACATTTGCAAGATTTTTTTCCTAAATTAATTTTAATCTATGGTAGAAAACCAAAACTTCAGAAAATATTTGGTCCAGTTATACTTTAGAGAACTAAGACCAAGCACAAATTACATGCATGTTGTACCCTAAAAATATTTAATGTTATCTACAACTTGGCCAACAGATTTCCAGGGGGTGCTCAGATGGTTTTTTTCCTAAAAATGCCCATAACATGCTTCCTAGCTCATGAGACAATATATGGGATTTGTTTTAGTAAGCTTTGTTTTGCTGTGACCAAAACACCTGACAAGAAAGATTATTTTGGCTTACGGTTTCAGATTCAGTCTATGGTCAGCTAATACCATATCTCTGGGCCAAGATAAAGCAGAACATCAGGGTAGGAGGATGTGACAGAGGAAAGCAACTCAGTACATGGTAGTCAGGAAGCAGACAGAGTGCTCTGTTCACCAGCGGACAAAATATAAACCATAAAGGAATACACCCAGTGATATACTTCCTCCAGTCACACCTTACCTGTCTATAGTTACCTTCCAGTTAATTCATACAAGTGGATCAATCCACTGTTTAGATTAGAGCTCTTGTGATCTGATCATTTCACCTCTGACTATTCTTATATTGTCTCATACATGAATTTGTGGGGGACACCTCATATCTAAAGTATAATGGGGTTGAGATTCTTTTCCTTAAATTTACTAACCACAGAAGCTTTCAGGAAGATGACCTAGCTTACACTCTCCAAACCTGTTTCTCACCTGTAAAATCACTTCAGTATATACTAGGCTGATGTTACATAGAAGGCACTGAAGATGCAGGTGGGAACTAAACAAAATATCCCAGTAATCACTGAGGCTACGTAGCACTGTTAGTCACAGTCCATAAATATCGGAAAGGAAACTGGCAGGAAAATTGGTCCTTTTCAAAGCCAGCTCTAAAGGAACATATAGGAACTTTTTGTTTTACATTTCCATGTATAGATCCTCTGGGGTGAGGAGAGCTCTTCAAAGAGAAGAGACAGCAAAGTGAGGTAAAATCAGGAAATGTGCATGTTTAGTTAGCCTGGGCTGGACAGACCTGGACAGGGGGACAATTTCCACTTGGAATCCAATAGATAGGGGGAGCAGCTTCTCAGCCTTTACTCTCAGTCTGAAGAAATACAGCATGGAGAAAAGTTATCAGGAACATTTCCTTGATATTGGTCTTTTTAAAGGTTACATGTGAAAAATGTAAAGTGCCAGTGCAATGGAGAGGAAAAAAAAAAAAAGCAAGAGGACAGGTCATCAGGAAAGGGCTCTCCAATGAGGATGTTGAGCAGACATCGGAGGTGGTCACCTGGTGGAGCAATGCAAGTCCAAGTGCCAGTGTAAGGACCAGCAAAAAGGCTTTTGATTCATTCCCCATTTCAACACAGATTTAAGGTAAAGATGTGAATACAGGGTATGAGCAAGATGGGATATTTTTTAAAGGTTTTCGTTCAGTTGTACTATAACCATTGTGATTTAGTTTACAAAGTACCTCTAAATATGCATTAAATTGTTGGAATAATATTAAGTATTATAGACCATACTCAAAGTATTCTATAAAATGTACCTAAATTCCAAAGATATTTTGGAATATGGGATGTTTGGGAATATGGGTTAAACTTTCTACCCAGATGGTGACCAAACTTAATTTGTATAAGAAGAAAAGTGCACAGGCAATCTCTAGTGCAGATCTGACAGTGATACAGAGCAAGGGCTCTAAGACACAGCTGAGTTGAGACAGCCTAGATTACCAGTTCTCCAAATCATGCTGGAAAGATTTCAGACATGTCACTCAGAGTACAAGGCATGAGTTTATTAGAAGGGAAAGCAAAGGGAAAAGGGGGTTACTTTCAAGGAGAGAGTGGGTCCACTCAGAGAGGAGAGGATGGCAAACACCTCCTTTCTCCAGTTTTATTGGTGGTCCCAAAGAAATTTCCAGAGAGTCCTGCCCAGGTCTACCATGACTCTGACTGATGGCAGGACTACACTAGACTTCCAAGTCCCCACTGTGCATGGAAAAGACCCAAGGTAACTCAAGTTCCTTCACCTGTGCTGACCATTCTAACTGGAATTTATTCCTACAGATTTTATGTATAGGGGCTTTGATGATGATGATGATGATGATGATTTCCCTGAATTCTCGAATCTGGTCGGTTTAAAGGTCATAAAATTCTCCTACAGGGTAACTTGTGTTCTCCTTATCAGCAGAAAGGAAACTCTGGGGCTTGAATATCTCAATACAGTTGTTCGCTAAGGAATATAACATAGACTACTGAATTAGGTCAGGAAGAACTGTGGTAAATTGTTTTTAAAGAAAGCATATAGGGGGTAGTGTACTGGGCCTACTTTGTAGAACTGTCCCCTTAACTTCATGTTCCTACCACTCATGTATGTCTGTTACCTGTCAACAGGACTGGCTTTTACAGAAAAGTTGGTTTTCTTTGGATAAAGATGACAGAACTAATCAGATTGTATTTATTAGTTCAAATTATACAGAATTAATTGCTTTGCTCTTATTAATATTTTGTAGTTTTTTCTGGCCTAAGAGCTAATCTTCCCCCCAAATCTGTTGCATAAAATATATGGGAGAATGGGTGGTAATTGTGCTTTGTTTCAAATTCAAGCCACTTGAATTTTTCTCCTAGCCAGAACCAGAAATCAATGCTAGGCACATATGACCCTGGGAGACAACTGCTCAGAGAGAGCCTCTGCTTCCTCAGGTGGCATTCAGTGAGGCACATGGAGCACATCTCCCTGGAGGAAGGCATATTTCTAGCTTCCTGAAATCAATACACAATGACTGTTTTGTAGCTCCAGATAAATAAAATGAACTTTCTCATCTACAGATATGGCATTTCTATTTTACTTATAAAATTTGGACCAGTTTTTGATTCATTCATCCATCCATTCATTTATTTTTTGCAGTTTCTACTCTGCCTCAGCTTTGAATGATATTGGGAACTCTCAACTTCCTCATCTATACATGTGGCACTAATATGCCTTTCTGTAAACTTAGTGCAAGCTTGAGAATGCTTGTAGAATATGTTTTTACACAGTAAAAATTATAAGGTCTCAAAGATCTTATTTTTAGTTTTTATCAACTTTTTTTGAGGTAAAGAGAGATGTTTTCTTCTTCCTTCTCAGTATTCTATTGTTCCCTCTGACTTTCCTATCTATTCTCTTCTCTACCTTAAGTTACAAGCAAGGTGTACCAGAGGGTGGGATCTTTGGGTGCATAAATTTTATCTCAATAAAGCATCATTGAAAAAGAATATATTCAGCCAAATCATCTAGATTATTAATTTTTGCTTCCCATCTTGAGGTGTGCTGACATGGATTTTTTTCCCCCTAAAAGACAAATTTCAGTTTCCTCAAGGCCTATGCCACCTATAGATATAGAAAGGGTGCTACATTCCTTTGGACTCTTTAATTTTCACCAAAATATTTTAATCACTTTACCTTAGAAAGAAATACAGTATAAATCAGCTCACTTGATACAGGCTGTAGCTATGAACTGCCAAACTCCTATAAAAAATGGAAGACAAAATGTCTGAGTTGCCAGATATGCAAGATACCCAGACCTTATCATTACACATTGCAAACTTTCATTGCAATGCCACACCAAACATAGGATAGATGTTCAATTAGTATGTGTCATTTAAAAATATGCATTAAAAATCTTGATGAAAATATTTACAAAATATTTAAAAGCATAAAGTCCATCTAGCCCTCCATAAAATCTAGGTTTGTCCCAAATAAGACCCAGCCATAAAATAGAAGGACATGGGGCCACTGAGTCTTAGCATTCATGTGCATCCATAAGATGTAGAACAAGGAAAACTACAACTACAACAATCCTCCCTAGGAAGTGCACATAGAACATGTGCTATTGCAAGCATTATGGATCACACTGAGGGTGCTCTCTATGGCCATTTCTCAGTCTCCTCTGCCTCCCTGTGTGATACTTACAAAAGATATTTCCCTCAAAAGTAAATGCCAGGGGAAGCTGCTCTAAAGAGTCAGCATGCTTCCCCTTTATTGTAACTAAATAGTGTAACTGATCATTACCTTTTATTATGACCTCCAGGATGAAACTTAAGTGCAAAAGGGCCTTGTGTCTGCCCGTGTCCATTCCAATGTGCTCCCTCATGACATCTTTCCACTCTAGGTTGTATTTTATTTTGACATCATATTTCAGCTCACTCCAAATGTTTCATGGGTGCTTCATGAGATATAAATGCTGAAATAGATTTTGCATGTGTGTATATTGTAATAAATCTTATGTAAAAGAATGTGTTTCCTAAAGGAACTAGTGCATAAAGTCCAGGGTCCTGACTTTAGACACTCAATGAACATTTATAGTACAATCTGTATGATTTTCTGAAAAAAATAAGTGAGCATTCACATTTCTACAATCATATAAGAAAAGAAAATTGGGCAATGTTATAGATATAAATATTTTTAATTAATAAGAATTGCAAATTAATTTTTGGTATATAATATCTTTTTGTATTATTTGAACATTCTCAATATTATTTTTAACCCGTATTTTAACAAGTGGTTAATTTTTAAAGTTATTATTAAAGTTCACCCATTGACATTAAAATTACACAAGGGAGCTGCAGACCTTTTTAGCAAACCAACCAAGCTTGTGGACAAATATTACATCCTAGAAACAAGAAATAAAATATGTTTGTCTGTCGTGAGTCAGCCATGGGCTGTGTTTGTGAGCTATGTTCATTTGAACATATGGGAGGACTGACCTGGTGTTGCGTGCTCTTTGGGCCATGCAACACACGTGTGCAGTTTCCTCTCGTTCTGTTTCCACACAGCACCTGAGATAAGCGTGACTTGCCAAGATGTCAATCAAGCTACTGACCACAGGACATCATGAAGGTAGATTCAACTTCCTGAACCTGACCCCTTTGGTATGAACACTCCATGGAACCTCCCTTTGTGTGCACCGCACCCCTTCCATAAAAAATAAAGAATCCAGGTGTAAGCTGTCTTTTTCCCACAGACCCCTAAGATCAAGAGCCGTCTGGACTTTGAAAAGGTATTTCTGTGTGCTTGCATGCTTTCTTTGCTGTTTTCTCAGTTATTGATGATGTAGCCAGATTTTGTGAACCCAGCATAGGTTGCCAGCCTGGCTAGCTGGTGATATTTGTCAATGCCTTTTAAATAGTAATATTAACAAGCTCATCCTCCACTTACAGTAATTTCATATTTAGTAAGTTTTCATCCGTCCCATATCAACTCTATGTTTATGTTCACATATTTGGAGACAGCACCAGGTTTATCTTAACAAGCCTGCCCATAACCACTATAATACCTGGAATCAGATGCACCACCACTTCATTTTCTGAAGAAACTACTCTGAATTATCAGTTGGTGTTTCATACTCTTTTTCAAATGAAACTACCATGGCTGATAAATGTAACGAGGACTTAGACTCTTCCCTTAGGCCCACAAATGTGCAATAGGCAAATAAAAGCAGGATTTTTAAAACAACAACAACAACAACTTGGAATCTCTGTCTATATTTGTAACCTGTGTATTTTGCTCTGAGTCAGTCACCTTGGATTTAGGGAACAAGAGATCTGATCAATAAACCTCTTATGAGTGGAAACTAGCCCCTAGACAAGGGCAACTTTCTTATCTTAGACAAGGCCAGTCCACCAACCCGGAGATAATAATCAATTTACTCAGTTTAACTAAGATTACTAGATGATGCATATTTCTGGTTACCTTCTTCTATATAATCTAGAAACCCATGTCAGCAGACCCAAAGATATGGCTAAACACATCTAGTGGTACTAATTAAAGTTCCTTTCCTGCTTTGCACCATTATTCTTTTCCTTTGGTTTATGGGCCAAGTACCCAGACCTGATTTGTTAGGACCCACATAGTCAATTATCTGGACTAGGACTCCAATAACAAAAATTTAGTCATCTCACTTGAGGAGTGTGCTATTTTCTAATAAAATGTACCACAGTACCACACAATTTTCCTGCCACACAAATTTCCTCACTCACTTTATTCAAAGCTCAGTGACCAAGGCTCCAGTCTTGGGTGCATGTGCTCTGAGACACAGTATTAATAGTTCTTGATATAAAGGTTGAGAGGAGCCAGGTGAATCGTCCAAATACCCCACAAAGCAGCAGTTTTCACTCAATAATGACCTCAAATTTCTGGGCTGTGGAACATAAGCACTTTGCCCAAGTGCTCCTGGCTTCTTTCCAGGCTGCCTCCTTCCCAAAGGTCCTTGAGGCGATTAGGGACCCCCATCAAAACATCGCACTCCTTAAGATAAAGGGAGTAAAATCTCTGAGAAGAAAAGTTAAACAGTCAATCTTATCCACACACACACACACACACACACACAAAAAAAAAGCCAGACACATTTCTAGGACCTTAACTTTAACCTGTCATCCATTAAGAATATGGTATATGATATGTGTTCTTTGCTACTCTCTCACACTTTCAAACAATCATGATCTCAAAATCTAGAGGCAGGACTGAGAATATAGATCAGTATTAGAGTGCTTACCTAGCACATAGGAGGCTCTGGGTTCAATCCCCAGTATTACAACTACAATAACAACAAGCAAACAAAAGATGCTGTCACCATATCTCCATGGATAAACTACATAATGAATGAAATTGTAATAATGTCTACTTTGTGCTTTGAGTGCAAACCAGGTGGTTTATTTTAAAACTGACATTGTTTGTTTTTTTTTTCCCCTTTTATTTTCTGTTTCTGTTTCTTCCCCTTCTCTCCGTTCTTAATAGCAGGAGGAAAATGACTAACATTATCTTCCCATCCCAGGTTATCATGTCCTTCACTGCTCCAAAAAATACAACTTCCCACATGAATAAGGAAACTCTAAACCTGGGAACTGGAGCAATGACTCCATCAAGGACTCCTTATAGACACTAATTAATTATATCTACAGATAACATTTAGATCCCAGTTCTGAATCACAGACAGGGAGAATCACAGTAGTCTCCTATTTCCCCTTTGCTCGAAAATCAATAAAACATTTTACTAGCCAGGCACAGTGGCACATACCTATAATCTCAGTGGCTTGGGAGCCTGAGGCAGGAGGATTTCGAGTTCAAAGCCAGCCCCAGCAACTTAGTGAGGTCCTAAGCAATTCAGTGAGACACTGTTTCTAAATAAAATACACAAAGGGGCAGGGAGTGATGGGGATATTGTTCAGTAGTTAAGTGCCCTGGGTTCACTCTCTAATACCAAAATAAATAAATAAATAAATAAATTAAAGGAAAAAAGAAAAGAAAAACCCTTTTTACTTTTTCCTCATAACTTTGTCCTCATTATTGGATTGGCAATGGAGAAAAAAAACCAAGATTTTGGTATCAAATTGGTCCCCAAAGTGGGCCCAAGAGTAGCCCCCACTCCAGCCTCCCTGGACAGGTCTGGCACTACAAGAAATCCCCTTTCCATATTGAAGATATAGGGTGGCTGATGAACTTGTTGACAGCCAACCACTTGAGACATTGGAGATGGGGTGAGTTTGCCCAAGTCAGACCATTTTGAGAGAGGTGCTATTCTGCAAAAATTAGAAATGACTTAGGTATATTTCTGCTGAGGCTCCCTTTGCTTAAGAAAACTCCTGCTTTTTCCTCCCTGAGTGTGTATGACTCACTCCACTATTTGGTATACTTCGAGAAAAAGAAAACTAAATATAATAAAGTCAATAACTTGGCCAAGTTTCAAGTGTGCATGCTGAGACACTCGATTCCACACATCTAGTTCCCCTTCATGGGAACATATGATTTCCCTTCATAGGAACATATGGTTCTTCCTTGTGGAAATATTTGTGGCACCACTGGTTTAGGAATCATGATTAAGTAGAATTACAGAACCTAGAGATTTTCCCCCACCCGGTCTCTGTAACTCCATATGTCAGTCAGTCTTGGTTTTGGGAATTCCCTCTAGTTTTTTTTTTTTTTTTTTTTTTTTGTGTGTGTGTCTCTCTCTCTCTCTCTCTCTCTCTCTCTCTCTCTCTCTCTCTCTCTGTGTGTGTGTGTGTGTGTGTGTGTGCATGTGTTTTGCTTTGTTTTCATCTGTTGTTGGCCCTTCAACACATGAGCTATGCTGCATCAATCCCTGCCAGTAGATCTTGTGTGAATGGGTCCTGCATAGCTGTAAGCCTATAATTAAGAAAAAAAAGATGGTGATTCACTGTAACACATTCTGGCCATTGGATGATATTCTGAATTATACAATCTCACAATTGAGGTTGGCATGTCAGAGAACAGATAAATGGAAGAATTTTTTTATGTGTTGGCATTTATGCAGTTAAGAAGTTTGAACAGACAGAAACTAAGTAAATGGTGCCCAAAAAAGTCATCACTTCTAGTGTGTTAGGCTAGAAAAACACCTGAAGAAAAAGTTGAGAATTATTTAAACACTTTTTATCTTAATTTTAATCCTGTGCTGTCTGGTCTGGCACTGGTTCCAATTTCTGTGCCCTTCTTTGCACACAGGGAAGGCCCACACTTTGAAAAGGACTCGACAGCAGTAAGTCCCCTCCTCTTGACACTGCTAGATTATAACCCAAGGACAAAAATGACTTTCCTTTTAAAATTGGACAGGACATCCCATTTGGCTATGCTGAGGCAAAGCAGTTCTTGCAATGATGCACCCTTTGGCATAAGTGCACGGGGAGATCAGCAGTATGTGCATTTTTAAAAACAGGAGAATAAAATGGAAGTTAGAGATCAAAAATTTCAGTGTTTTTCATTAGGCTTTGCAATTCTTGGTTAAGAAAAGTGATCAGGCAATCTTGGAAATGAGCCTGGGCACTGAGAAGGCTGGCACTAACCAGAGGGCAAAAGACAATGGCTGTGAGATGAGCCAAAGGGCCCCATAGGAGCCCTGATACAGTTAATAGTAAGGACTCAACTGAAGTATATATACTTCTTTATGGCCATGATAGGAGTGACAACTCAGACTCAACAGCCTCCACTGCTCCAACCCTTTGAATAAAAGCTGGGAGAACAGAATTTGAGGCATAGAT
This sequence comes from Marmota flaviventris, assembly GCF_047511675.1. Lineage (NCBI taxonomy): Eukaryota > Metazoa > Chordata > Mammalia > Rodentia > Sciuridae > Marmota > Marmota flaviventris. Next base: position 108,108,507 of record NC_092504.1, read on the forward strand.
TTTTACACATGCTAGACTGTCCAATTCCTCTCCTGGAAGGAGATTTGTTGTGGAGATTAAATGCTCAAAAACCTCACCCAAAAAGCAGTGACTCCATTTGCAAGTGCCACTGAATAACACACTCCAGTTCCAGCTTTCACTTGCCAACCAAACCAGGAAAAGAAACTGAGCTCACTTTGCTGAAGGTTTGTTTAAAAAAATGAGTAAGGCCATATGGGCTAGCAGGACCCCAGGAAGGCAGATCAAGATGGAGGGAGTAACCTGTTACAGTAAGAAACAATATTCCTTTTAAGAGGATCCAGCCTCTTCTAAGACAAATTTTTTAAACAAGGAATCAGCTTTGCCAGATCCCCTATAATACTCTAATCCTGGTTGTTAACAAACCTCACACTGATGAGTATTGAAGTATATAAGACTTGGAAGCTATAAGTAATAACGCCCAGAACATTCACCCCACAGTGCCAAATGCCTATACCCTGCAGACAGTAATTCCAGGTGACTATGATTGGTTCAGTGCTGGACTTATAAGGAGGATTCTTCTCCATTCCACTGGAAAGCAAGTCCCAATTACCATTTGCTTTTGAGAGGTAGGACCCCAAAACCAAAGTAACCACACAGTGTTGCTGGACTATCCTACCTCTGAGATTTAAAAACTCTCACACTTTGTTTTTTGTTTTTGTTTTTTTTTAAGAGAGAGAGAGAATTTTAATATTTATTTTTTAGTTTTTTTTGATGGACATAACATCTTTGTTTGTATGTGGTGCTGAGGATCGAACCTGGGCCGCACACATGCCAGGCAAGCACGCTACCGCTTGAGCCACATCCCCAGCCCAAAACTCTCACACTTTGTATAAGGAGAGTCCAGCAAAAGACCTGTGAGAGTTATGGCTAGATCAAGAGATCCTTTCATAAGTGGGTGACCTATTTATAGCCAACCCTGACTGTGAACACTGCCTTTCTAACGCTATGGTTCTTTTACTAGACCACCTTGCCTTGTGTGAATATAAGAAGTCCACTGAAAAGAGTCAGATTTTTGGGTGGGTACTGGGGATTGATCTCAGGGGTATTTGATCACTGAACCACATTCCCAGCCCTATTTTATGTAGAGACAGGGTCTCATTGAGTTGTTTAGTGCCTCGCTTTTGCTGAGGTTGGCTTTAAACTCGCAATCTTTCTGCCTTAGCCTCCTGATCCTCACCAAATCCTGGTGACTAGCCTATCAAGAGCTGGACAGACTGGAACTTTTTCACTGACAGGATCAACTTTGTGTATAATAGCCAACAGATAACTGGATACAAGGTGGAATCCAAGACTGCCTCTGGAAATATCAACCCATATAGCCTAACTGCTCTGATAAGAGCTCTTGGATTGTACAAAGGGAAAAAGGTAAACATTTATGCTAACTCAAAATATTTTCAGGATAGTACATGCACATGAAGCTCTTTGGAAAGAAAGAGGGTTCGTCCCCTTTGAAAACAAATACCTTAAAATATTGACATGGATCTAGGTTGTGGCCGAACCAGGGGAGTTGACAATCATACACTGTCCTAGTCATAAGAAGACAGATACTTATGTGGCCAGGGAAAATTAGGCTGCTGATAGGGTAGCCAAAAGGACCATACCAAAAAAGAAAAAATGTTTACAAGACCCTAATACCATAGCTTGAATTAGACCAATACAAACCTCATTATACTGACAAAGATGAGAAATGGGCCATAGAGTGGAGTTCTGACTTCCGGGATAACAGTACAAAGTGAAAACAGATTTCCCATGGGCTCATTCTCTTGCCTGAAGCACTGGTCTTGCCTTTGGTAAAACACCAACAAGAACTCTCTATGGGAGGGTTGCCTTGTCAAACATGCAAAGGCCATGCTTCCAACAGACTATTCACAGATGACTCAAAACTATGTCCTATACACACAAAACAATGTGAAAGGTAGCCAACTGTAAAAGACACAGAATGCTGTAGAAATGCAGGCTTTTGATGATTGGCAGAGAGATATAACCCAAATGTCCCATGCCATGGGAAACTTGAGCTATTTGCTGATACTGGTAGACATCTTCTCAGGGTGGGTTGAGGCTTATCCTACTAGCAAAAGAAAAGCTAAGGAAATTACAAAAGCCATCTTAAATGAGCCAGCCCCAGACATGGATTCCTCTCCTGGGTACAGACTGACAAAAGACTATCTTCCATTACAAAGTAATACAATAAGTGAGCAAAACATAGGATATCCAATAGAAGCTGCTTGTATCCTGAAGACCCCAATCTACAGGAAAAATGGAAAAGATGAATCAGACCTTAAAGACCTTAAATTACATCAAGGACTCATTTGCAGTGGGATAAGGTATTACCAATTATTCCCTTCGACTAGAGTGGTCCCCATAAGCAGACTTAAAATGAGCCCCTATCAAATACTGTATGGGAGATCCATCCTGGAACCCCAAAGGAAGAAGGGCAAACATGGCTATTGAAGAAGAAAACTAGATTAGAACACTATGTACAACATATCAGACAAATATTAACTATTCTATGTGAGTATGCTTCATTTAGGTCCCCACCAAGGGTAGAAACAGGGCTGCATCCCTTCTTGTAAAAGCCCAGAAGGAAAAATGACAATAATAGGCAAAAAGACTTCCATTCTGAGGATCCCCTTTATCATCTATTTTCAGCAGGAAATAGCTAGGAGATGTTGTCACCCATTTTCCATAGAAATGGAGGATAAAAATTGACAATAGGGAAATGTAACAGGATTCCATTTTATGCTTTGAGAACAAACTTTGCTGCCCAACCTCAGGTGGGTTGTTTTAAAACAGACATGTATTTCTTTCCTTACTTCTTCTTCTCCATCCCCCTTTCCTAAAAGTATAGAAAAGGAGACTAAGACTGTTCCAATACCCTAATAAGCTATCATGTCCTTCTCTGACTAAAGAAATATCACTTCCCATGTGAATAAACAGTAAAAATGAGAAGTAAAAACATGAATAAACTGTAAAAATGGGAACTGGAGCAATAACTATCTTGAGGACTGCACTGATCACTCATTTTAATATTTGTTAATATTTGGATCCCAGCCCTTGTTCTTCTTTTTTTAAAATATGCTTTCCTTTTCCATCACAACTTATGTACAAGTTTGACTTACGTTCTTATATTTTCCTGTACTTTTAGCCCATCTTTCACTAGCAGATTCTAATACCTCTCATTATTATATATTTCTGTGTGTGTGTGTGTGTGTGTGTGTGTGTGTGTGAAATAAGAGACTTAGAGTGTGTAAACACTGGTCGAGTGGTCATAAGTATATGTGACATAGTCTCTTCCAGTCCTGAGAATGTCCATCCTCAGAGGAGTCCTCTTTGGCAGGTAACATCCTGCATACCCTCACTTGTGGATGTCGTAGAAGTTAAGTCATGAACTTTTTAGGGGTGATTTTTTCCTTGCTGTAAAGTTCTACTAAAAAAAAGTTTTTTAAGTTTTCTTTTTAAAATTTATATATGACAGAAGAATGCATTCCAATTCTTATTACACATATAGAGCACAATTTTTTATATCTCTGGTTGTATACATAGTATATTCACACCAATTCGTGTCTGCATAACTGTACTTTGGATAATAATGATCATCACATCCCACCATCATTAATAACCCCGTGCCCCATCCCTTCCCCTCCCACCCCTCTGCCCTATCCTTGTTTCTCTTTTAAAAGCCTGGTTTTACCCCTGGCAGGGAGAATCCCAGCCTCTGGGACAGTAGTCCCTGTTTCTCCATTGCTAGCAGATCAATACAACTTTTACCTTTTTCTCAAAACTCTTTCCTCATTATTGGATTGGCAACAGAGACAAGAACTGAGCTTTCAGTATTAAAACTGTTGGGACATCCCACAAATACCTGGCTAAAGGCAAATTCCTGGGATCTTTAACGTGATACTCCAGAGATTCATGCTTTCTTCCACCCGCACCTATCTTGTTTTAGCAGAGACAGCAGCTCACTCTTACCCTGGGCAAGGACGTTTATACATTAGTGAGTCCAATAAAGAGGACTGCAAAAGCTCCCGCCCCAAGGCCACAGTGTGTGCAAATGAAAACACCTTTTGAAACTGTGCCCAAAATAAGGGAGAATTTTTAGACTCTATAAAGCCCACCCCTGCAACCCTGACACATGAATAAAATCATTACCCTTTTTGTTGTTGCTGCTGATCCAAGAGCCAGCCTAGCACTGTTGGTCAGAGCTGTCTCTCCGTTTTGGCTCTAGCAGAGGCTTCAATACAGTTTCCCTAGGTTTGGGCGCTGGATGCATTCACTTTCGGTCTCGGTCTCAGGTCTCATGCCTACCCAGGGGAGAGGGCTGACAGTTTCCCCTTCCCTCCTGTGCTCTGGGGATGCGGTTTGCTGACCCAGGACACAGCTGCAGCTGAGGCAGAGCCTTCCTGGGACCAGGACGACCACACACACACACACACACACACACACACACACACACTCACACACATACACGTCCCATCTACCCCCAGCACTCACCGCGGGCGGCTCCTGCACAGGGAGGCTGCGCTTAGGGCTGGGGACTGTGAGCTGGGTCCAACGGACCAGGCTTCCCTGAGCGGGGCTCCAATGTGCGTGATCAGGGCGCTGGAAGCGTCTCCCCGACGGGTCTGCTCCCCAACCTTTTACCCAGTCTGGGCTGGCGGAAGGAAGAAGACGAATGCAGCCAAGGACGATCACAATAAACACCAGGAACTGAGAACCCAGTCACAGAGAGCACGCAGGGACAAATCAAAAACACTGTTTTTTTTTTTTTTTTTTTTTTACAGATAAGAAAAGTGAACAGGAGGTGGACCTATTGATCTGTGATTCACACAGAAGCAGCCATGGGGGTGGGGTGGGGGGTGATGGACTGAATGAAGAAGAGACATAACTGTAACTGTCACATTTCCATGGCATTTTATAGTGTGCAGCAGTCTTAACATACTTTTCTATTATTGGGCTTCACAAAAGCTGTCGTTATTATTATGCTCTTTTTCTAGAAAACAGAATTCAATCTTAGGAGAGTTAATAGCTGTCCAGTATCCCAAGACACCAAGAACCACAATCATGAACCCCAGAGGCAGATATTCAGGTTGGGGTAAACAAACTCTGAGCCAAATCATCTGATTCCAAATCCAGGGGTCATTGAGGGGCAGTTGAATTGCCATCCCCTCGAACTAAGGATGTAACTGACTCCTGGAGTGTACAAAACTGTCACTCGAAGCCATCTGGGATACCCAGACATGGTACAAGAGAGCACTGAGCTCCTGTTTGCTGGTAAAAGGTCTGTTACAATAATCATTCTTCAAAGCTGGAAGAATGCTGGAGAACCTGCTGGACACCAAGGAAATTGTTGCTTCCCTTTCACTGAAGCAACAAAAGCCAGATTCTGAGAATTTCAAAACCAAAAGTCAGTATATTGGTTCTTAAGCACAATAGGAAAATGAGAAAGATCCATTTTTAAATCAGTACCCAAAGCACTTTAATTTACATATTTACCTGTAACTATACCATATTTACAAGTCCAAATTTTTAAATAATTTTAATTTTAAAAAATTCCCCTTAAAAACAACAAACCAACAGGCTAAAACCCCAGAATGGTGTATAGTAGTCAATCCACCCAAAGTATATTCTAATTTCATATTAATTGAAAGTAATCAACTGAATTGTTTAGTTGGCTTTGGAGCCTCAACCTTACACTTTCATGTCAACTTTATTTACTTAAATGGCTCCGGATCACATAAGGACTCTGCATTCTATCTGTGTCCACTTCTTGGTGGTTGCTGGGCAGGCAGCGTTCTCCCTGGGAATACTGTAAGTTTCTCTTTTGGAGGGAGAGGTCACATCTTGTTCAGCTTCATGTCTAGTACTTGTTCCATAAATGTGAATGGGTTAGAATTTTAAATCTTAAACTCAGGTCAAATATAGTTTGAGATGTGGCAGGTCAAGTAACACTTGAGGAAGACTGTTCTTGGTACTTTGGTTCAAGGACAACTGGTTATGAAGCCATTCCTACTTCTCTGATGCAGTATACGTGTAGTGAGTATTGTGGATGTTAATTGTTGTCTTAAGATGAACTGCTAAACACAACAAGTGTAGATGACTACTGCCAACTCATTTGTTTAAGTAATTTTAATTATTCACATATTTTAAGGGGGAAAGAAGGCTAAATGATAGAGAATTTATTACATTGTATAATTTAATTGTATAATTTAATATAAGGTTTAGTATGTATTTTTTGATTCCTGAATATTATTATGGATTCAGGTAAGTATTAATAAATTGCTGGGGTTTTAGCAGTATAGCCCCCCAAAAAATATAAGATGTATTTCTTCCACTTTAAGCTTTCAAAAACATTTTTTTGATTAGTCATATGTTACAATAGAACACATTTTGACACATCATGCATAAATGGAGTATAACACCTCATTCTTCTGGTTGTACATTATGTAGAGTTACGCAGGACCTGAAATCATATATGCACAAAGGGTTTTAATGTCCTCTTCATTGATATACCCTTCCTATCCCCATACCCCCTCCCCTCCCTTCACTTTATTCTGCCTAATAAAAATACCTCTATTAGTCCCTAACCCCCACCCTCTTACTGTGAATTAGCATCTGCATATCAGAGAAAACATTCGGCCTTTGGTTTTTTGGGATTGTATTATTTCACTTAGCATGATATTCTCCAACTCCATCCATTTACCTGCAAATGCCATAATTTTGTTTTTTAAGGCTGGGTAATATTCCATTGTGTATAGATACCAAATTTTCTTTATCCATTCATCTGTTGAAGGGCATCTAGTTTGGTTCCTCAGTTTAGCTGTTGTGAATTGAGCTGCTATAAACATTGAACTGACCACATCACTATACTATGCTGATTTTAAGTCCTTCAGGTATAAACTGAGGAGTAGGACAGCTGGGTCAAATGATGGTTCCATTCCAAGTTTTCTGAGCAATCTCCATACCACTTTCCATAAGGTTTGTACCAATTTGCAGTCCCACCAACAATGTATGAATGTATCTTTTTCCCCCACATTCTTGCCAATGTTTATTGTTGCTTATATTCTTTTTTTTTCCTATGTTCAGTTTTATATTGTACTTGTTTTTTTTTAATTTTTTATTGTTGGTTGTTCAAAACATTACATAGTTCTTGATATATCATATTTCACACTTTGATTCAAGTGGGTTATGAGCTCCCATTTTTACCCCATATACAAATTGCAGAATCACATCAGTTACACATCCATTGATTTACATATTGCCATACTAGTGTCTGTTGTGTTCTGCTGCCTTTCCTATCCTCTACTATCCCCCCTCCCCTCCCCTCCCCTCTTCTCTCTCTGCCCCCTCTACTGTCATTCTTTTCTCCCCCTTGTATTATTTTTCCCTTTCCCCTCACTTCCTCTTGTATGTACTTTTGTATAACCCTGAGGGTCTCCTTCCATTTCCATGCAATTTCCCTTCTCTCTCCCTTTCCCTCCCACCTCTCATCCCTGTTTAATGTTAATCTTCTTCTCATTCTCTTCGACCCTACTCTGTTCTTAGTTACTCTCCTTATATCAAAGAAGACATTTGGCATTTGTTTTTTAGGGATTGGCTAGCTTCACTTAGCATAATCTGCTCTAATGCCATCCATTTCCCTGTAAATTCTATGATTTTGTCATTTTTTAATGCAGAGTTATTACTTGTGTATAAATGCCAAATTTTTTTATCCATTCATTTATTGAAGGGCATCTAGGTTGGTTCCACAGTCTTGCTATTGTGAATTGTGCTGCTATGAACATCAATGTAGCAGTGTCCCTGTAGCATGCTCTTTTTAGGTCTTTAGGGAATAGACCAAGAAGGGGAATAGCTGGGTCAAATGGTGGCTCCATTCCCAGCTTTCCAAGAAATCTCCATACTGCTTTCCAAATTGGCTGCACCAATTTGCAGTCCCACCAGCAATGTACAAGTGTACCCTTTTCCCCACATCCTCGTCAGCACTTGTTGTTGTTTGACTTCATAATGGCTGCCAATCTAACTGGAGTGAGATGGTATCTTAGGGTGGTTTTGATTTGCATTTCTCTGACTGCTAGAGATGGTGAGCATTTTTTCATGTATTTGTTGATTGATTATATGTCCTCCTCTGAGAAGTGTCTGATCAGGTCCTTGGCCCATTTGTTGATTGGGTTGTTTGTTCTCTTATTGTCTAATTTTTTGAGTTCTTTGTATACTCTGGATATTAGGGCTCTATCTGAAGTGTGAGGAGTAAAGATTTGTTCCCAGGATGTAGGCTCTCTATTTACCTCTCTTATTGTTTCTTTAGCTGAGAAAAAACTTTTTAGTTTGAGTAAGTCCCATTTGTTGATTCTAGTTATTAACTTTTGTGCTATGGGTGTCCTATTGAGGAATTTGGAGCCCGACCCCACAGTATGTAGATCGTAGCCAACTTTTTCTTCTATCAGACGGCGTGTCTCTGATTTGATATTAAGCTCCTTGATCCATTTTAAATTAACTTTTGTGCATGGCGAGAGAAAGGGATTCAGTTTCATTTTGTTGCATATGGATTTCCAGTTTTCCCAGCACCATTTGTTAAAGATGCTATCCTTCCTCCATTGCATGCTTTTAGCCCCTTTATCAAATATAAGATAGTTGTAGTTTTGTAGATTGGTTTCTGTGTCCTCTATTCTGTACCATTGGTCCACCCGCCTGTTTTGGTACCAGTACCATGCTGTTTTTGTTACTATTGCTCTGTAGTATAGTTTGAAGTCTGGTATCGCTATACCGCCTGATTCACACTTCCTGCTTAGCATTGTTTTTGCTATTCTGGGTCTTTTATTTTTCCATATGAATTTCATGATTGCTTTCTCTATTTCTACAAGAAATGCCGTTGGGATTTTGATTGGCATTGCATTAAACCTATAGAGTACTTTTGGTAATATCGCCATTTTGATGATGTTAGTTCTGCCTATCCATGAACAGGGTATATTTTTCCATCTTCTAAGATCTTCTTCTATTTCTCTCTTTAGGGTTCTGTAGTTTTCATTGTATAAGTCTTTCACCTCTTTTGTTAGGTTGATTCCCAAGTATTTTATTTTTTTTGAAGATATTGTGAATGGAGTGGTTGTCCTCATTTCCATTTCAGAGGATTTGTTGCTGATATACAGGAATGCCTTTGATTTATGCGTGTTGATTTTATATCCTGCCACTTTGCTGAATTCATTTATTAGCTCTAATAGTTTCTTTGTAGACCCTTTTGGGTCTGCTAGGTATAGAATCATGTCATCAGCAAATAGTGATAATTTAAGTTCTTCTTTTCCTATTTTTATGCCTTTAATTTCTTTCGTCTGTCTAATTGCTCTGGCCAGTGTTTCGAGACCTATGTTGAACAGAAGTGGTGAGAGAGGGCATCCCTGTCTTGTTCCAGATTTTAGAGGGAATGCCTTCAATTTTTCTCCATTCAGAATGATGCTAGCCTGAGGCTTTGCATAGATTGCTTTTACAATATTGAGGTATGTTCCTGTTATCCCTAGTTTTTCTAGAGTTTTGAACATAAAGGGATGCTGTACTTTGTTGAATGCTTTTTCCGCATCTATCGAGATGATCATATGGTTCTTATTTTTAAGTCTATTCATGTGGTGAATAACATTTATTGATTTCCGTATATTGAACCAGCCTTGCATCCCAGGGATGAATCCTACTTGATCATGGTGCACAATTTTTTTGATATGTTTTTGTATCCGATTCGCCAGAATTTTATTGAGGATTTTTGCATCTAGGTTCATTAGAGATATTGGTCTGTAGTTTTCTTTCTTTGAAGTGTCTTTGTCTGGTTTAGGTATCAGGGTGATGTTGGCCTCGTAGAATGAATTTGGAAGTTCTCCCTCTTTCTCTATTTCCTGAAGTAGCTTGAAAAGTATTGGTATTAGTTCCTCTTTAAAGGTTTTGTAAAACTCTGCTGTATACCCATCCGTTCCTGGGCTTTTCTTAGTTGGTAGTCTTTTGATGGTTTCTTCTATTTCCTCAATTGATATTGCTCTGTTTAGGTTGTCTATATCCTCCTGACTCAATCTGGGTAGATCATATGCCTTAAGAAATTTATCTATGCCTTCACTATCTTCTAATGTATTGGAGTATAAGGATTCAAAATAATTTTTGATTATCTTCTGTATTTCTGATGTGTCTGTTGTGATATTGCCTTTTTCATCCCGTATGTTAGTAATTTGAGTTCTCTCTCCTTCTCTTCGCTAGCATGGCTAAGGGTCTGTCGATTTTGTTTATTTTTTCAAAGAACCAACTTTTAGTTTTGTCAATTTTTTCAATTGTTTCTTTTGTTTCGATTTCATTAATTTCAGCTCTGATTTTCATTATTTCTTGCCTTCTACTTCTTTTGCTGTTGTTTTGCTCTTCTTTTTGTAGGATTTTGAGATGAAGTATGAGATCATTTATTTGTTGGTTTTTTCTTTTTTTAAGGAATGAACTCCATGCAATGAATTTTCCTCTTAGAACTGCTTTCAATGTGTCCCATAGATTCCGATATGTTGTGTCTGTGTTTTCATTTATCTCTAAGAATTTTTTAATTTCCTCCTTGATGTCTTCTATAACCCATTGATCATTCAGTAACCTATTGTTCATTCTCCAAGTGATGTATGCTTTTTCCTTCCTTCTTTTATCGTTGATTTTCAGTTTCATTCCATTATGATCAGAAAGGATGCATGGTATTATCTCTACTCCTTTATATTGTCTAAGAGTTGCCCTGTGACATAATATGTGATCTATTTTTGAGAAGGATCCATGTGCTCCTGAGAAAAAAGTGTAACTGCTTGATGTTGGGTAGTATAGTCTATATATGTCAATTAAGTCTAGGTTATTAATTGTGTTATTGAGTTCTATAGTTTCCTTATTCAACTTTTGTTTGGAAGATCTGTCCATTGGTGAGAGAGGTGTGTTGAAGTCTCCCATGATTATTGTATGGTGGTCTATTAGACTCTTGAACTTGAGAAGAGTTTGTTTGATGAACATAGCTGCACCATTGTTTGGGGCATATATATTTATGATTGTTATGTCTTGTTGGTGTATGGTTCCCTTGAGCAGTATGTAGTGTCCCTCTTTATCCCTTTTGATTAACTTTGGCTTGAAATCTATTTTATTTGATATGAGTATGGACACACCTGCTTGTTTCCGAAGTCCATATGAGTGATATGATTTTTCCCAACCTTTCACCTTCAGCCTATGTATGTCTTTTCCTATCAAATGCGTCTCCTGTAGGCAGCATATTGTTGGGTCTTGTTTTGTGATCCATTCTACTAGCCTGTGTCTCTTAATTGGTGCGTTTAAGCCATTAACATTTAGGGTTATTATTGAGATATGGGTTGTTCTTCCAGCCATATTTGTTTATTTCTGTTACTAAACATGGTTTGTTTTCCTCTTTGATTATTTCCCCCCCCCTTTACTGTCCTACCTCCCACTGTTGGTTTTCATTGTTATTTTCCATTTCCTCTTCCTGTAATGTTTTGCCAAGTATGTTTTGAAGAGATGGTTTTCTAGCTGCAAATTCTTTAACTTTGTTTATCGTGGAAGGTTTTAATTTCATCTTCCATCCTGAAGCTTAATTTCGCTGGATACACAATTCTTGGTTGGAACCCATTTTCTTTCAGTGTTTGAAATATGTTATTCCAGGATCTTCTAGCTTTCAGAGTCTGTGTTGAAAGATCAGCTGTTATCCTGATTGGCTTACCCCTAAATGTAATCTGCTTCCTTTCTCTTGTAGCTTTTAAAATTCTCTCCTTATTCTGTATGTTGGGCATCTTCATTATAATGTGTCTAGGTGTGGGTCTCTTATGATTTTGCACATTCGGCGTCCTGTAGGCTTCTAGGATTTGGGATTCTGTCTCATTCTTCAAGTCTGTGAAGTTTTCTCGTATTATTTCATTGAATAGATTGCTCATTCCTTTGGTTTGAAACTCTGTCCCTTCCTGTATCCCAATGACTCTTAAATTTGGTCTCTTGATGTTATCCCATATTTCTTGGATGTTCTGCTCATGGTTTCTTAACAGTCTTGCTGAGCTGTCTATGTTCTTTTCAAGTTGAAATACTTTATCTTCATTTTCTGATGTTCTATCTTCTAAGTGTTCTACTCTGCTGGTAGTATTCTCCATTGAGTTTTTAAGTTGGTTTATTGCTTCCTGCATTTCTAGGATTTCTGTTTGTTTGTTTTTTATAACCTCTATCTCCCTGTATAGTTGATCCTTTGCTTCCTGGATTTGTTTGCGTAATTCATTGTTGAAGTGATCTTTCATTGTCTGATTTTGCTGTCTGATGTCTTCCTTGAGACTCCAGATCATCTGAAGCATGTATATCCTGAATTCTTTATCTGACATTCCATCTGCTGCAGCTATTACCTCTTCTAACGTTGAGTTGACCTGCATTGCTTGTGGTCCTTTCTTTCCTTGTCTCTTCATACTGTTCGCATTCCTTTCTACTTGGTGAAATTGTTGTGCTATTGAATTTTCCCCCTATATATTTATATTGTTCTTGTATAGTTGCAAAGTCTCCCTCGCAGGCGCGGGCGGCGGCTCTGCCCCTCCTCCAGTTGGGGCAATGTGCATACCATGCCGGCAGGCCACTGGGCCTGCTCTGCCGGTCGGTAGCAGGTCTGCCTACCTTGCAGGCGCGGGCGGCGGCTCTGTCCCTCTGCGGGTCTCTAGGCTTGTTCTGTGGGTGGTCGCAGTTCTGCCTACTTTGCAGGCGCAGGCAGCGACACTGCCCCTCTGCAGGCCTCTGGGGCTGTAATGCCGTTGGGTCGCAGGTCCGCCTACCTTGCAGGCGCGGGGTGGGTGGCTGTACCCTTCCTCAGGCCACTGGGCCTGTTCATCTGTCGGTTGCAGGTCTGGCCTGTTCTGTTGGTGGTCACAGTTCCGTCTACCTTGCAGGTGCGGGGGGAGGGGGCGGCTCTGCCTCTCAGCAGGCCGCTGCGCCTGTTCTGCCGGTGGGTCGCAGGCCCGCCTACCTTGCAGGAGTGGTTGGCAGCTTTGCCCCTCCGCGGGCCACTGGGCCTTTTCTGTCGGTGGTCACAGTTCCGCCTACCTGGCAGGCGCGGGTGGTGTGGGGCGGCTCTGCCCCTCAGCAGCCCGCTGGGCCTGTTCTGTGGGTGGTCACAGTTCCGTCTACCTTGCCGGCGCAGGGGGAGGGGGCGGCTCTGCCACTCAGCAGGCCGCTGCTCCTGTTCTGCCGGTGGGTCGCAGGCCCGCCTACCTTCTGCTTATATTCTTGATAATTACCATTCTGACTGGAGTGAGATAAAAATCTTAGTTTTGATTTGCATTCCTCTAATTGCTTGATATGTTAAACATTTTTTTCATATATTTGCTGATTGATTTTTATATCTTCTTCTGTGAAGTGTTTGTTCATTTCCTTAGCCCATTTATTGACTAAATTATTTGGTGGGGTTTATTTATTTATTTTTTGTGTGTGGTGTTAAGTTTTTTGAGTTTTTTTTTTATGTATCCTGTAGATTAATGCTCTATGTGAGGTGCAGGTGGTAAATAATTTCTCCCATTCTATGGACTTTCTCTTCATGTGATGAATTGTTTCCTTTGCTCAGAAGAAGGTTTTAAGTTTGAATGTGTCTCATTTATTGATTCTTGATCTTATTTCTTGCGTTTTAGGAGTCTTGTTAATGAAGTCAGTTCCTAAGCCAACACGGTGGAGATTTGGGCCTACTTTTTTGTGTATTAGGTGCAGGGTCTCTGTTCTAGTGCCTAAGTCTTTGATACACTGTTAGTTGAGTTTCATGTAGGGTGAGATGTATTTAATTTCATTTTGCTACATATGGATTTCTAGTTTCTCCAACATCATTTGTTGAATTCCACAAAGTAGCAAGATATAAACTCAATACCCATAAATCAAATGTGTTCCTATACATCAGTGATGAATCCACTGAAAGAGAAATTAGGAAAACTACCCCATTCACAAAAGCCTCAAAAAAAAAGTACTTGGGAATCAATCTAACAAAAGAGGTGAATGATATCTACAATGAAAACTACAGAACACTAAAAAAAAGAATTGAAGAGGACCTTAGAAGATGGAAAGATCTCCCATGCTCTTGCATAGGCAGAATTAATGCAGTTAAAGTGGTCATACTACCAAAAGTATTATACAGATTTAATGCAGTTCCTATTAAAATCCCAGTGACATTCTTCACAGAACTAGAAAAAGCAATCATGAAATTCATTTGGAAAAAGACACGGCCCAGAATAACCAAGGCAATCCTTAGCAAAAAGAGTGAAGCAGGAGGCATCTCAACACCAGACCTTAAACTGTACTGCAGAGCCAGAATTAAAAAAAAAAAAAAAGACATGATATTGACACCCAAACAGACCAATGGTACAGAATAGAAGAAACAGAGACAAATCCACATAAATACAGTTTCTCATTCTAGACAAAGGTGCCATGAATATTCATTGGAGAAAAAATAGCCCTTGAAGCTTTTTATCAGTTAATTATGGGAATGATAGCACATTGAATCTATGATCATTAGATTCCAGCATAAGACGGTACATGTTAAAGTGCTGATGTTTCTAATAAATGTGCTGTGGTAGCCCAGTTAGGAAAGAAGAAGCACTGCTATTAGATATTTGTTAAGGGCCCACCTTGTACTATATGAATTTTAGTTATTACTATTTACACACCAAAAAATACTGTGGTGAAGTTAAGTATTCCATCTTACAGAGAAGAAAACTGAGGATCATATTGTTTAAGCCACGTAGGCAATAAGGAACGTCAGTTGATGGACACTAGTTGATTCCATATCTTAGCCACTGTAAATAGTGCTGCAATATCCACAGACGTGCAGAGGTCTCTTTAATGTTCTGATTTTCATTTTCTTTGTATATATTCCTAGTAGTGAGAATGCTGCCCCATTTAGGAGTTCTATCTTTGTTTTTTAAGAGAACTGCCATGTAATTATTCAGAATTTTCTGTCTGGTTTAAAGTTCATCCTTCTCAAATGTATGTTTATGATTTTAAGTTTATATTAATACATGTGTTTATTTGCAGGGATTTTTTTGTGCCCTTTGGAATCCATACCTTCAATAATTTTGATATGAAGGAAGAACTTTCCAAGACCTCCTATCACAAAGACGTTCTTGCCCCTTATATTTCCCTCTATCCTTCTGGTATTATACCTCATTAAATTATGTGTAATTTTTTTAAATGGAATGTTAATCAACCAACAAGCCTAAGACTTTTATTAGATGCACATAATTTTACTAGGCAAATGAAGGGCATAAACAAATACAAACCATGCACTGAAAACACATATAATCTGGTTGAGAAGAATACATAGAGACCTTTTGGAGGTGGTGGGTACTGGCGATTGTGCTGAGTGGCATTTGACCACTGAGCCATATCCCCAGCCCTCTTTTGTATTTTAAGTAGAGACAGGGTCTCACTGAGTTGCTTAATGCCTCGCTTTTGCTGAGGCTGGCTTTGAACTCCTGATCCTCCTGCCTCAGCCTCCCGAGTCGCTGGGATTACAGGTGTGCACCAACACGCCCGGCAGGAATATGTATTTTGCAATACAGAAAGATACAGACAGTCTCTCATTCATTCATTCAGTAGGTGAAACCTGATTATCTCTGAATAATTTGCCTCTAAGTGTTTTCCTCCCTTTTCCAGTATCTATGTTTTACAGGTACTCAATAAAGACTTATTATCTGAAGCAATAACATATATATTATCTTTCCCTGGCCCCTTCCTCTCCACCCTCCCAACTCTCTCTCTCTGCTCTCCAGCTGCCATGAGCTGAGTGGCTTTCCTCTGCCATGCACTTGCATGACATTTCTGCAATAGTCATCTCATCATGAACTAGGACATCTGAAACCATGAACCACAATAAATCTTTTCTCCTCTATGTTGTTCTTGTCATGTATTTTGGTCACAGTGATGAAAAACTAACCAACACAGCATTTGCAAAGCATTTATATCAAGTCACTATCAAATCACTATTATTAGTTAATAAAATATAGTGGGTGTGAGAGAACATTAGGCATTAAAAAAGAACTACATGGACATGTTTTGAATGACATAGCAACAGCACTCATAATAATTCTAATGATAATAGCTTATGCTTTAGAAGCTACTATGTGTTAGACCCTGTTCGAAGGGTTTCTTCATACAAGAAAACTTATTTAATTTTTATACTAACCCTCTAATCCACTCTGCCCCTGCCTCTCAAGTCACATACATGTATGCTTCAGAAAGAGTTTTCATGTAAAATAAAAATCCTACAGAATACATATGGCATGGAACCAATGGACCCTGTTGCTGTTAGAACTGCATCCCACATCTATGACAGCTATGTGACATCACACGGTTCATATAAATCAAGGTAACTCCTGGACCCCCACACTCCTAGAGTATTAATCATAAGCAAAGTTACAAAGGAATTGCAGTATTTAAGGAAGTAGGAGGCAACAAATCTGGAAACAATTTTTCAAAACATTTATGTACTAAGTAATGTTAGAGGGCAGACTTTAAGCAATACAATTTCTAAAGCATTTAATTGTTTGAGTATAAGAAATAATAATAAAGAGGAGACAGAGTCAAGGAAGGTGTAGAGGCAGGGAAGATAGCAGAGTGGATCTTTGTCCAAATGGCCACATTTATTTATACCAGTAGGTTACATTAGGTCATTAGTATCATAACCACATTATTGTTTAGAGTATCAGTAAGGTTGCTTATTCTGTAGTTACATTTCACAGTTACAATATGTAATGTTAGGAGCTTTCTCAAGAAAGTCTATTGCCTGAAGTTACTGTTAGGTGGGCAGATCCAGGAGCACTGGAGCTTGGTGAATCATTGTAGTTATCAAGAAAGCAAGTTCCTTTATTCCTGGGAGTTATGTGCCTACCATTAAGGTGGAAACTGATATGACTCTAGCATGGAGGGTATTACCCTAGCAACCAGGCATCCTATGCCTTTGCACAGAAACTAAGCATGCCACAGCCATGAAGTCATCAGGGACCCAATACCAAACACAGAACCCCTACATTTGAGTTGTCAGAAGTAATTTTTAACACAGTTGTTTCATCAGAGAGAGAATCTACAGAGCTCTTGTGTTGCCATTTCAGAAATGGTCGCTGTTTCACATTTTAAGGTACTTATACTCTTTTATTTTTATTTTTAAAAATAGTGGGTAATAACACAGTACAGTGTTTTGTAGCTGCTTCATTTACTTAATATATTATGAACAAAATTCTATTTTATTAAATATTCTGTCACCAAATACTTTCTAGTCTTATCTTAGAACTCCATTGCATAGATGAACAATCTTCTATGGATTGTTTAATGTAGCCATTTGTCAAGGATACCCTATTAATAAGCAACATTCTAGTGAATATGTGCAGACAGTACTTATACATCAAAAGTTTCCTTTAGAAAAATTTCTAAAATTGGCAAGGTATGGTGGCACATGGTTGTAATCCTGGAGGCTGAAGCAGGAGGATCACAAGTTCAAGGCCAGCATCAGCAACTTAACAAGACTCTGTCTCAAAATTAAAAATGAATAGGACTGGAGATGTGACTCGGTGATAAAGTATCTCTAGGTTCAATCCCTACTACCAAAACCAAACTAGCAAAAGTTAAATCTAGAATGTATTGTTTCTAGGTGGGAAATAGCGCAAAGGCAGAGTGCTTGCTCAGCATGTCTGAGGCTCTGGGTGTCCTTCCAGCACAGCAAAAGCGGAAAAAAATGTGACAGTTCAGGTCATCATAATGTTTAAGGAAAAACTCAGCTTTTCCATTTTTAAAGCTAACTAGGCTGAAATGATAATCACACGGTGGCTTTGGCCCTCTTGACTGAGGTTTCCTGCAGTGAGAGAGATGTGAGGACTGCATGGAGCACTTCACTGGCAGAATGGTGTCCAAGTTCAACAATATGCTTGGGAGACTGCTAGATGGGGAGGCCAAGGTCAGTGGTCATGGGCTGGAAAATACCTGATGGGTGAACAACATTTTATTGAATAAAATATACATTGATGATACAGTGTTCTAGTTGAAGTATTGAAGAAGAGAAAAATAAATTGTACTTTATTCATACCATTGTTTATATTCACCATCATTTTCAAAATTTTCTCTTTGAAACACATTCACTCTTTGTTTCTATAAAACATCAGGGTAGACATATTTTAAAATCCTTCCCCTGAGATGCTTATCTGCCTCTATAACCGCAGATCAAATGAGAATCTGGAGGTGTCACTCGGTACCCCACACACTGGCCCTGCCTTTAATGAAGGGTACAATTAAGTGAACAATTATTCCAGTGACCCAGAATTACTATTATTTGCTCTAACAGATTATTTGGCCCCTGAATGTCCTAAAAATATTACTATGTGCCAGAGTATGCATAACCCCACCAACAACACCTTGGTTTCTTTTCCCTTATTAGGATGAAAGACTGGGTCATGACAGTGAAATCCACAGGGAACAGATGCTGGTGCAGAAAGAGCTGGAGTGCTGGGAATCTGATGATGCAGCTTCCTAGACAAGTCACAGTCTAGGCACACCTGCGGGACTCAATGTCAGCCTCGCCCCAGAGGATCCTGCCCTTCCTCCTCCCTGTCCACAGATGGCACAGAAGGTGGAGGCAGAAACAATACATTCTTCTACCACAATGCATGGATATTAGTGCATTGTGGTAGAAGAGAATGGAAAATTTAGCAGTTTAGGAGCTGACAGGCTGTGGTTTTGCAAGCTGACACATAGCAGCTCCACTTACTGACATTTAAACATAGAGGTTTACGGCAGCTAACAAGTACTTGTAACCACAGTAGGAGAAGCAGGAAACAAAATACTGGGAACAGAACAACCCCCCTTTAGGCTTAGTGTTGTAAAAATCCCTAAATTGTCTGAGCTGAGTCCCTAGCTACTGACAAGCAGAGTGTTTGTATCCATATAAGTAATATAGAATACAGAATTGCATCAACTCCAACAGAATTGCATCAACTCCCTTGCCTTGATGTACACCAAACTTGCTTATGTATAAAAGTAAAAGCCTGCTGTACTTGGGCTCAGACTTTGGGAATTATCCCTCAGGGCTATGGCTACTAATAAAGTGTTGCTTCCAGGTCTTGGTTTCTGGTCCTTCATTTTTCATACAATATAATGGTATATTGGTGTTTGTATTCCTCAGGGACAAGAAGGCAGCTGTCCCAAGCACCATAACAATTACAGTATTTATACACTATGATTAATATATGATGCTCCTCTTTATGGCTGATTGTTATCTTCTGAACATTATTTATTTTATATAAACTTTATACAAATTTTACTGGTGGATCAAAGTATTTTTTTCTTTTTCTCATATGGAAATCCAGATATGGAAATTGAGTTCAGGGAAAAAACAACAAACAAATAAAACAAAAAACCTTGAAAAGTGTACTGAGTGGTATGTCCAATTGCCATTTTGCCTGCATCTTCTCAGTTGATGATGAAGTCGCCTTTTAAAGCTAGATGAGACCTGTCAGAGGGCTTCTGAGTTTCACTTCCAACCACAAAATCAGTATTGCCATTTTCCAATGTGTGCAGGGAACTAGAGCCTGCCTTTCCCTTCAGGAGTAACTCATGAGCGCAATACATGGTTTATCTTTTAAGAAAGGACTGTTTTTATTTCAACTACTTTCTTTGAGTGAACGTTTCTCAAAAATCAAGTAGAAAAGAGCTCCAAACCACAAAATGTGTATGTAGTCATTATTCTATTATTTTTATAATGTTCAGATTAGTGTTAGGTACTATATTTACTTGTTAGTCTTGCAGGACTAACTGTATATCTTAATTTTATATTATACTAATACTTGTTTGAAGTGAGCTCAAAAAGCAAACAAAGGTGAAGTATAAAATGGTGCTTCTAACCATAGATGAGAAAATCAGAAGGATTCTTACATTGTCATTAAGTTTTCCTTTTTCAGTAGTTTGCTTAGTAGTAAAACTTCTGCATTTTCTCTTTCCCATGTATCTCAATTTATTCGCATCTGTTACAACTTATCTAGTAGGACCCATTGACTACTTTTTTTCAATATGCACTCAAAAGTTTTATCTCAGCAAATACATTTATGTTAACTAAGATATTAAGAAAGTTTGAAGTTAATAAAGTATTATAAAACTAAAAAAAAGCTTTGGTTTGTAACATTTGAAGAATATAGTTCTCAAAAATTCTGATCAGGTACTTCAAAACTATACTTTATAATTCAAATGAACTTCAATTTAATGAAAAGGAGACTTTTGTGTTGGAATTTTGTGCTGGAAGTTCACCCATCCTCAGGAAATATTATCCAAATTTGAGTTAGTAGCAGTTGTTATCATTAGTGGAGAGTCTCCCTAAATTTCTGAGGGAAATCTATTTCTCAATACAAATAAGAATGTTATTTTTTAAAAAAAACTGTTCACTAAAGTGACAGAGTGGGAGCTAATGGGACAAGCAAGAGAACCCACAGAGTTGTTGAATAACCAATAGAAGAAAGCTTCCCTTTTCAAATGCTGTGCTTACATTGACAAGTGGTTCATTTAAGTGGTAACATATGTCAACAATGATCTCTACTGGAAAAGGGAGCACAGGGATCTTTTCAGCTTAGCTTATATAGAAATGAAACATACTAAGTTTTTTTAACATCTCTCCCCATGGTTTCATCTCTATCTTTAATTTCGTATAAAGGCATTTCATAAAGTTCTTGATTCCTTGGCACTGACATTTGCATTCCAGTGGTATAGAGTGAACATATTTAGTATGTGTACCACATCGGTAAAAATGTAAACAAACTTCAATTTAAAGTGTAGCCTTTTCATGGCATCTGTATGTATTGACCATGTGCTATATGATGATTATGGCCACTAGAAAGTCTTCATGATACTTACTATACTGTTTTTTTTAAAAAATTTCACTTGCAGAATTTTGCCAGATTCTTTCTTTCTACCTTTAAGTTCAATACACTTTTCCTCTTTAGTCATGGAGAAGCCACTCTCCATCTTTTTCCTATCATCTTCTTGTCTATATGAGTGTATAAATTAAAATGTTACATTTATGAATCTCCATCAACAACCAAGAATTCCATAGTTATGTAGAACGGAGCACTTTACTTCTTAATACAGATGATGGAGTAGTAGATGTAAGAATTTCTGTTTTCCAAGTAGAAACTATTGGGTCATTTGTCTTTTTTTCAGGAGACTTTTACTAAAGGTTTAGAGTGTGAAAAACACACCTTCTCTTTCTATGTACACAAACAACACAACTGACACATCTCCATGTTTATTAGAAACATACAAACATCCTGGGTAGCCATTTAACCTTTATACACAGGGCTGCCATGCATGGTGTCTTATTTTTTAGGTCCTGCTGAAGTATAGCCCCAGACAAGGATTCCAGGCAGGGCAGGTGGCTAATTTGGGAGGTGGAGGCAATGGGAACAGTAGAGTGGGATGGACAGGAGCATTTAAGTGTCAGTAAAGGACGTGTATCAAGCTGGCTGATGTATAGGCTGCTGGAGCCATAGATTTTTGGTGAGACTGGCAGACAGTGCAGAACATACAATCAGACTTCACCCACCTAAGGAATAGGACTTTGTATGGAAAGCTACTCTGGGTGAATGATAATAATTCCCTATCCCTTCTAGTAGATAGGACAACTCTTGCTGGTTTCTGATCAAGGAAAGATGTGCAAGCACAGGTTGCTGGAACTTAGTAGACACACTGAAGTGCTGTGGCACAAAGGGTTAGGGCAAGATGCCTTCAATGTCCACTAGGGGTAATCACACAAATTTTAACTTCAGATATTCCATTCCCATATAATACAAGGAACATTTTGGGGAGGCTACCAGCGCCTCTCCAGGAGTCCTTCTTCCAGACCAGGAGATTGTGAGCCATGGAGAAAATAAGTCAAACATAATCAGTGAAGAACAAAAGACACAGAGTCAGAAACATAGTTTTAAAGTAGGGTCCCTGATAGATTCAGTCCATACAGGAGATGGGGATGGGCAATTAAAATATGGCTCCTGTAGTTTATTTAAGGGGGTACATCAAAGGCAGGATAAGGTTTCAGAGGTAGAGTATTGCAGTTCACCGGTTGGTTGGCATCTTGGCAGGTCACACCCATTTCTGAGAGGCTGTGTGTTTGCGCAGGTCACCCCATCTCTGGTGCTGTATAGGACCAGGCAGAGCTTGAATAGGGCTCACAATGTATCTGGGTGGCCTTGGCCAGAGGAAATTTCCACTGGAAGATCCCAGACACCAGATTCTCCTATTCACTAGGCTGCAATGCTGGTATAGTCCACACATGGCTCTCCACAGAACATGATACCATAAGGAGATGTTCTAAATGACCTTCTTTAGAGATCACCCATAACACAAAGAGAAGCTTAAAGTAGACAGATAATAGTACTCTACTATTCTCTGGTCTTCTGGTTGAGATTCCAATCTTCAGTCTCCACTCTAGTCATGTGACCACAACCAGACACCTAGTGCATGAGCCCGCTTTTCTGAAGACTTTCTTTTCTTATTTGTACATAGAGAAAATGAATATTTACCTTAATTACCTCAGAAGATTCTGTGGACAAAACAAGAAGATATATGTACAAAAACATATTAAAGTTGAAATTTCTTACAAATAGAAAAAGATGGTATGGTACTTAGCACAGGGACTTGCTCAACAAATAAGTCTGTTGAATGAACACAAGGAATGTGTTTCTGATTTCAAATTTGAAAGGCCAATAAAAGGTACTGATAGTGTCAAATGAAAACTAAGTATTTACTTAAAAGTCTTCTAACAGTCTTAAACATATATATATATATATATTACAAACACATGTATATTTTTTACTTCATATTATAAAGCTTCCATGAGATCTTAATTGTGCTAATTACTACAGATTATATTAATATGATAGTATTTTATATTATTAGAACATGTGCTGTCTTCATATAAAATTAGTTAGAAATTTAAAATTCATATTAAATGACAAAAACATGTTTTCCCCAAATCGTCAAACGTGATTGTTCACAGATTTTTTTTTCTTTTCTTTTTTATTGTTGGTTGTTCAAAACATTACATAGTTCTTGATATATCATCTTTCACACTTTGCTTCAAGTGGGTTATGAATTCCCATTTTTAGCCCATATACAGATTGCAGAATCACATCAATTACACATCCATTGATTTACATATTGCCATACTAGGGAATGTCGTGTTCTGCTACCTTTCCTATCCTCTACTATCCCCCCTTCCCTCCCCTCCCCTCCCCTCTTCTCTCTCTACCCCCTCTACTGACCTTCATTTCTCCCCCTTGTATTATTTTTCCCTTTCCCCTCATTTCCTCTTGTATGTTCTTTTGTATAACCCTGAGGGTCTCCTTCCATTTCCATGCAATTTCCCTTTTCTCTCCCTTTCCCTCCCACCTCTCATCTCTGTTTAATGTTAATCTTCTTCTCATGCTCTTCGTCCCTACTCTGTTCTTAGTTACTCTCCTTATATCAAAGAAGACATTTGGCATTTGTTTTTTAGGGATTGGCTAGCTTCACTTAGCATAATCTGCTCTAGTGCCATCCATTTCCCTGCAAATTCTATGATTTTGTCATTTTTTAATGCAGAGTAATACTCCATTGTGTATAAATGCCACATTTTTTTAATCCATTCGTCTATTGAAGGGCATCTGGGTTGGTTCCACAGTCTTGCTATTGTGAATTGAGCTGCTATGAACATCGATGTAGCAGTGTCCCTGTAGCATGCTCTTTTTAGGTCTTTAGGGAATAGACCAAGAAGGGGAATAGCTGGGTCAAATGGTGGCTCCATTCCCAGCTTTCCAAGAAATCTCCATACTGCTTTCCAAATTGGCTGCACCAATTTGCAGTACCACCAGCAATGTACAAGTGTACCCTTTTCCCCACATCCTCGCCAGCACTTGTTGTTGTTTGACTTCATAATGGCTGCCAATCTAACTGGAGTGAGATGGTATCTTAGGGTGGTTTTGATTTGCATTTCTCTGACTGCTAGAGATGGTGAGCATTTTTTCATGTACTTGTTGATTGATTGTATGTCCTCCTCTGAGAAGTGTCTGTTCAGGTCCTTGGCCCATTTGTTGATTGGGTTGTTTGTTCTCTTATTGTCTAATTTTTGGAGTTCTTTGTATACTCTGGATATTAGGGCTCTATCTGAAGTGTGAGGAGTAAAGATTTGTTCCCAGGATGTAGGCTCTCTATTTACCTCTCTTATTGTTTCTTTAGCTGAGAAAAAACTTTTTAGTTTGAGTAAGTCCCATTTGTTGATTCTAGTTATTAATTTTGTGCTATGGGTGTCCTATTGAGGAATTTGGAGCCCGACCCCACCGTATGTAGATCGTAGCCAACTTTTTCTTCTATCAGATGGCGTGTCTCTGATTTGATATCAAAGTCTTTGATCCATTTTGAATTAACTTTTGTGCATGGCGAGAGAAAGGGATTCAGTTTCATTTTGTTGCATATGGATTTCCAGTTTTCCCAGCACCATTTGTTGAAGATGCTATCCTTCCTCCATTGCATGCTTTTAGCCCCTTTATCAAATATAAGATAGTTGTAGTTTTGTGGGTTGGTTTCTGTGTCCTCTATTCTGTACCATTGATCCACCCGCCTGTTTTGGTACCAGTACCATGCTGTTTTTGTTACTATTGCTCTGTAGTATAGTTTGAAGTCTGGTATCGCTATACCGCCTGATTCACACTTCCTGCTTAGCATTGTTTTTACTATTCTGGGTCTTTTATTTTTCCATATGAATTTCATGATTGCTTTCTCTATTTCTACAAGAAATGCCGTTGGGATTTTGATTGGCATTGCATTAAACCTATAGAGAACTTTTGGTAATATCGCCATTTTGATGATGTTAGTTCGGCCTATCCATGAACAGGGTATATTTCTCCATCTTCTAAGATCTTCTTCTATTTCTCTCTTTAGGGTTCTGTAGTTTTCATTGTATAAGTCTTTCACCTCTTTTGTTAGGTTGATTCCCAAGTATTTTATTTTTTTTGAAGATATTGTGAATGGAGTGGTTGTCCTCATTTCCATTTCAGAGGATTTGTTGCTGATATACAGGAATGCCTTTGATTTATGCGTGTTGATTTTATATCCTGCCACTTTGCTGAATTCATTTATTAGCTCTAATAGTTTCTTTGTAGAGCCTTTTGGGTCTGCTAGGTATAGAATCATATCATATGCAAATAGTGATAATTTAAGTTCTTCTTTTCCTATTTTTATGCCTTTAATTTCTTTCGTCTGTCTAATTGCTCTGGCCAGCGTTTCAAGAACTATGTTGAACAGAAGTGGTGAAAGAGGGCATCCCTGTCTTGTTCCAGATTTTAGAGGGAATGCCTTCAATTTTTCTCCATTCAGAATGATGCTAGACTGAGGCTTAGCATAGATTGCTTTTACAATATTGAGGTGTGTTCCTGTTATCCCTAGTTTTTCTAGAGTTTTGAACATAAAGGGATGCTGTACTTTGTCGAATGCTTTTTCCGCATCTATCGAGATGATCATATGGTTCTTATTTTTAAGTCTATTGATGTGGTGAATAACATTTATTGATTTCCGTATATTGAACCAGCCTTGCATCCCAGGGATGAATCCTACTTGATCATGGTGCACAATTTTTTTGATATGTTTTTGTATCCGATTCGCCAGAATTTTATTGAGGATTTTTGCATCTAGGTTCATTAGAGATATTGGTCTGAAGTTTTCTTTCTTTGAAGTGTCTTTGTCTGGTTTAGGTATCAGGGTGATGTTGGCCTCGTAGAATGAATTTGGAAGTTCTCCCTCCTTTTCTATTTCCTGAAGTAGCTTGAAAAGTATTGGTATTAGTTCCTCTTTAAAGGTTTTGTAAAATTCTGCTGTATACCCATCCGGTCCTGGGCTTTTCTTAGTTGGTAGTCTTTTGATGGTTTCTTCTATTTCCT
Organism: Marmota flaviventris; assembly: GCF_047511675.1. Lineage (NCBI taxonomy): Eukaryota > Metazoa > Chordata > Mammalia > Rodentia > Sciuridae > Marmota > Marmota flaviventris. Next base: position 108,134,468 of record NC_092504.1, read on the forward strand.
CGATTGATATTGGTCTGTTTAGGTTGTCTATATCCTCCTGACTCAATCTGGGCAGATCATATGACTTAAGAAATTTATCTATGCCTTCACTATCTTCTAATTTATTGGAGTATAAGGATTCGAAATAATTTTTGATTATCTTCTGTATTTCTGAAGTGTCTGTTGTGATATTGCCTTTTTCATCCCGTATGCTAGTAATTTGAGTTCTCTCTCTTCTTCTCTTCGCTCGCATGGCTAAGGGTCTGTCGATTTTGTTTATTTTTTCAAAGAAGTAACTTTTAGTTCTGTCAATTTTTTCAATTGTTTCTTTTGTTTCGATTTCATTAATTTCAGCTCTGATTTTCATTATTTCTTGCCTTCTACTTCTTTTGCTGTTGTTTTGCTCTTCTTTTTCTAGGATTCTGAGATGAAGTATGAGATCATTTATTTGTTGGTTTTTTCTTTTTTTAAAGAATGAACTCCAAGCTATGAATTTTCCTCTTAGAAATGCTTTCAATGTGTCCCATAGATTCCGATATGTTGTGTCTGTGTTTTCATTAATCTCTAAGAATTTTGAAATTTCCTCCTTGATGTCTTCTATAACCCATTGATCATTCAGTAACCTATTGTTCATTCTCCAAGTGATGTATGCTTTTTCCTTCCTTCTTTTATCGTTGATTTTCAGTTTCATTCCATTATGATCAGAAAGGATGCATGGTATTATCTGTACTCCTTTATATTGTCTAAGAGTTGCCCTGTGACATAATATATGATCCATTTTTGAGAAGGATCCATGTGCTGCTGAGAAAAAAGTGTAACTGCTTGATGTTGGGTGGTATATTCTATATATGTCAATTAAGTCTAGGTTATTAATTGTGTTACTGAGTTCTATAGTTTCCTTATTCAACTTTTGTTTGGAAGATCTGTCCATTGGTGAGAGAGGTGTGTTGAAGTCTCCCATGATTATTGTATGGTGGTCTATTAGACTCTTGAACTTGAGAAGAGTTTGTTTGATGAACATAGCTGCACCATTGTTTGGGGCATATATATTTATGATTGTTATGTCTTGTTGGTGTATGGTTCCCTTGAGCAGTATGTAGTGTCCCTCTTTATCCCTTTTGATTAACTTTGGCTTGAAATCTATTTTATTTGATATGAGTATGGACACTCCTGCTTGTTTCCGAAGTCCATATGAGTGATATGATTTTTCCCAACCTTTCACCTTCAGCCTATGTATGTCTTTTCCTATCAAATGCGTCTCCTGTAGGCAGCATATTGTTGGGTCTTGTTTTGTGATCCATTCTACTAGCCTGTGTCTTTTAATTGGAGAGTTTAAGCCATTAACATTTAGGGTTATTATTGAGATATGGGTTGTTCTTCCAGCCATATTTGTTTATTTATGTTACTAAACATGGTTTGTTTTCCTCTTTGATTATCGCCCCCCTTTACTGTCCTACCTCCCACTGTTGGTTTTCATTGTTATTTTCCATTTCCTCTTCCTGTAATGTTTTGCCAAGTATGTTTTGAAGAGATGGTTTTCTAGCTTCATATTCTTTTAACTTTGTTTATCTTGGAAGGTTTTAATTTCATCTTCCATCCTGAAGCTTAATTTCGCTGGATACACAATTCTTGGTTGGAACCCATTTTCTTTCAGTGTTTGAAATATGTTATTCCAGGATCTTCTAGCTTTCAGAGTCTGTGTTGAAAGATCAGCTGTTAACCTGATTGGCTTACCCCTAAATGTAATCTGCTTCCTTTCTCTTGTAGCTTTTAAAATTCTCTCCTTATTCTGTATGTTGGGCATCTTCATTATAATGTGTCTAGGTGTGGATCTCTTATAATTTTGCACATTCGGCGTCCTGTAGGCTTCTAGGATTTGGGATTCTGTCTCATTCTTCAAGTCTGGGAAGTTTTCTTGTATTATTTCATTGAATAAATTGCTCATTCCTTTTGTGGAGTTCTATACCTTCCTGTATCCCAATGACTCTTAAGTTTGGTCTCTTAATGTTATCCCATATTTCTTGGATGTTCTGCTCATGGTTTCTTAACAGTCTTGCTGAGCTATCTATGTTCTTTTCAAGTTGAAAGACTTTGTCTTCATTGTCTGATGTTCTATCTTCTAAGTGTTCTACTCTGCTGGTAGTATTCTCCATTGAGTTTTTAAGTTGGTTTATTGCTTCCTGCATTTCTAGGATTTCTGTTTGTTTGTTTTTTATAACCTCTATCTCCCTGTATAGTTGATCCTTTGCTTCCTGGATTTGTTTGTGTAATTCCTTGTCGAAGTGATCTTTCATTGTCTGATTTTGCTGTCTAATGTCTTCCTTGGTACTCCAGATCATCTGAAGCATATATATCCTGAATTCTTTATCTGACATTCCATCTGCTGCAGCTGCTACCTCTTCTAAAGTTGAGTTGACCTGCATTGCTTGTAGTCCTTTCTTTCCTTGTCTTTTCATACTGCTTGCGTTTCTTTCTTCTTGGTTAAACTGTTGTGTTTTTGAAATTTTTTCCCCCCCTATATATTTATATTGCTCTTGTATAGTTGAAAAGTCTCCCTTGCAGGTGCGGGCGGGGGTCTGCTCTGCCCCTCCTCCAATTGGTGTGAGGTGTCTACCACGCCCGTGGACCCCTGGGCCTGATCCACCGTTTTGTCGCAGGTCTGCCTACCTTGCAGGTGGGGGCGAAGGCTCTGCCCTGCCCCTCCTACCACGCCCGGGGACCGCTGGGCCTGATCTGCAGGTTGGTCGCCGGTCTGCCCACCTTGCGGGCACGGGTGGCAGTTCCCCTCCGCCCCCACTCCAATTGGGGTCACTTGACCACCACACAGGCGGGCCGCTGGACCTGATCTGGGCGCGGGCGAAGGCTCTGCTCTGCCCCTACTCCAGTTGGGGTGAAGTGTGTACCATGCTGGCAGGCCACTGGGCCTGATCCGCCTGTCTGTCGCAGGTCTGCTTACCTTGCGGCGCAGGTGGCGGCTCTGCCCTGCCCTCCTACCAGGCCCGCAGACCGCTGGGCCTGATCTGCAGGTTGGTCGCAGGTCTGCCTACCTTGCGGGCGCGGGCGGCGGTCCCGCTCCTCCCCTCTGGCTCGACGACAAAGCGAGAGAGACTCGGGTATCTGTGACTCACCCTCCCTACCTGGAGACCAACTGTTTCTGTCGCCGCTGGCACTGATGAAGTTCTCTCCTCGGCCGCTCTCCGATGACATCAGATCTCTGCCATGCTGGCATCCCCTGTTCTATGGCTGAATCCCATTTTCTTCTCTTCCAATAGGCGGAGCTGTGCCCTCTGAGCCGAGCTTCTGCCCTCTATGTGCTGACAGAAATCCCTGTAAGGTGACTCCTGGGAGTCTCTCAATCCAGTTAGTCCAGAGCCCTTTCACTTATCTGGCCCCTCCCCCTGTTCCTCCTCCCAGCCAGCCAGCCAGGTCCTGTTCACCGGAGGCGGTTCCCCAAGGATCTGATTGCACTTGCAGCCCCACCGCGTGTCCTATGCGTCTCTCTGACCCCGTTGTTGCGGAGGTACTGAAAGCGCTGCCTCCCCACTCGCTGCCATGTTGGATCCCTCCATCATGTATATCTTTAAAAAAAGATTTAAAAAAAGACTTTTGGAATCAAGAATAAAGTCTTAGCTACCTTAAAAGAAGATGAACATATGAATCTTGAGCTGTCCTTGAAGGATCGACCATGCAGTCACATCAGGTTTTTGGGTGTCTGTTCACAGATTTTAAAAGGCAACAAATTCTAAGAAGGAACAAATGTTCCTACCACACATATTAAAGTACAGTTGAACTCCCAAAATAAAGAAGTTTCAAAAAAGTCAGAAAAGATATTTATGTTATATAAAAAGCATCTTGTGTGGCAGAGACAGCAAAACAGAGTGATACAGTAGCCCAATCTCAATGAACAGCAAAGTTCAGTGATATAAAGAAAGAAAATTTTTTGCAGAGCTAAACAGTAAGTTTGGGCTCTAAATTAATGTTTTTACAAGAGTCAAGTAACCAATATTTTTGAAAGTTCATAAAGTAAAAATGCTACAATAAGCTATTAATTTATTATTGAAGGAAGAAAAGTTTGTTTCTTTATAGATTCTGTGTAGCCTAAGCGCACTGTGTTTACAAAACCTACAGCAGTGCTCACTGATGTCCTGGGGCTCCTTCACATCTGCTCATCACTCATTGACTTGCCCAGAGCAATTCCTGGCCCTGTGAGCTCCATTGATGGGGCGTGCCCTGTACAGATGTACCATTATTATCCCCTATGCCCTATTTTCCCTGTATCTTTTCTGTGTCTATATATGTTTAGATACAAAAATATCATTGTGCTACAAATGCCTACAATATTCAGTAGCATGCTGTAATGTGTGTAACTTAGGTATAGCCACACAGCCTAGGTGTGTGATAGGCTGTAGCATCTTGGGCTGAGAAAGTGCACACTATGATGTTTACACCACCATGAAAGCACCCAATGATGTGTTTCTCAGACAGTACCCTATTGTTAAGCAACAAATGACTGTGCTTTGAAAAATGGGATCGGTTATCTTCTTACTTTCATTATTTTTGACAGGAAGTTTGCAGTGAATAGTTGACTCCATACATCATTCCCTTGTTGACTTTTCATGGCTTCCTCTGTGGGCATATAATAGGTGTTGAGTGCTGGAACCCCAGTGTATAAAGACTTTTTTCCAGAACTCTCAGGCTGCCCTCCAGAGTGACTGCCCTGTCTAAAATCCTAGCACACACACAAGGACTCCTCAGCAGCACTGGTGCCTTCCAGCTTCTTCATCTGTTAAAGGAATGGTGCCAACATGAGACTCATTTTATTTTGCATTTTTGATTCCTAAAAGGGTTGAACAGTCCCTTATGAGATTGTTAAGCACCTGAGTTTGCCATTTTTAAAACTGCCTACTCAAACTGTTAAAATAATCTGTTTTGAGGTAATGGGAAATAAGCATGTTTTTGTTCACTTCCTGTTTGTCAATTGGATCAAAGTCATTTGTGTGTATAAGTTCCTTGCATCATATTAGCACTAATTCCATATAAGTTTTGGACATTGTTAATATTTCTCATCCATTTGCTAAATTGCCAATGTTTCCTTCATTGCCACATAGTAAAAGTTCACTAATGTTTTGCATATTAGGTTTGGGGAGTTGAAAAGAGACATCCACAAGATCCCCCAATTTTCATTCATTAATTAAACTTATGGTTTTTATTGTTCACTTTTAATTCAGGTTAAGAGTGACTCTGTGGGATATAATGAGCCAGTGTCAAAATTCTCTGTTGTTTTTCTTTATTAGGTCATGGTATCATTGATATAGTTCAGATTCACACATATGTATGTGTGGTTTTGAATCCTTTGGACTTTTATATACATCTATGACTCATTCTGCATGACAATTTTTAGTACTAGGTCTAAAGCAATATATGTTCATTTGTACAAAGGCAATGCTTCTCTTCATTTTTGTTTTTGTTTGCTAAATCAACCAAGGTACACTTGTGAACTTTTGCTTATCTATATACATGTTAGAAAAAGGCTTATGTGCTCTTGGGAGACAAACTCCACTGAAATTCAATTTGAATTATGTTGGATTTATTGGATTGGGAAAAAGTGACATCTTTACACCAAAAAATAGAGTCTCCATTTACTCAGATCTCCATTTAGATTCCTTTACTGTTACTTAAAACTTCTTAATAATTTCATGTACTCATTAATATCTATGTTTTTTAAAAAATATTTTTTAGTTGTAAATGGACACAATCTATTTATCTATCTATCTATCTATCTATCTATCTATCTATCTATTTATTTATTTAATGTGGTGCTGAGGATCAAACCCAGTGCCTCATGCATGTGAGGCAAGCACTCTACCACTGAGCCACAACCCCAGCACTCAATGTTTTTATTTTTAATTTTTTACCACAATGATTTCACTACTATTTAACAGTTACTACAGAGAACATAATCTTGTCTTCCATTATATTTCCAGTTTTTATATTTTTATTACATTGGAAAATCACTCATTCTTTAATAACTTAACATCCAGCACATTTGTTGAACTTATTTACTAGCTCTGAATTTGTGTGGATTCTTCAGATTATCTGTAGCATATCCCCTCTGTAAAAAAGGATAGCATTGTATGAGTGAACAGCAGTCACAGAAGAAATACTTGTTTCTGTCTTACTGGGAGAATGCTTTGGTTTGCATTCCCCAGAAAGAAGAGCTAAGACAAAGACTTGGTTCGTGTAGTTTATTTAAGAGGCAATACTGGGAAACTGGAGTAGGAAACATAGTAAGGCAGGAAAAGAAGAATACTGATACAGAGGTGCACTGCTGAAGTTTTCTCTGTAGGCAAAGGGACTGGATTCCTTCTCTCTGAGCAGGAAGGAATGCCTCCAATAATTTCGTCTGCAAAACAGGAGGTTGAGGCATTTCCTCCTGGGCTGATCCCTGTTGGTTAAGGTGCTCATGGGGTGTTAATGTCTGCAATTCCAGCTATACTTACACAAGAGCTGAAATTCTTTCAGATTTAGAGAAGGCCTAAGAGCAGAAATGTGGAAAGAGGTGTGGCACAGGCTTGAGGAAGAATGCTATCAGCATGAGCTCAGCCCACATGGAACTGCCCACCGCAGCCGCAAACCAAAGTGCAGGAGCACAGAGGAGATGTGAGAGTCTGCCTCTCGCACCATGCAGATGCACATATGATCACCTTAAGTCCTTCCTGTACTATTTGAGAGAGTAGAAAACAATACAGAGGGTTCGTGGAACACAGCTTGTTTCCGCTGCTGCTGCTAGTTACAGGCTCTGGTCGTAACTCTTTACTTTTCTCCTATACCATCCTTTCTAGAAGGTTCTCACTCTTTGTCAGTACTTCAGCTCTACTAAGCTATTTGTCTGGCACAGTGATCCACATCTTCAAACCTAAGGGCTGAGTGTCTTGGCTCTCATGCCCCTACCAGCATGTGGAACATGGAAACTCCAAGTTTTCTCTATAAATTTTCTGCCCGTTATGTAGTAACAACCAGACCCTTCCAGGTAACAGGGATGACCAAAATTATAACTCCGTTCTTTGCTGCTATTCTAATAGTGTGAAAAACTCAAAGTGACTAAGTGACATTGTTAAATTCCATAGAATGTTTCCTTTATTTCCAGTGCTAGGTATTCCTTTATTCCCTGACTCTTTAGGATTCAGGACCTCTAATCCAGCAGGACCTAAAGCTTCAGAGATACAAAGCATAATTGTAAAAATTAGTTAATGGAAATAATATTGTGAGAGGGCAATATTGCTTGATTCATGGACCTAAGTATTCCAACTCTTGAGAACAAACTCTATTAGTTTAATGTAGAGGTCTGTAAGCTTATATAAACAAAAAGATTGTAAATATTTTAGGTTTTGTAGGTTATAATGGTCTTTATGAAAATATTTTGCCATCAAAGGGCCAAAGTAGCCACAGACAATACAAAAACATTTCTGTAAAGGTAATACCTCCATAAGGATCTAATGCCCAAGGTAGTAGTCCACACATAGGTCAGGAAAAATCATTCAGTTACCCCATGTAATCATCTTGCCAGCAAGTTGCCATATAGTCTTTAAAGAAGTAACATTTTGTTCTTCACCTAAGGAAAATAAACTCACACTTTCAAAAATATTCCTGTAATGAATTTATACCATGTGTTTATTAGTACAATAAAACATATAAAAACATAATATCACAATAAAAAGGGAGGACCTATATAAAAGGATAGATTTACATTTTTATGAACTGAAAAAGTAGGCATTAATGATTTTGGTTGCTTTGGTTGGCATATTTTGTGAATAAATACAGACACATAAGTTTCTCTCTGTGGACTGAAAACGTGGGAACATACAAAATCCTTAGTGAAGACTGGTTGTATATTCCTTGTAAAAAGACTTTCACAGCTCTGGTAAATACTTCATTCCTGGTAAAGGTAGCTTGTGGAAATAAATGTATATAAGTTGGGGGGGGGGAACCTTGTGCATGCAGAGATACAGAAGTTATTAAACCACAAGTGTAATATGTTCAGAACTGAGAGGATCTTGGAAATGGCAAAATCCAGCTCTGGTGAGTTCTTCAAGGAGATGTCTCTTCAGGTGCTACTATGGTGGGCCAGGCAGGGCCGGGTGTGTAGCATAACAAGACTCCGCAGGAGATTTGGGTGCAACCAGGTTTTATACCACTGAACCATGCTAGGAAGTGAAGTGACTTCAGAGCAGAATGTCCTAGAAATGACATAAGAGCCATATCTGCAGACCCCTAGCCCTTTACCCACCTGTAGCCCAAAGCACCCAGTCAAGACACCTAAGCTCTAACAAGTCCACTAGGTAAGTATAAGTAAATTCCATCAACCTCAATAAGCTTATCAAAGACATGTTTTTCAGTCATTGTGACTTTTCTTATTCTAGAAATAATCCTGGTTTTTCTAATATATTTTAGATTTAATACTTTCCACAATGCATTCATATATGTATTACTTATTCAACAATGGCAGATCAGAGATTCATAGCTATTAAAACTGGAGGACTATCAACTGGCTTATTCACTTTGAAGATGAGAATACTGATATTAGAGATATTAGTAGCTTGATGAGCATTTCTAGAATTCAATTTTCCTTTTTGATATCAATAAAATAGCCTATATTTTCTTCTTCTTAGTTACTGTCTGTAGAGATGAGCTAATATGTAATGCATATCATTAACTTTTAGCTTGGGTTGTCTCTTGTATAAGACAGATTGCTGTGGTTTTTCTGAATGTTTCTATGGAAAATTGTTGTTATACAACATTGTGATGGCAGCTGATCAAAAACTACAGAAAGTCTTCATCGGATATTTAAAATAAATCCAGGTGCTCCTTTTGAATATAATGGTAATTCATAATAAATTAAAGGGGAATTTAAGAATATTTTTTGAGAAATACCAGTTTTAGGTAGGTAATTATGAGGAAAATAAAAATCAGACAAGTCAAACTCAGGAGTTTGTTCCACAAGCCCCAAGGTGAGAGATCGATGCCTTGGAGTGTCAAGAATTCTTCACCAGTACATCTGAAATTCAATTAAAAAAAAAATATATATATATATCTAAATTTCTAGTATCTGTCAAATTTATTCACTCTTCTTTTGCTAAAGAAACTGATAGGTTATCCAAATCATTAGGAGTTAGTCTTTCTTATATAATAGCTAAAAGTCATTGAGTGCTTACAATTTTGCTAGATACTGTGTTAAGCAACTTGGATCTAATAGTTTAGTTATATCTTAAAACAATTCAAGGGAATATAGATATACACATTTGAAAGAGGAAGGGAGTAGACTTAACAAACTTGGCCAAGCCTACAGAGACATGCTGTAAAGCAAGTTTCTAGCCTTTTGATTCTTTCATTTACAAATTTATAATGCTGCTCTCTTCAAAGAATATATTCTATAGGGTAAACTTTCACTGAGAGTTTCCCCATTAGAGCTAACTTCTATGGGTCACCCTCAGCTTTAACTGATGACACCTATGGCCCTTGCTAAGATGATCAAAACTCCCCACAGTTCTGCTTACCCACAAGACAGTAAACTACACAGGCTAAGAATTCTAAAACAAGGACCAAATGGGAGCAAGACTTTCCAGCAAGTCATGTCTGTCAGCTGTTGCATCAAGACTGTGGAGAGCATCATAGATATTCAGCTCCAGGATGTCACCTGCAGGCCCAGGAATCAGAACTGAACTCCAGGTGGAGAAGAGCAAGATGCAGCATTTCTGCCACAGGTAGAAAAGCACCTGATACTAAAAACACCTGCTGCAGCCACAATAATTGCCTGCTGCCATTCTCATGCCTATTGTTCCATCTCTTAGAATTTAGCAGTTACAAAAATATCTATGGCTTCTCTTTGTTGTAAGAGGAGCTCTGTCTTTCCTCTTGTGAGGAGGTGAGCCCATGTGATCATGAAGCCTGTGGTGGCTCCTCCTAATCTGGTCCCATTTTCCCCCATCCACTTTGTTCTCACCAGCAGCTTGGCACTGATTTTGTGCCACACCCTGATCAAATAAAAGAGAGCAGGCAAGTAAAGAAAACACCTCTTCCCAGATTTTCTGGTTGGTATAGAATTATTTCTATACTATTTGAGAAATCCAGAAGAGTATTAGTATTCCAGCATTCTCTTTTTCTTATTAACTTAAGCATCAAAGTCAAGCCATTAACAAACAACTATCATTGAACAGGTAGGCATCATCAAAATTTTAAAGTAAGATCCTTAAATTTTATTAAAATCTGCATTTCTGTTTTAATGACAGTGTGTGAAAATAAAACTTCCTTCTCAGTTTACTGAAATATTTCTTTTTTTTCCTTTAAAGGATACATCCTATGAGAGGAAGTATTCCAAGTCAGTTTATACACACACATACATAACTGAGCTGCCTTTGGTTTCGTGATGTTTCCCACATGTGTGAGCAAAGGGAAGAGCATGGACTTGGGGCCATTGTTCCCTCCCTTGATGCCATTACTGCCTCGTTAATTCCTACTACTGTCCATGGGCTAGGCTCACAGACAACATATAATCTGGTCAGTTCAGAGACTAGGAACCCTTGATAAACTATTGAAACACCCATTTCAAATTCAAATGTTCTGAAAAATAAGAACTCAAACTCACAATCAAAATAAATTTTCCATAGGGAGAAATCAAACATTTCTCCACATTTAATACAACACTGACTGTAGTGGAATACAAGTACAGCATGTTCACATGCACTAGTGTATAAGGTCTCACTTTGTGAGTGAGAAGACTTACGTTCAGAAAGATTCATTGAGCTTGGGCTCTAAACCCAGGGGACTTTCTATATCTCATCACAGTGGTAAGAAATCTCATATGACATTGAATGGAAACTTACATCACATAGCTGATACAGCCACTGCTTTCAGTTGTACTGAGTCCTGGACAGAAGTTTTGTCCCCAAAATTCATTATGTTGCAAAGCCTATGTCATAAGGGGCAGAGGAAAGGCAAGATAAATAGTTTTACATTTCAAGAAGTTTCCAGATGCCAAGTACAGAACTGCACACTGTAATCCCTCCTGGTGGGGAGAGTAATACAGGAGGATAGCAAGTTCAAGGTCATCCTGGGCAACTCAAGGTAAGGAGACCCTGTCTCAAAAAATAAAAGGGGCTGAGAAAATAGCTCAATGACAGAGTGCTTGCTCAGCATGCACAGGTCCCTAGGTTAAATCCCTATTATTGCAAAAATTAAAAATTGCCAAAGAATTATCACAATTAGGCCCTCAAGTTTAATCTTCATTATTGTTTCCGAAAATAAACCAAGTCTTACATTCACAGCCTTTGTCACAGCACAGCAGCTGACATATTTTCCCTGGTAACCAAGAGGCGCAAGTTTGGGACGTTGCTTCTCATTGGCAAAAAAGAGAGACCTATGGCTAGATAGCCCAAACTTCTTTTTTCTCTCTCAATTTTACAACCCTAATAAAAACTATAATTAAAATGATATAATAGTGTTTAGTGAACATTATCAACTTATAATAACAATGTTTTCTTGTTTGTTTTCATCAAAACAAGTTGAAATTATGGGAGTTAGAAATTTGGCTATACTGTATTAAGACACAGCTTCCTTTGGAGTTGATTAACTTGCCAGTATGGTTCTGGGTATTAGATGGTCTTCTGATTCTCTTTTAATTTCACTTTCAGTATAAACAATGTGTTTCAGGCTCCCTTCCTCTTATTGATTCCCTTATTGAACTAACACAAAATATGTTTTTCATTAATTAGTTAACCTTTTCTATTAACTAGATTTTCCCCCAGATTTCTTCTTCCTCAAACAATGATGTGATTGGGAAAATCCAGGTACCTCCCTAAAAGACAAATCCTTGATGAAAGAGATTCACAGTTAATGCCCATGGAAATTAGATGATTAGGATTTATTTTGATTGTTCCCACTTTGGAAACTCTGCCACAATGGCAGATGTGGACATCTTACCATATAGCCATAATGAGGAATACTCAAGTACTCAAGCCATGAGAGCCAAGGTGTTGTGGTGCCAAAATTCAGAGTCATACCCAAGATGACCTAAAAAAAGCAAAATCAAGTGTCATGAAGACTCTAGACAAGACCCTATATAAGAACTTTGCAACCTTCTAAACATTTCTACTAGGACCTACTCTTTCTTGAAATTTCTTCCACTTACTTCTAAATACTGATTTTAGTCCTTTGCATGTATATACCTCTGCATGCTTAAGGCAGTTTATGGTGTTAAAGTAAGAACAATGTACCTGTAATCCATATAATACATTCCACTTATTTTGGGAGATTTTTATTATCAAGACTCTGTCCTTAAATTGCTCTGCAACTGTATACAATAAAGATTAAGAACTAAGGTCATCTCTTAGTATCTGACAGGGATTAGTTACAGGAGCCTCCAGCAGCTCCCACCCACAGATACCAATATCTGACAATCTTATATCTCTAATTTTGAAAATGGCATAATATTTAATACAATTATGTATATCCTTTATGCTTTAAATATGCAAATTCTGTATTTTTAATAAAATCATTTCCATATTTCTTTTGAAACACAATACAAGTCAACCACCAAGTAAAAATTTATACTGTATGGTTTTGGGACAAATGACAAGAAAAGGAAAAGTGTACAGTTTCAGTAGAGATGCAAATTTTGTTTTAACACCTGCACCCCCACCCCCGCACCATGGTTGGTTGAATCTTTGGATGTGGAACCCATGGACATGAAGGGCTGATGGTACTGACTACTTAAATTATACCTCCACTATCTGTCCCACTTATAAACTTGGACATCTAAAATATACACCAGAAGAATCCTGAGCATCACATGCTCCTCTCTACTTCTACACAATAATAAGAGTTGTCATTACAAGGGTTTGCTTTTTGTACCCATGCCTGTAGGAAAAATTTGGGATTCAGAATGTCAGCTTAAATACCCCTAAGCCTAAAACTAAAAAAAAAAAAAATAATAATAACATGGTGAATTCAGCAGAACACAGTCAATATCTCTATTTTAAGCTATCAAAAAGCAGTATAGTGGAGATGCCAGGAAGGACTGCTAGAGACTAACAAGAGACAGCTATGAGGTTCACATAATACTTGTCCTAACTGATGTGAGGTGCACTGGGATATGCAGAACAATGACAATGTTGGGGGGGGTGTGCATATGTTTAGACTGGACCTAACTAAGTACTTGGTATACAATAGCAACTCTGAGCGAAATATTGTTTTATGATTGGTTTTTTAAATTCCATATGAAATTCTTTATATAATAATTAATCAAAGCATCACATCAAAGAAAAGCTCATTTATTGAAAGATATTTTGTTTGTTGTACAACAGCATAGGAACTATAACAAGATCCTTTTCTCAATGATATACATTGTAGTTGCCAAATTCATAAATTAAACTTTAGCAAGAGCTTATGCTAAATATGTATCATTGAAAAACAACTCCTACTGAAGCAGAACAGACATGTGTATTAATAGGATGAGCACTCCTGTTTAGTTCATGTCACAGGGAGAAGGTTGGTAGCAATTATCAGCTGATTCATCATTTTGAGTGCAAAATTTAAAGCATATAAGATTAGAACTAAGTAAACATTAAAAAATCCTAAAAGATGTAGAAATATTTTGATATAAGAGAACCTCAGGATCCCACAAGGGAGGGAACCCAGCACTGTGGACTTTGGAATTTCTAGTGCTTTCAATACTTCTTTTCAAAATATGAGAGGCGCTCCAGTTAGACTTTCCATGCCACACACTGTCAACCTCCTCATGGATCTTCACTTTTGCCTTTAAGCCTACATAATCCAAAAACCAAACCATCTCTGCTGATTACAGACCTGGCAATTCTCTAACACCAGCATGAAGGTCAGGCACAGAATCTGTTTTTTACGAGGGAATTGGCTAATCATAATTTTCTGGGATTTGAGTTTCCAATTTATCAAGGTTTCATGATACATCACCCAGAAGTATTTTTAAAAGCTCATTAGTGAGGATTGGTTAAAAGTTAGAATAACAAAATTAGGACTCTAGCAAAAAGATTGCATAAGGACCAGGAGGAAAGTGGTACATTCTCTAATATCCACTGTGTGGCCTCTGAAAACATTGGAGTCCCACACAGGATCCTAAAAGCAAGTTTTAAGGACAAGTGAAGAAGCAGGAAAGAACAAGGGAAGAGATTCCCTCTCAAAGCAGTACAGTTCACACTCAACATCATAAACACAAAATAGACAGTCACAAGAAATGTCTTTATTTCCATCGCCTTCTCCCCTGCTCCCAGGATCATTGCCATGGTACCGGTGGCATAAGCCACCAGCAAAACAATAATCATCAACGTGAAGAAAGCCCCCACATCTGGTTTCAACCCTTAGAAGGAAAAAAGAGTTAGTCCAGCTTCCTAGGTCACCTTGTATTTTAAATTATTTATTTTGCCAATAATACTACAACATTCTGATAAACTAATATCAGAATAAAAAAAGTCACCTACTATCGAACTATCATTATTGTTTCCTTCCATGTAACCACATAAAGTTATCATATGCTTTTCTTTTTTACATTTACTGCAAAAGCACTTTTCCATGTAACATCCATGCTCCTCTATGTGTAATGATGAACAACTTCTAAGTGGCTGAGATGGAGGGATATGGGCAACAAAAATGGTCACAATTCTACTGTCACAGGAAACTCCTCAACAGCCCATTCACGTACCCAGACATCTCCACATTGTTCATTGTTTTCTGTAAATGATTAGTGAAGAAACAGGGATCAGGATTTTAAGATCCCATAGTGGGAGGAAAAGGGGACTACTAGGGACTGAACTGTAGCAAATTTAATTCCGTGCTTGCATAATCATGTCTGCATTAACCCCAAAATTATGTATAACTATAATACACTAATAAAACATTTTCAAAATACCCGGGGGAAGGAAAGTTATCCTCATAATCTAAGACCCTCTTAACAAACCACCACATAGTTCTGATTGAAAGTGGGCTAATTAAGTTTCCTAAAGTAGTCTATATACTATAATGAGCTAATGTTCTGTGTCATATCACCTGAGGGTTTGTGAAGAGTTGTAAGAACACTTATCAGAAGTCTAGGGGTTTCGATTCCATGATTAATTCTTTCTGACAAACCTGATTTGTAAAATGGAACGCTTAAGATCTATCAGTGGTTGTTATCCTGCAGTATGTTGTCAAAAACAGATATTTTTTTTTTTTTTTTTTTTTTTGTGTGTGTGTGTGTGTGAGAGAGAGAGAGAGAGAGAGAGAGAGAGAGAGAGAGAGAGAGACAGAGACAGACAGAGAGAAATTCTGATGCAGTATCTGAAGTGAAAACTGAGTCTAATGCACAAAGGAATCCATCTACACCCATCAAATAATATTTTTTTGAGAGAGAGAGAGAATTTTTTAATATTTATTTTTTAGTTTTCACTGGACACAACATCTTTATTTTATTTTTATGTGGTGCTGAGGATCAAACCCAGCCCCCTGCACATGCCAGGTGAACGCGCTACCGCTTGAGCCACATCCCCAGCCCAAATAAGTATTTTTATTACATAAATGAACACCAAAGTTATCATCTTTCTTTCTCTGATTAGAGAGGAGAAGAAGAGAATATATGTGTATATTGATATTTTTATCCCTCTCAATACATTCCTATACACATTAGAGATATTACCTCTCTGTATTTTATCTCTACATAGAGACATATAGATAGAGAGAATAGATAAGGCAAAAATATCAACTAGTTTATAATTTCTTTAATGTTTGTGTATGACACCCAGCAACTCTGTGTGTCAGGGATCAGGATTTTAAGACACACAGCATCTCTGTGTGTCATACACAAACATGGAAGAAATTATAAACTAGTTGATATTCTTGGCTTATCTATTCTATCTCTATATATATACTGAGAGCAGTAAATTGAAATTTTATAAATAGTTTTGAAGTTTGGTTGGCCCAGTCACAGGGGTGCATACTGGCAATCCCTGGTGTCTGGGAAACTGATGAAGGAGGATCCCAAGTTCAAAGTAGGCCTGGGCAATTTATCAAGACTCATCTCAAAACAAAACAAAAATAAAATTTCTGGTGATATAGCAGAGTGGTTATAGCACTTGCCTACCATGCTCACACTCTGGTTTCAATTCCTAGATTTTGTTAAAAAAAAAAAAAAAAATTGCCTGGGAAAAATCTTGACAACAATGCCATCAGTGAACACTTATTTTACCAGAATGCATGGAGGGTATATGTACTTCCATAGCTTAAATACAGCTTTGTTTGTAGTTTTAATAACCATGAACATGCTCGAGAGAGAAATGAGCATCACCTCATATTCAAGACTAAACACATCTTCATCTTGCTACTTACCTAACATGAAGTATAGTATAGAAGTAAATATAATAGTTGGAAACAACCTCCGGGGTATTAATTCAGATAAAAGTTCCCCAAGGAAATAAGGCAACACTCTGCAGTATCCACTGAGGTACTCATGTCTGCAGAACAAAAACACACACCACACAGCCCAGATGAGATGCTGCTGTGCAGACTCCTGCTGCCACCAGGTCTGACACTGCAGCTGCCCACAGGCTCCAGACTGACCCCCCATGCCCTTCTTTATCTCAGGGCAGCCTCCCCAGGGTATCAGCTCCATGAGGCTCTTACTGTGACCCTCTCTCATGTTATCACTTCTCCTGCTGCTGCCCATTCTGGCCCACATCACCCCTTCAAGGAGACAGTCTTTGTCTCCTCACATCTCCTCAGAGACCCTGCTTCTCCTCTGAGGCTGGTTTTGCCTGAACAGCAGCACTTGAGAGGCTAAACTCAATAGTAAGAGTCTTTTCTTCTCTCCACTTCCGATTGTGAAAAAGGTGACTTTATTATTTTCCAAGGCCCCCAAATGCAGGTGCAATATCCTAAATTCTTTTTACTTCTGCTGCTCTTGTTTCAAAAATATTTTTTTTTAATTTTTTAATACTTATTTATTAGTTTTCGGCGGACACAACATCTTTGTTTGTATGTGGTGCTGAGGATCGAACCCGGGCCGCACGCAAGCCAGGCAAGCGTGATACGGCTTGAGCCACATCCCAGCCCCACAAAAATAATTTTTTAAAAAAACTTCCTTCAATAATCATGTCTTTCAACATATACCATTTCAGATACCAAATCCTCATCTTTCCTCTTCCTGATGTCTCTCTCCCATAATTTCAAATTCTTCCACCACTGTCCTCATTCCTTTGTTCTCTGAAGATACCTGTCCTTGGCATGTACATATGGGCTAACTCTTGCATCTTCGAAAAGCAGAAGCAACAAAACCAACCTGCCTTTTACTGTAAGGCTGCCCTCTGGCTGTTTCCACTCCTCCATCCACAGAGGGCTAAACTAAGTCACATTCTTTGCCAATTTTATTTCCAATCTCCAATTTGCTGCTGATGCTACCACTTACTCTCTACCAAACTTTTCTTGCAAGGGTCACAATGAGCTGTTATTTCCTGAAAACATAAAGATACTTTCCACCTCGATTATTGCTTGCTTTCTTGCAGCACTGGGATTGGCTGGTCATAGCTAACCACAAAACTCTCTTTCCTTTAGTGGCACACTCTACACACCCTTGATTTTTTACCCTCCCACGACTGCATTTTCTCAGTCAATATTGGTAATCCCTAGCTATATCTCAAAAGTTCACACTGTGAATGGTAAGTCTATACATTTTATGGCAAATCTCCAAGATCACATCCTTGTCCCAATCCTAGAAGTGACCTGTATGACCAATAGATACTGATGCCCCTTTCTGAAACAGAGACCAACTCACTTGAAAATTTTCTTCTGGAGCTCAAAGATCTCCCCGGCTGTCACACTGCTTAAACACTGGACGACAACCAGCACGTAGAGTGCCCAGGCTCTGCCAGGACAGAACAGGAACAAAAGTATTGCAGTCAAGTCAATGCCATTAGCTCAGTTTTCTACCCACAAACTGTTTCCATAAAAGACATAACATTAAATAGATTTTTTTTCCTTTCAAGTTGCAGAACTATTCTGGTTAAAACTAAAAGGGAAGCATGAACCCTTAAGGTTTCTCCGCATCTCTATCTCCACAATAGTGCCCCTGTAGTTCCATATTATAGCCCTATTTGAAACTCATAGTCTTAGCTGACTGTAAACTGAATCTTCAAAAAGCAGAAGAGACAAAACCAACCTGCCTTTTGCTATAAGGCTGCCCTCTGGCTCTTTCCACTCCTCTATCTACTGAGGACTAAACTATGTCACATTCTTTGCCCATTTTATTTCCCACCTCCAATTTGCTGCTGACGCCACCACAAAACTCTCTTTCCTTTTGTGGCACTTGTTTCAAAATAATTTTTTAAAAAAACTTAAACCCTTGATTTTTTATCTTCCTATGACTGCATTTTGAAATTGATATATGGAGGCAATATCTCCAATATGTGGGTATTTAGAAGTAGGTGACTTAGGAAATATTAAGGTTAGATGAGGTCATCAGAGTACAGATCCCAAGATGTGATTAGAGTCTTTATAAGAAGAAGAATGATCCTGCAATCTGTACACGTGGAAAAATGAGAATTCATACCCTATTTGAATCAAATGTATGATATGTCAAGATCATTGTATTGTCTTGAACAATAAAAAAGAAAATAATTTTAAAAAAGAAAATAAAAAAAGAAGAAACATCATAGCATACTCTACTGTGAGGGTACAGAGTGAGGCTGCTACCTGAAAGCCAGAAAGAGACTGACCCTCCTGGAATGGAACCCTGAGCTCAGATTTCCACACTCTAGAATTATGGGAAAATAAACTTCTATTGTTTAAGCCACCATATCTATAGCATTTTGTCATGGCAACCTGAGCTAATTCACAGGTCACAGAAATAGTATCACCTTCAATTAAAAAAGAAAATGACCAGTATCATTCTAATGTATATTTGGAAGATCAATAAAGAACTTTGAAATTAATTCTCAGCAGTTTTGAGATATATATTAGTATTTACTATATTCATCACATTGCATAATAAAATCTCAAAGGAAAAAAAAAAACCTTTATTCCTCCTGAGACTTTGCACACTTGACCACCCTCTCCCTTTTTGCCTTCCCCTCAGCCTCTGGCAACCACCATTCTTTCTACTCTCTGCTTCTAAGAGCTCAATTTATTTACCATAATGTTGTCCACTTCCATCCATATTGTCCAATATGACAAAATTTCTTTCTTAGAGCTGAACGGTACTCTACTGTGTATACACATCTCACTTTCCCTATTCATTTATCTGAGGATGGACACTTAGATGGAATCAACAACTTGGCTATTGTGAAGTGTACTTCAGTGAACATAGAAGTGCAGATATCTCTTCAACAAACTGATTTGAAATCTTTCATGTTAATACCCAGAAGTGAGACAACTGGATCCAATTATTTTAAAAACGCCTTAACTTTTTTTTTTTTTTCTAATTCGTGTATCTGTTATCATAAGCCTATACGGCTATGGAGTTAAAGGAGTTCACACTCCATAAAGGATTGAAACCCATTTCCTCAGCTACACAGGTGAGAGAAAATGCAAACACAGTGCTTGATCCCAAAGAAGAATTAAAGGGTTGGTCTTTCCTGATATTCACCCTTGAGGGAAGCTTTAAAAACTTGATTCCAGAAATGAAATTGAAACATCGTTTTCTAATCAAAAGAAGCAATGAATGATCACCCCAGGACAGATTAGAAAAGCTACACACAGAGGCCATTTTCACATAATTCAACTTTTTATTTAAAAAATGGTAGTTAATATAGGCAAAAATACAAATTAAAACAAGGAAAATGTCCAATTTCTCCAGAAAACATCTGAAGAAATTTCTAAAGCTCTCTTATATTCTCTGGAGTTTTTTTACTAAGACCTTTAATGCTTGGCTTTTTAGTTTGTCTTTATTTTCAGTTAAGGATAGCTTTCTTAATATTTTACTCAAATGCTTCCAGACACATAATATGGGCACAGTCTCTAGGTCCTGTTGGATTAAGAAGTGGAATCTACACACCAAATATTAGCATGTTTGGAAATAACCCAGAGATCTAAGCCTCTAGGGATGGTAGAAGTATGGCATAACTCAGGAAAATCTCTGTATAATCATAGTATAGTATAACATTATCTGATTCTACACAGATGAAAAATGTTTCTTACATGAGGAATCCATGTTTAGCCAGGTGCAGTGGCATACTTCTGTAATCCCACCTACTGCGGAGGCCAAGGCTGGAGGATCACAAGTTTGAGGCCAGCCTGGCCAACATAGTGAAACTTTCTCAAAATAAAAATAAAATAAAATAAAAATAAAAAGTGCTTGGGATGTAGCTCAATAGTAGAGTGCCTGAGGACTTAGGCCCTAGTGCTAGTGCCAGGGAGGAGGGGGGAGGGAGGGAGAGGGAGGAAGAAGAAGAAGAAGAGGAGGAGGAGGAGGAGAAAGAAGAAAGGAGAGGAGAGGAGAAGGGAGGAGAGGGGAGGGGAGAAGTAAAGAGAGGAGAAGAGGTGAGAGAGGAAAGAGAGAAAAGAAAAAAGAGAATTGACTTTGACACTTATTCTTTCTTTTAAAAACAATCAGCCTTTAATAGACATCAAAACAGATTTTCTATAACCTTCCTCAACTGTCCTCAATATTAAAATGGGGATAGGACCATGTACCCCTCTGGATGTTGGGAGGTACTTGAAGCTGTGGATGTCAAGCATGGGATTCAATGTCTAGCAAGCAGTGGTTCTCATACATGAATTATGATGAGAACCTTGAGGTCTGTGATGTTGCTAAGCACCTATGCTATGAACATAAAATGTCTCATCCTAAAATGAGATTTTTAAGGACATATTATGATTAAGCTAGGTAATGATCACAACACTAAGATAAATGTTATCCATAAAACGGGAAACACTGACTCTTATCAGCCAACCCTATTTATACCCTGAAATCAAATGAATCAAAAACCGTAAAGGAAATTGGCTCACAGGTAACAGAAAAATAAACACTGGACCAAATGCACTATCAAGAAAGTAAAAGACAGCCTACACAATGGGAGAAAATATTTACAAATCCCATATCCCAAAAGGAATTAATTCAATTTTAAAATGGATATAGGACATTAAAATAGAGATCCAGTAGATGCCTATTATTCAGCAAAGGAAAAAGTAACAACTTTTGGTAAGGACATGGAGAAACTGCAACCCCTGTTAACTACTGGTTAGAATGTAAAATGGTGCAGCTCCAGTGGAAGACAGGATGCAGATCCTCAAAAGAATAACAGAATTTCCATATGGCCCAGCCATTCTACTTCTGAATACTTACCCCCAAAGAACTAAAAGTAAGGACTCAGAGAGATATTTATAAACCTATAGCAACATTATTCATTATAGCTAAAAGGTAGAAGTAACCCAAATTTACATGAACCAATGAATAGATACACAAAATGGAATATATAGATATAATAGATGATCATTTAGACTTAAAAAGGAAAGAAATTTCAACACATGGTACAACTTGGAGATATTATGCTAAGGGAATAGGCCATCATCACCAAAAGACAAATACTGCAAGAGTCCATGCATGTAGGATTCCTATAGTAGTCAAATTCAGAAATGTAGAGTGGTGTTAGACAGTCTGCAGAGAAGTGAGTTTTGGAAGTAGCTGATTCATAGGGATTCCATTTGGGAGGATGAAAACAATGGTCTAGAGTCAGGTGGTCATGGTACTCCCACAATGTAAATATATTTGATAACACCCAACTGTCCACTTAAGAATTGTGAAAAGGATAAATTTGAGTTGTACAGTTTACTATTACATATATATATATATATATATATATATATATATATATATATATATATCTGTAAAAAAATGAACTTTTCCATTCATTCTTCAATGCACTAACTCCTTCTACCCACAATAAAACAATGACATTTATTTACCATAAATTCAAATATTTAAAGCATGTTCATAAGCTTGGAAAAAGTAACAGCATTTTTTCAAATTGAGATTCAAATTTACTTACCTATTCTGGATTTCAGTACAATCATTTTTTAGCACAAGGAATGTGGCACCTACAATCAATCCCAGAATGGCTATGCCAAACATCTTACCAAAAAGAAAAATGAAAATAAAAAGGAAAGAATTTCAATTAAAGGTAAAACTTTTGTACATAATTTATTATTACAAGATTGTGGTTACATAATCAAATCTCTTTATTGTGAGCAACACTTTAAATGGCATGGACAAAATCCCTGGGAGAATATAAAACACTGTACTTATTAGACTGCTTTCTAACTTAAATTGAAAATTAAGGTATTTGTTGTTTTGGGAGGACTAACAAGACAAAAGCAGATGATTGGACAAACTAAGATTCGGTCCAAAAGTCTCTCCTGGTTTAGGGCCAGTTGAGGTTCTATACCCACAATGCCATACAGGGTAAAGTCAAGCATGTGCTAGGGAAGTCATTTTTAGGCAAAAAATAAAGTCCAAGTGGCTAAAATTTTCGACTTAACTGAACTCTCAACTTTTGTGTCCATGAACATGCATAGTTTCATCCTTTAAGAGGGTTTAACAGCTGGGAATGTAGCTCAGGAGTGTAGTGCTTGCCCAGCCTGCATAAGACAATGGATTTCATCCCCAGCACCACAAAATTAACAAGTAATAAAATTTAAAAACTATACACACGATTTCTAACATTTTGTATAAAAAAGGAAGAAGGGTGAGCAGGATCATTTCACTTTACCTCTGGTAAGACCCCATTTGTATGAGAAAGTGTATTGTCACTGTCACCAAAGCACTCAGCCAGCTCTCTCTGGGGGCACCCAAGTGCTTCCATTACCACCTCCTTCATCTCCTCCATCACTGCTTATCCTTCAACCTCAGCCACTGAAGCCTACAGTCAACATGTCCCACCTGAGCCCCCCACCCCGACCCCAAGCCCCCCACCCAGCCTCACCTACCTTCACCTACTCAGTCAGTGTGAATGGCTCCCAAGGAGACTTGACAAACATCCCTTTTGTTTTTAGGACAAAAACTCTCAAAAGGATGCCTCACTTAGCAAAGGCTTAAGGGTAACTGTTATAATTTGGATATGTGCTGTTTTCTCAAAGGCTCATATATTACTCAATGTAGGAATAGTGACAGGTAAAATGATTAGTTTATAAGAGCTGGGACTTCATTGGTGGCTTGATCAAATTGATGGATTAATAATTTATAGCAGGTGAGAGTGATTGGAGGAAGTAGGACACTGGAGGCATGCCCTTGGGATTATTTCTTGTCCCTGGCTCCACCCCTGCCCCCCACTTCCCAGCCACCAACAGCTGAGTAGCTTTCCTCACCCATGCCCTCCCACTATGATTGCTGCATCATCTTGGGCCCAAAGTAATGGAATTGGCTGAAAATGTACTGAACCTCTGAAACTTTGTAAGCCCACAATAATTTTTCTTCTCTAAGTTGTTCTTGTCAGGTATTTTGGTCACAGGGATGAAAAGTTACATTATAATATAATTTGTTAAAGTAATTTCAATTACAATTATTCCTGGGGAAATTATAAAAATATAAGTTTGAAGATAACAAAATATCCTACTATGTATCTTCAAAACTTCAGAGCTAAAAAGAATATCTCAAGAAGAGTCAGAAAACATTTTCACAAGTCCATGTTCAAAATTTAGAGAAGGAAAAAAACCATAGAAGGTTTTAAACATCAGGCCAAGTATCAGTAAACTGAAGCATCGGGGCCATAATAGGGCCAGCCACCTATTCTTGCTCTACTCAAAAGTTAGAATGGTATTTATGTTTTTAAAGAGTTGACAAAAAAAGGTAAAGAATAATGTTTTTCTGATAATGAAATTTACTAGATATTCAATGTTCATGAATATAGTTTTATCAGAACACAGCCATGTTTATTTGCTATGGCTGCTCTCACATTAAAATGATAAGGTGGACTATCTGAGACAAAGACCATGTTGGCCTGAAAAGTCTAAAATATTTACCATCTGGCTCTTGAACAAAAAGCGTTTGCCTATTCCTACACTAACACTCCAGTATTTAAGAACCATAACAATAGTTGTCCTGCTGAGCTCAGAGAGCTACAAGCTTCTACCTTTATTATTCTCTGAATATTACTAGAATTTCTTTTGTGGAACTAAGTTCACTGATGAGGCAAATAAGCTACCATGCAACCTGGAAACTCTGTGCCTGCTGTTTGCACCCAGGACCAGGGCATAGTGGTGCATGCCTGTAATCCCAGTGACTCAGGAGGCAGAGGAAGGAGGATCACAAGTTCAAGGCCAGACTTAGCAACTTAATGAGGCCCTAAGCAACTTAGTGAGACCCTTTCTCAAAATTTTAAAAATAAAAAGGGCTAGGGATGTGGCTCAGCATCAACAGAAACAACAACAAAAGCCTAGAACCAAAACAAAGCACAATTCACACAATTCAGGTACACTGCAAATAGTTATGCTCTGATCAGGCCTGCCCACGACTAACTACCATATATGCATATGTATTTTGGATAAGACATTTATAAACCAATTTATAGGCAAATAATTCAAAGTGAAGCCAAAATCATAAAGAAGAGTCAACTTACTATATTGCATCCCTGTTTGGAAATGGTTAACTCAGGTTGATCGATCTAACACACCTAACATGCTCCAAATGACATCAAATCTATTCTCAAAGAAAAAAACTTGACCCTTGACTGACAGGACACAAAAGTGTTCACGTTTGGACAGAAATGCCAAATCCCAAGGATCAAAATATTTGGGAAAATTCATAGTATAATTCAAAAGGCATGTAGATACTCAAATATATTTGGAAGGTAATAATACTAATGCATGAAAATTACAGTATACAAGTAGCTAGCAGTCTTCATTAGAACAAACCACAGCACTCAGCAGAGACTCAGTGACTAATAATAAAAATAGTAACCCCAAAACAATGAGTAAAATTGATTTCCTTATATAAATGATGGACCAAGGAGACAGAGACAGGAGGATCACAAGTTCAAGGCCAGAAAAAGAGAATCTAACAAATTCTCTCTTATCATCTTGTTCTTTTTTACCCTAATTTCTCTCTTCACTGGAAGAACTAGTGTTTTGTGTGACATAGGGATTAAGAATAACAACAACAAAAACAAAACCTTAAAGAATGATAATTAACAACCACCCAGAGCCAACCAAAAGAAGTTTAGAGAAGCAATGAGATAGTAAATAGCCTTGTTAGTTCTGGTGGAGCACACCTGTAATCCCAGCAACTAGGGAAGTTGAGCCTGGAAGATCACAAGTTCAATGTTAGACTTGGTATCTTAGTGAGATTCTGTATTGAAATAAAAAGTTTTTAAAAAGGGCTGGAAAGACAGTTCAGTGGTAGAGCACCCACAGGTCCAATCCTCAGTCGTGCAAAAACAAAAACAAACAAAACAACAAAAAACAGGTTTCCACATGTAAAAACTAATGTTTTGCTTTTTCTATTGACTGTTTCTATATCCAAAGTGCAGTGCAGATGACAAGTAAATAGAATGGTGCGTAGAAGATACACATAATCCGGATGGAGACTACATCAGAACCAAATTGTTCCCACATTACTATAAAAGAGCACAAAGAACTGGTAGGTTACCTGAGGAATAGTGACCGAGGGGAAACCTAGATAGTTTCTGAATGCACGCCAGAGAATCCATCTGAACTGATGGCAGAAGGAGGTGACATGAGTGATCTCCTTAAAGCCTGAGCTCCTCTTCTGACCATCTGAGAGCTCCTGTAATCTAGCTTTTGTGTTTCTGTAGAAGGAGGAGTTGGCATAAAATTCAGCTAATGTGTCTATGACTGGCTTTTCTCTCTTGGAAAACTGTTCGGCCCCATTAGCTTTGGAATAAAAGGGATAAAGAAGGAAAACATTATTAATGGTAACAGCTGATATAACCTGTTTTTCTGTGACTCATTTCTTGGATAACACCTTAATTTTAAAGCTTGAATATACAAAAGTCTCAAGGGTGGTCATTGCTTTACACATTAGTAAGCACAGCTAATTGATCTGAGTTCTGCCATAATCTTATGGATACAGAAAACTGACATTGTCTAACCATTGGGACTCTTGTTCTTAAAACAGACATCTTACTGCAGTTACAATTCTTAATATAAAAATCTTAATATAAAATTCTTAATATAAAATCCTTGCTTTCTTCTATGTGCAAATGCATAAAGTGCCAAGTTTCTTATTTTGAAAGTAATACAATCCACAAACATATTTATTTTTAATGGAAACTCATTTTATACCTCACAGTACCACATAAATATACATTAATAAGTTTAATAAAAAATACAGCACTCATGGGCAACAAAGTCTATCTGTTGATTGGCGTCAGAACACAACATTAATGTAAATTCAAAATGTTTTAATGAACCAGCACATATCTAAACTTTAGCCAAATAATTCAGGCAAAAACATGTGAATCTGAGACTCACATACCATCACAGTCCTCTTCCTTTCTATTTAACACTATAGCAGAGGAGTCTCTATTAATGACATCCAGAAAGAAGTATGCAGGATTGCTGTAGGGCTCACACTGGTAACCTATGAAAGAAAACCAAAGAACTCAACCTGATGGTCTCAGAAAGAAAAGTAGATCACCTCCAGAGGGTGATGGAGGTGAGGCTAAGGAAAAGAGAATCTAACAAATTCTCCCTTATCCTCTTGTTCTTTTTTTACCCTAGTTTCTCTCTTCAGAACATTTTATATTAGTCCTTATCATAAATCAAGAAATGCAAAGAATTATTAAAATCCTCTGGTGCTAATCAGGACTTCTTCATAAATCTAAAGCTAGGTCCAAGGGAAAAAGTGTTAAATGCCTGGGTGCACTGGGCTTAAGTTCACCTGGAAAATTCTGTAATGGCAATACACATGTCGGCAATGACTGCTTCTCTGCCATTTAAATACAGAGGTCCAAATGATCACCTCTCAAGCTGCCATAATTCCACATAGATGACAAATCTCCAAAGCACCATTATCAAGAGAAGGTGACCAGCATAGCCACCTGGGCTCTGACTCAACTTCTTGTGGCACAATCATCTGAACTTGGCCTGAGGTCTGACTCTTAAAGTTCTTCTACTCTGAATTCCACAGACTCATGAGTGCTTGAACATTTTTAAATGACAGACATTAAATAAAAATCAAGAAAGATAGCTAGTAAATATTTAAATTGCATTTGGGATCATAGAGAAGCATCTATAATCATATTCAAATCTCTAAAATAAAGTAGATCACATAAGCCATTAAAAAAAAATCACATAATTCAACCTGAAATACAAAGATCCAGGTAGCCCAGAAATTTTGGTGCATCAAAGTCAGATTTAGAACCAGCCACTCTAATGATTAACAGGTCACTCAAATATATTCAGGGCCTAAATCTGCAATCTAATCTTACTAGAAAATAAAGTAGCATGTCCCTGAGCCTCATGAAGGCGGAGCACAATCACATGTCAGAAGGAAAGCTGAAAAACCAGAATCTGCTATATGGTCAAGAAGAAGATAATGTTGGGCCTTTCCATAAATATTCAATTGATGGAATAACTGGCTGTCGGTCCAACCAGTTAATCACAGACCTTTCAGGAAAAGATTGTCATAACTGTGAGCAGAACAAAGGCCCAGTAGAAACACACACACACACACTCACTCAAATATGAAAAAGAAAAAGGCCTAAAGAACAAGCAAGTGCTGCACAATGAAGCAAAATTTATCACCAAACTGAAGATGCTTCACAGTGGTGGAACCTGAGCTATATCTGCACAGAGATCAAGTAACACTCCTGTCAATACCTCTACTCTCCCCAGGAGTCAATGAATGAAAGATTTAGTGCATGAAAATGTCAACCACACCTGCTGATTGGAAGTACTCCAGAGCCTTTTGGGCAGACCATGGTACATGAGTTTTCCTGAGGCCAATAAGGTGAGGCTGTCAAACAGCTTGAAGATGGAGTAGCGAGGCTGATGAATGGTGAAGATGATTGTTCTTCCCTGCTCAGAAATGCTAAGTTAAAAAAGGAAAACTATAAATCATTAAATATCTGATTCTTGCACTTAGCAAAATATTTTATTTCTGCTGTTATCCAGTTTTTCTTAATTTTCACTTATGAACTTCCCCTTTCATTTCCTATTTTCTGCTTGATACTTAGGGAACATAAATAACATAAATTCAGTGCATTTATTGAGAACACTAAGGTTTCTTTTTAATTTAATTTTATTTTTTTAGGTAGTAGGGATTGAACTAAGGGGCACTCAGCCACAGTCAGAGTAACTTTTCAAGATTTCAGACCAAATGAGATACTTGTATTTCAGTCAATATATTCCAATGCTTGATGTTTTTGTTTCCCTTTAATTCTGAAGTAAACACTTATTGTGAAAAATGTTTACAAAGTGGGTGGAGGACAAAGTAATCAGCAGAGCAATTGGAGGTGTGGTTGTTAAATTACTTGTTTGAGTAAATAAAGGAATATATTGAGAAAATGGGAGTCACTCTCTCCTATCTGATATCACCTATAAATATGAAGATGGCAAAGACTCAAAATGACGAGGAGATTTTAGTCTGGAATTCAAATATTATTGTGAACTTTTTAATATGTACACACTAACAGAAACAGCAACAGTGATAGATGTAGTTTTACAGGGTTCTTTCTATTCAAATATAGACGTCCATGTGTGTATACACATATAGGCACATGCACATAAAATATTTATATTCCACATATTTCTAAGTAAAATATAGAAGTACTTTTCTACATGGTATACAAATATAAACATACACACTTATACATGTTTACGACGTTTACCTATAAGAGTCTGTTGGCAATGCCAGTAGCAGTAACAGTAAAGAAACAGACCTTGGTTTCTAAAAACAGACCTTGGTTTTTTAAATACACAAAAAGGAACCATTATCCTTGCAGAAATGGCAGAAACAAAAAAAAGTACAAGACAAGACAGAAACATCAAAATGACCTCAAAGAATAGGAATGCTTAGCTGGGCATGGTGGTCCATGCCTATAACCCCAACAACTCAGGAAGCTGAGGCAGAAGGATTTTAAGTTCAAGGACGGCCTCAGCAATTTAGTGAGATCCTAAGCATTTTAGCAAGACTGTCTCAACACAAAAAAAAAAATAAATAAAAAGGACTGGGGATGTGGCTCAGTAATAAAATACCTCTAGGTTCAATCCCCATTACAAAAAAGAAGGAAGAAGAGGAAGAAGGGGAGAAGAAAAAGAGGAAGAGAAGAATAAAAGAAGAAGTGGAAGGAGGAGGAGGAAGAGGAGAAAAAGGAAAGGAGGAGGAGGAAGAAGGAGGAGGAGGAGGAAGGAAGAAGAAAGAAGAGAAAGAGAAGAATAGAAATGCTTGAAGAATGATTAGGGAGATAGTAAAAGAACACATAAGCCACAATGAAGAGACTTCCACTGTTCAAATTTGGGTTAATTTCAACATTAAAATAGTGTAAAACATCAGGTTTTACCCATTTCAAAAAAAAGGGAAGGAGAGAAACCTCTTCCTTCTGTAGAATGTCAACGGCAGCATGTTTGGCTGCTACCACAAGAACAGGAGTTGTGGTGCATGGGGAGACGTTGGAGGAGAAACTGGATATTGGCATGAAACACTGTTCAATTCCAATGTTCTCTTTCTTGATAAAGTAAAAGCATCTCTTTAATTTCTTTCATTTGTTCAGGCCCCAAATCTTAGAAGTTATTGTCTCAATCCTCACACTCTACGTCCTTTTTCTGAGCAGATCCTATTGGTTCCATTTTCAGAACAGATCCAGAAACCAGGCTCTTCCTAATCAAAGCTGTCCTACTTTAGCAGCTCCTTCTAGTGTCCTCACACTCACCCTTGCCCAAGTGTTTTCCAAATGCCAAATGTTCTCTACAGCAGCCACTGCTCTTCTCTAAAACTCTCACAAATCTTCCCACCTCCTCTAAGGACAGGAAAAGCCACGCTTCTTACAATGGCCCAGGAGACCTATGCAACCTGCCACCAGCCCAACTCCAACTCTCATGGATTCTAACTGGGATGAGTTGAGCTGTGGTCTCCCCAAAATTCATATGTTGATGTCCTAACCCTCCAGTACCTCAGAATGTGGCTACATCTGGAGACACAGTCATCAAAGAGGTCACTAACCTTAAATGAGGTCATTAAGGGGATCCTCATCTGACTGGGACAATTTAAGGGATAAGTTCACAGACACAGAGGGAGAAGATGGCCATCTGCAAGCCAATGAGAAAGGCCTCTGAGCAGACAACCCTGTGGACAGTTTGATCTCAACTGCCAGCCCCCAGAACTGAAAAAAAAAATAATTTCTCTTAAGTGCCCAGCACGTGATACTGTTATGACAGTACCTCAGCCAGCCTCCACTCCCGTTGTGTCCCTCTGAAATCTCTAATGCTCCACATTCATTAGACATGCTCTGCCTCAGGGCCACTGGCTGCTCCTTCCAGCCACAGCTCTCCTCTGCAGCCGCAGCAGGTCTCACTCACTCACTCCCAGCTCATGCGTCACATGCTGTGGTCTTCCCTGCCCTTTAAAAGGGCTCCCCACCCCACCACTGGCATCCCTCCCTCTTCTATTGCTTTATTATTCTTGCTAACACTACTTTGTTCATTGAGTATTTCCCTCTAACAAGGAAGGAAGAAATTCTGCTGTTCACTTCCAAATACCCTGCTCTAGGAATATGTCAAATATATTATATATATTATATAAATATATTATATATATTATCAAATATAAAATAAATGAAAGAACAATATTCCCATAGCATTTACCTTTTCAGGAACAAAAGGACAGCACTTGCTGTGCTTGGGTCTAAACCAGCTGTGGGCTCATCCAGGAACAAGATGGGAGGATCAGTGATCAGCTCCATTGCTATGCTGGTCCTTTTTCTTTCTCCTCTAGATACAAACTGGGTTCCAGCCTAAAACACAAAGTTATTGTTGTTATGTACAGAAACAACAATATTCACTATCATTTGGTAGATTAACCTGTGCCAGTCCTATTAGAGACACTTTATTTTGTTGTCCTCATTATTCTGAATAGCAAATAAATAGACATCTGAAATAAGGGGGTTTATCTTTTACCAAATGAGTAAAATGAGGCTCAGAGCATAGCTTCTAGATGACTGGACCAGATATGAAGGCTGTGCTTTTAACAGCTAAGTCCCCAGCATATGGTAAAAAACATACATATTTTTATTATCAAGTCAAATATTTAAGTTTAGCATAAATAAGTTGGAACACTAACCAATGTGTCCCATATAATGGAATCACACAATAAAACAAGAAATAAAGATAGGAGAGGAACATAGAAAGTCTCTAGTGACTTATTAGTCTTCTAACAACATCCCAAACACTGCGGACTTTTGGAGACCACCAAAAGTCTCCAAGTGAACTTACAAAGAATAGACTTGCAATCAAGAAAGTGTGCTTTCTACCACAGCACATCAGCACATCAATCATTGCAAGTCTTTCCAAATTGACAGTGTCCACCCCAACTCATTGAACAATACCTTATTTATTCTTTTAGACAAATCTAGAAGGTGGGATATTCCATAGGGCCACTGGCTCGGTCTTTTCAACCAGTCAATATAATTATGTGTGTCGAGGGGAGTAGGAAGGTTTTGGGGAGATAGGAAGAAGAAAACAATTCTAAAATTCAGAGTCTCCAAAGGGATAATAATCAAATGCTACCCAAGGCCATGACTGGGTCCTGTTAACAGAACTATGAAAGATATTTGTAGACAATGTGGAGAATGTGAATGAATATGGGCTTGACACAGGTGATGATATAAACATACAGTCCATTTTGTTAATTAGTAATGGTATCATGGTAAAGTAAGGAAATGTCATTTTATAGATGTAAAATAAGTATTCAGGGAAGAAACACTGTATAACTTTCTTTAAAATATTCAGAATAAAATTGTTGAAGTAATTATGGCAGGTGATATTTATAACTGATAAAGCAAGGTGAATAGTATGAGTAATTATACTACCATATGACCTGACAATCATATCATTATCATATTGACTATTTTCTCTACATTTCTGTTATTTTTAAAAAATTCATAACAATTTAAAATTATTTCAATTAAATTACATAAACTATAAAAAGTCAATAACTGCCTTCACATATTTTCCTTTAAAAATCCAAATAAGTGACTTTGAGCAGTGCCTGCTTAAAGTTAAAGAATATAGCAAAAGACTACCTTACTGGGAAGGCAAAATCAAATAAATAAAGAGCCAAAGGAAAGAAAACTCAATGACTCATAAAACAAAAATAAGTGCTAAATGGTAGCATCCCAGGATTATTCTTCCAAACAAAGTATACTTCATATAAAATACTGTCAACAGGTACCAGGGGAAGTAGCAGCAAGAACAGCCCCTCAATTCTTCATTGCCTCAAAGGAGAGGTGATAACAGGGGGTGCCAAAGGTAAAAAGGGCTATAGAAACATAACTTGGTCACTACACAAATTATAACTAAATCCTAATGTGACCAAATATAATTTTCAAAGCCAAATTATCCCAAAATGAACTACACAGAACTAGAATCCTTGGATTCCTGACATTTATCAATTCCACAAATATACCATAAAAAAAGCTTTGGGACAAAGTCACCCCAGAGCAAGAGGGAGAAGAACTACTAAAGGGTAGTAGAAAAAGGGAAGAAGAAAAGTTAGAGGAAAGACATCAAATGAGCCCTAAAATGTTAGAGGAAAGACATCAAATGAGCCCATCAATGAGGGTGAGAAGACCACATGGAAAAAGCTGTGTGAGAGGCACTCTTCAAACTAGACCACACGTCTAATCCTAGGATTCAACCATCATTAAGATTGCTTCTCCAGCTTCATATCCACCTTCATATTATGTAACTTGACTTTTCTCATCATTATGGAAAGCAGCCACTTTTGACCTCACACACCTTAGGAAACTTCTGATTAAGGTCACATTGTCCACATAGGGAGGTCCTCTTTGCTGGCTGATTCTATCAGGCTTTGTCACATTACCTTAATATCAGTCACTTTACTCAGACCTAAATCTTGAATGAGTTTGTTGATCCTCTCATTTTTTTCATGATTTGTCATAGTTGTTGGAAGCCGAAGAGCTGCTGCGAACCGTAAATTTTCTCTCACTGTCAGGGTGCCCATCCCAACACCATCCTGAAGGCAAATAGTATTTTAATGAGACAAACTGAGTCTTTTCTAAGACTATCCCTCCAGTGAATGTAACTTAATCTATAAAAATAACAAACTAAACGTAAAGTTCCAGCTCCACAAATTTTAGTGATTCCACATACAGAGAGCTACAGAGTCCAAGGGAGGCAATTCATCCACCAGCGCACACCCAGCACAGGTAATCATGATGACTCCAACAGGCACTTCCAGACTGCTTTGTATAAGGATTCACCAAAGGCATCATGTAGAGAAAGTAGGAAAGTAAAGGAAGGGCAAAAAAAGGATAGGAATTGGCTTTTATGTAAATGATACAACAGCTAGAATCAACACCACTGCCTGACAGGGGTCATAGTCCAGATCCTCCTTTCCTTTCTATTTAACTCTAACCTCACTCTTATGGGAAATTATGAAAAGTGGGTGTAGATAACCTTTGTTTCATGAGCATGTGAAATAATCAACTGGAACCATGCTAAACTATAAGCCAAGGTTTTTCCCCAGAGAGAACAGAAAAAAAATTTACAGGGAAAACTCACTAATACTTACTTGTGCCACATAACCAGACTCACATGGGAAATTGGCATTCCGAGGTGCTCCATTTACCAAAACTTCTCCAGATAATCCACGTGGATCCTTCCTTGCAGCTAAGATATCTAACAAACTATAAAAGGGTACATGTGTTATAGGGTTATTTCCCTCCTACACAGACCATGTCTCTCAGCTACTCTGAACAGAAATTTTTCTCAAGTCAGAAAATTAACTAGCTAGAAAGTTTTTAAAATGTGTGTGTGTGTGTGTGTGTGTGTGTGTTTATACTTAAATCCTCACCTTTCTTTTCATCGTAGGCTATAGGAAATGCAAGGTATCATTGGCTTACCCAGCACAGGTGTCCCAAATGACCCACATGGCTGTCTTACCTTGGTGGATCCAACACAGGAAATGTTCTCCTTTATCTATGCCTTCACAAAGACCTTCTGCTCTACCTACACATATTTAATAGTATCACCTTATTTCCCACCCCAATGCTCATAGCATGCTCCCTACCCTGTGTAAGCCAATCACTTTATCAAGTTCTATTAGTAAAGCTGACCTATAAGACTTCCTGGTTCCTGGGGGAAAAAAACAAGCTAGCCCAACTGCCTATCCACAGCACCTAGGAACAGATAGAGCATGCACAGCAAATGCTCAGCCAATACCTACTCACATTAAAAATGATTGTTAAGAACACACTAAAGACTCTGGAAAAGATGGGGTAGAGTAGAAGATGGGTGCAAATTTTACTTGCTGCATGAGCTTCAGGTTCAAGCAGAAGGATACTGCTGCAATACTGCTTCCTTGTAAAGTACATGATAGGCAACACACTGAATCCTAATATTGAAATCATAAAGACAGAAATTCAGGAACTCTGAACATAGGACAGGAAAGAATACCTTAGAAATCCAACCTATAATGCTGCAGAGTCAGTCCACTGTAGAGGAGAGGGGAGACCCAGGCAGAAAGAAGAGTTTGAATCTGAAGGAAATTTGGCACAGGGTAACTGGTAAAACAGAGGTGAGGTCTGAACTTGGGTGACTCTGAGGCAGTGCCATGGCAAGCTGGTGTGTGAGGGGTGTTCTGTGCTTCCTGGCTGGAGGGTGGAGAGCTGATGTGGGATGCCATCTTAGAGTGACTATGAGGTGAATTTCTGCTGCAGGAGCCAAGGAGTTCATAACAGCATTGGCCAACTCTCCCTGCATAGTTCTGCTGTGAGATCTAGAGACCTCCTGGTGGGGGCATGACTAAGGAAGGCACAAAGAGGATTGTGCTCTTTGGTGGCTTGCAGGAGTAGTCAAAGTGAACTCAGAAACTGGACAGATGGGTACATTTACACTCGGGGTCTGTTCCTGGGACAACCACATTCATGGACAGTGAAGTGTGCTAGAAAAACAGAGACTTCATCACTTTACCCCAACAATGGAGTTCTCAGGAGCCCCCTCCACATACCCAGACACCCAGTGAAGATTGGCTTCTGCCTGGCAATAGGGTGGATGGAGCCATTTTCCCTAGAGTAGAAAACTCATGGCAAAGCTCACAAGTGTGTTCAGAGCTAAGTTTGCCAGTTGCCTGAACTTAACATTTAGAAGTCTACATCAGCCCCGCCCGGGGAGTGCTCTCACGGAGTTTGCATGGACAAAACTCCAATTGTCACTACTTCCTATTCTGTCCTTGAACTGGCAAGAAGGGAAACTGAGAATCAATACAGGCAGCTTCAGTTCCAGGCTACTCTAGCTGACAGCTGAGTGACGAACTCAAAGAAGATGGACTTCACAACTCCCAGCCCTTGCTCTAAGGGGTACACAGCCCTAGAAGAAACTGAAAGGACAGGAAGGCATAGGCAGTGGACATCCATACTTGCCAACAGTGTTGCCCACCTCAGCAGAGCAGCCCTTCATGTGTAATTAAATTTTTTTTTCTTTCCCTTCATTTTTATTTTTTCCCCCTTATTTCTCTATTTTTCATCAAGTGTGTGTGAATGTGTGTATGTGTGGGGTGTGTGTATTCTGTTTCTGTTGCCTTGTGGATCTTCATTTTTATCACTTTTTTCCCTCTGTTTTACTTTAAACTTTTTGCTTTCCTTAGCCACTTGTTATTTCACCTTCTTGTGACTTTAGAGGGGTAAGGTTTTGTGCTGCATCTCCATACATTTACACAATATCATCAAATGGCCTGCCTTCACCACCCCATCTCTGAAAGTGGTCGCCTCCATCTTGGGACACCTTTGTCGCCATCTTGGATTACCTCTGTTACCACCGTCATCTTTAGGGGGGCAACTCCCATCTTGGGATACTGCCTGGGGCCTAGAAGCAATATCAAGGCACTTATAGTCCCCTAACTGTTCCCCCTCAAGAGCCACTAATCTGGTACACCAGATGCAGATACATGGCTGACCCATAGCTCTCAAAGCCTGGTTCTTATCTGCCCCGCATAGAACAGCTCTCCACACAGGCACATAGACCTCAGAGCTCAACCCACTTATTATTTCATCTTCTTTTGACTTTAGAGGGGCAAGGTTTTGTGTTTATGTGTTTGGTTTGACTTTTCTTCTCGTTGTTTGTTTTGGCTTTTTTTAAACCTCTTTATGGGGATAGAGATTCCTGATTGAGAAGAAGAAAGGGAGGAGGACATGAGAGATACAGTTTAGAGAGTAAATTAGAGATCAGAAATTGTGGGGTCTAAGGGGCTAAGACCTAGTGCTCACATCACATGAGTGGGCCCAGAATATCCTTAGGGTGCAGTCTTCCAATGTGGTCTTCAAGACCAGTCCTACCACACTAATAGCCTTCACCATCCTGTGGGTGGAGATACCAGCAAACACCTGAAAACCCTGAATATTTGATGAGAAAGAAAGCATGGAAGACATTGAACTCAAGAAGAAAGAATTGTACGATTTTTCTTTGAGATATTTTTCCTTTCTTTTCTTTTTTTTTTTCCTCTCTCTTTTCCCACCTTCATATCCCCAACATTTAGGAAACCAAGTACTTTCCATGCATTAGACTATTGAGGACTGGAATGTCTGGATAGTATATTATAATTTTCTTTTATGTTCTTTTATCTTTTATTGTTATATTTTTTTTCTTATTTTTGGTTTGTATGTTTTTTTTTTGTACAAAAAAACCTCTGTATTCTCTTCCCACTATCTGTCTCCCCAGAATCTCTTTCTCTCTTTTCTCCTGCTACCAGACAACTTCTTTTGATTCCTCATACACACTTCCTAAGATCTAATACCTTAATATCCATACCTCCTATCTCCTTAACATCTCATTCTGTAACACCCCTGTTCTCTCTTTATCCACTATTAGAGCCTGTAGAACCTTCTATAAACCTACTGTTAATGTTGATAATAATTGAACACATCATTTCTGTCTATTCTGACAAAACTGTAAACATCTTAATAGGAACTATTTGGTTTAAGGCTGCATATTGTTTGCATTAAGACTTCTTAATATTGATCTGCCCCTTAAAGCAAAGGTATTGGAAACTTGCAGGGACACTATAAGTCTATACGGTAGAAACTGTAAAATCTCAGGTGCACATTGTTAGAAGGAAAGACACAAGAACAACATTAAAAAATAAGGGAAGGAAGTACACCAAACAAGCCAAGATAACACATTATTAGAATCCATGGCAAGTATGTCAGAGAAGGAGTTTAGGATGTATGTGATTAAAATGTTTTGTGAACTAAAAGATGATAAAAAGAAAGCAAACACAGGAAACAAAAGATCACTTTGAAAAAGAGCTACATCAACAAATACAGGAAGCAAAAGATTACTTCAAAAAAGAGATAGAGATTCTGAAAAACAAAACAAAACAAAGAAATCCTTGAAATGAAGGAAACAATGTACTAAATTAAAATAGAAAGCATTTAAATAGAAAGCATCTCCAAAGGCTAGACCACTTGAAGACAAAACCTTAGACAATGAAGATAAAATTTATAATCTTGAAAATAAAGTTGATCAAACAGTAAAGATAGTAAGAAACGGTGAGGAGAACATCCAGAAAATTATGGGATAACTTCAAAAGACCAAATTTTAAAATTACTGAGATCGAGGAAAGCCTAGAGATAAAAAACAAAGGAATGACAATCTATTCAATGAAATAATATCAGAAAATTTACCAAACCTGAAGAATGAATTGGAAAATCAAACACAAGAGGCTTACAGGACAACAAATGTACAAAACAAAACAGAGCCACACCAAGGCACATTATAATGAAAATGCCTAGCATACAGAATAAGGAGAGAATTTTAAAGGCTGCAAGAGAAAGGAATCAGAATCCACATAGAGGGAGACCAATTCAGATCTCAGTAGATTTTTCAATACAGACCATTAAAGCTAGGAGATCCTGGAACCACATATACCAAGCTCTGAAAGAAAATAGATGCCAACCAAAAATCTTATATACAGCAAAAATTAAGCTTTAGATTTGATGACAAAATAAAAATCTTCCATGTTGAACAAAAGTTTAAAGAATTTCCAACTAGAAAGCCTGCATTACAAAACAACCTCAGCAAAATATTCCAGGAGGAGGAAATGAAAAATAACAATGAAAACCAACAAAGGGAGCAACTACACTAAAGGAAAAACCAATTAAAGTATGAACCACATCAAGTTAAAAACAAAAAATAAACCAAAATGAGCAGAAATACATGTCTCAATAATAACTCTGAATGTTAATGGCCTAAATTCATCAATGAAAATATACAGACTGGCAGATTGAGTTTTACAAAAGACCCAACAATATACTGCCTTCAAGAGACTCATCTCATAGGAAAAGACATCCATGGACTGAAGGTGAAAGGTTGGGGAAAAACACAACACTCACAAGCACTGTGGAAACAAATAGGGGTTTCCATCCTCATATCAGCTAAAGGAGACTTTAGGCCAAAGTTAGTCTGAAGGGATAAAGGACATTTCATACAGCTTAAGGGAACCATACATCAACAAGAACTAACAATTGTTAACATATATGCCCCAAACAATGAAGCATCTACATTCATCAAACAAACCCCTCTCAATTTCAAGAATCAAATAGAAAACAATACAATAATACTGAGTGACTTTACACCACCTCTTTCACCACTAGATAGATCTTCTAAACAAAAACTAAACAAAGAAACTATATAACTCAATAATACAATCAATAATTTAGACTTAACAGAAATATATAGAATATTTCATCCATCAATGAGTGAATACATTTTCTTCTCAGCAGCACATGGATCCTTCTCTAAAATAGAGCACATATGCCACAAAGTGACTCTCAGCAAATACAAAAAATGGAGGTACAACCCTTCATTCTATCACATCATAATGGAATGAAATTGGAAGTCAATGCTAAAATAAATAATAGAAGCTACTCCAACACTTGGAGATTAAATAAAATGCTATTGAATGAACAATGGATAGCAGAAGACATCAGAGTGGAGATTTAAAAATTCTTAGAGGTAAATGAGAACACTGATATGACATATCAAAATCTCTGGGACACCATGAGAGCAGTTCTAAGAGGAAAGTTCATTGCATTGAGTTCATTCCTTAAAAGAAGAAAAAGTCAACAAATAAATGACCTAACATTACATCTAAAAGTCCTAGGAAAAGAAGAATAATCAACACCAAAAGTAGCAGAAGACAGGGAATAATAAAAATCAGAGCTGAAATGAATGAAATTAAAACCAAAGAAACAATTAAAAAATTTGACAAAATGAAAAGTTTGTTCTTTGAAAAAATTAATAAAATCAATAAATCCTTAGCCATGCTAATGAAGAGAAGGAGAGAGAAAAATTACTAATATCTGTGATGAAAAAGGAAATATCACACTGGAAACTATAGAAATACAGAAGAAAATCAGAAATTATTTTGAAAATTTGTAATCCCAAAAAATAGAAAATATTGAAGACATTGGCAAATTTCTAGCATCATATGATCTATGCAAACTGAATCAGGATGATATACACAAGCTAATCAGATAAATTCTAAGAAGATGCCATTAAAAGCCTATCAACAAAGAAAAGCCCAGGATCAGGATTCACAGCTTAGTTCTACAAGATTTTCAAAGAAGAATTAATACCAATACTCCTCAAATTATTCCATAAACTAGAAAAAGAGGGATCCCTTCCAAACTCATTCTGTGAGGCCAATATCACCCTAACACTAAAACCAGACAAAAAAACATCAAGGAAAGAAAACTTTAGACCAATAACTCTAATGAACATAGATTCAAAAATTCTCAATAAAATTCTAGCAAATTGAATATAATAACATATTTGAAAGATAGGACACCACAATCAAGAGGGGCTCAACCCAGGGATGCAAGGTTGGTTCAACATTCAGAAATCAATAAATGCAATTCACCATATCAATAGACTTAAAGATAAAATCACATGATCATCTCAATAGATCCAGAAAAAGCATTCCACAAAATGCAGCACCCCTTTATGTTCAACACACTAGAAGAACTAGGGATAATAGGAACATATCTCAATATTGTAAAAGCTATTTATGCTAAGCCCAATGCCAACTTCATTCTAAATGGAGAAAACCAGAATGCATTTTTTTCTAAAAACTGGAACAAGACAGGGATGCCCTCTTTCACCACTTCTATTTAACATAATCCTTGAAACTCAAGCGAGGGTAATTAGATGAAAAAAATTAAAGGAATATGAAAGCAAAAAGAAGAACTAAAACTATCACAATTTTATGTTGATGACATGATTCTATACTTAGTAGATTCAAAATCCACCAGTAAACTTCTAGAACTAATAAATAAATTCAGCAAAGCAGCAGGATATAAAATCAACACCCATAAATCAAATGCATTTCTGTCCATCAGTGACAAATCCTCTGAAAGAGATATTAGAAAAATTACCCCATTTACAATAGCCTCAAAAAAATAGAAGTGAATCAATCTAACAATGAGGTGAAAAATCTCTATAATAAAAACTACAGAACACTAAAGAAAGAAAGTAAAGAAGACCTTAGAAGATGGAAAGATCTGTTATGTTCTTGGATAAGCAGAATTAATATTGTCAAAGTGACCATTGTACCAAAAGCATTATACAGATTTAATGTAATTCCAATCAAAATCCCAATGACATTCCTCCTAAAAATAGAAAAAGCAATCATAAAATTCATTTGGAAAAATTAGAGACCCAGAATAGCCAAAGCAATCCTTAGCAAAAAAAGTGAAGTGGGGGGCTAACAATATCAAACTATAATACAGAGCTTATAGTAACAAAAATGGCATGGTTTTGGCACCAAAACAGGAATGTAGACTAATGATACAGAATAGAGGACATGGAGACAAGCCCACATAAATCAGTTATCTCATACTAGACAAAGGTGGCAAAAACATATATTGGAGAAATGATAGTCTCTTCAACAAATGGTGCTTTGAAAATTGGAAATCCATATGCAGCACAATGAAGTTAAACCTCTATATCTCACCCTGCTCAAAACTCAACTCAATGTGTATCAATGACCTAGGAATTAGACCAGAGACTCTGCACCTAATAGAAGAAAAAGCAGTCACAAATTTTCACCATGGTGGCTTAGAACGTGATTTCCTTAATAAGACTTGTAACGCACAAGAAATAAAATTAAGAATCAATAAATGGGATGGACTCAAACTAAAAAGCTTCTTCTCAGCAAGGTAAACAATAAAGTGAAGAGAGAGCCTGCAGAGTGGGAACAAATTTTACTACACACACATCCAGATAAAGCACTAATCTTCAGGATATATAAAGAACTCAAAAAACTTAACACCAAAATCACAAATAACCCAATTAATAAATGGGCTAAGTAAATGAGTAGACACTTCACAGAAGAAGATGTACAATTTATCAACACATGTATGAAAAAATGTTCAACATCTCTAGCAATTTGAGAAATGCAAATCAAAACCACTCTAAGATTTCTCACTTCAGTCAGAATGGCAGTTATCAATAATTCAAGCAATATAAGTGACAAGGATGTGGGGGAAAAAAGTACACTGATTCATTGCTGGTGGGATTGCAAAATTGTACAACCACTTTGGAAAGCAGTATGGAGAATCTTTAGAAAATCTGGAATGGAACCACAATTTGACCCTGCTGTCTCACTCCTGGGTCTATACTCAAAGGACTTAAAATCAGCATATTATAGTAATACATATACCACCTCAATGCTTGTAGCAGGTCAATTCACAATAGCTAAACTGTGGAAACAACCTAGATACCCTTCAGTAGATGAATGGATAAAAAATGGTGATATATATATATATATATGTATATATATATATATATATATATATATATATATATATATATATATATAAAACGGAATACTATTCAGCATTAAAAGAGAATAAAATCATAGCATTTGCTGGTAAATAGATAGCGTTAGAGAATATCATGCGACATGAAATAAGCCAGTCCCCCAAAACCAAAAGGCCAAATGTTTTCTGATAAGTGGATGTTGCTCCATCATGATGAGGCAAGGGAAGAATGGAGGAACTTTGGATTGAGTAGAGGAGAGGAAGCAGAGGGGAAAGAGTGTGTGTGTGTGGGAGATGGTGAGATGAGATAGACATTATTACTCCTATGTCTTGGTATGATTGCACAAGTGGTGTGACTCTACATCATGTAAACCAGAGAAATGAAAAGTTGTGCTCCATTTGTGTAAAAAAATAAAATTAATAAAAATGAATGATTAATTTACATAATTACTGCCCCCATCATTCATATTTCTGCAGTTTTCATCACTGGGAGGGGCACAGCTGGCACCTGTTGTATATTCATATACTAGTTGTAATACATGACTGCTTATTGTTATTGGTGTTATTAAATGCTGACTCTGTCATTCCTCTTTTTGTGGGAATTAATGATATATTAATACCATGGCAGGCACCAGGAATTTATTCTAATGCTGTATATTGATCACTATGATTGCTGCTGCTTGTTTTCCATTTTTTTCAGAGAGGGGCTGGGCAGTGACGAGTATACTACAAGTTGAAAGGTAGACACTCTGCAGTTGAATAACACCCACACCTCAGCAAAGTGACAGTGTACCTTCCCTCATGCACAAATCAACACCACTCAAGCTTCAAAAATAGTTTGACACATAGAATAGAGGAGACAAAAACATCAAACAAATGACTAAGTAAGAATGACTAGAAGGAGACATCAGATTCCACACTTGGACATTTTTCCTACAGGAAAAAAAAAAAAGAAAAAAATTCCAAAAAGAAGACTCAAAAAACTTCACTCACTTCAACCTTCTCAATTCAAACTTTAAAAGTAAGGAGGGTAGGGATTGTGGCTTAGTGATAGAGTACTTGCCTGGCATGGGTGAGGCCCTGGGTTCAATCTCCAGTTTAAAATAAATAAATAAATAAAATTTTTATAAAAGAAAATAATTGTCAGCTAAGATTGCTTTACCCAGCAATGCTATCATGAAGAATTGAAGCAGAAATTAAAACTTTCTGTGATAATGATAAAGTAAAATAATTTATGATCACTAAGCCTGAATTACAGAAAATAGTTAAATACTACACAAAAAGAATCTCAAAAACAAACCCCAGAGCTCTCAAATACTCGTAGCTCTCCAGAAAAGCAATTAAACAAATGAAAAGAAAGAACAAATTGAATCTATTAAACATACAAAATTACTAGAATTAACATCTCTCCATAATAACTCTGACTATAAATGGTTTATATTCTCCAATTAAAAGACACATGTGGGCAGATTGTATTTAAAAAAACAAGACCCAATAATACACTGTTTCCAAGAGATTTTTATAGGCAAAGATATCTATAGACTGGAAGTGAAAGAATGGAAAAAGACATCTGATGCAAGTAGAGTCTGAAAACAAGCAGGAATACTAATTCTTGTATCTGACAAACCATACTTCAAGCAAAAATTAATCAGAAGAAATCACATCATTTGCTGGTAAATGGAGTGAGCCCATCCTTAACAAAATAAGTGAAACTCAGAAAGACAAGGATGAAATGCTTTCTCTCATGTGCAGAAGCTAGAGAAGAAAAATAAATTTAAAAAGGAGATCTCATGAAAATAGAAGGGAGATCAGGAAAGTAGAAGCAGGAGACCAAAGGGTGGGAGGAGGAAAGGGAAAGGGGAATGGGGAATGAAGTTGACCAAATTGTACTAGGCGAATTTATGGTGAGGCCACAATGATTTATAACTTTATATATGATTATAAGGCATAAATTTACAAATAAAATAAACAGAAGGGAGACAAAGAGAGGAGAGAAAGGGGATCAGAGGAAGGGAGGTGGGGAAGGAAGAAGTAGTACTAGAGACTGGAATGGAGAAAACTTTAGTATATGCATTTATGAATATGTCAGAATGAACCCGACTATTACTATAACTATAATGTACTAAAAAATAAAAAAAATTAATCATAAGACATGAAAATCTTTGGGGACAAGTGCATGGAGTACTGCATGCATGGCATACACTAAGGGTATCTGAGTGGCAAAGTACTCCCCTTGTGCTAGGCGCATGAGCAGCAAACCAC
This sequence comes from Marmota flaviventris, assembly GCF_047511675.1. NCBI lineage: Eukaryota > Metazoa > Chordata > Mammalia > Rodentia > Sciuridae > Marmota > Marmota flaviventris. The sequence continues at coordinate 108,178,708 of NC_092504.1, forward strand.
TTACCCCGTGGGCACAGCCCTGGGCATGAGGCTATGTGTTGCAGTCACTACGCTTGCTCCACAGCCCACTCCTAGATTGGTTGCTGAAAGGACAATTGACAAGAAACTGTACTGGTGGCTGCCTGTACTCTGCTTAGTTACTGCCTGAGTATATGTACATGGTAACTGCACAATAAAATCAGACCTGCTTCCTGCTAGGTCTCCAGAGGTCTTGAAGAGCAACTGGATGAGAGTGAGCCCACGCAGAAATCCACTATATATCACTAAAGAGAACAATCCAACAAGAAGATATGATAGTAATATTCATGCCCCAAATATTGGTGTACTTAATTACATAAAAAAAGAAACACTTCTTGACTTTAAATACTAGATAGACACCAGTGTAATAATACTTGGTTTCAGGGCTGGGGTTGTGGCTCAGCGGTAAAGTGCTCCTCTAGCATGTGTGAGGCCCTGAGTTTGAGCCTCAGCACCACATATAAATAAATAAAATAAAGATATTGTGTCCAACTACAATTAAAAAATAAATTTTAAAAAAATAATACTTGGTATTTCAACACATACCTCTCAACATGCAACAGGTCATGCAGATATAAAATCAATAAAGACAATTCTGTCCTACATGATTGTACAAACCAATTGGACCTAATAGTCATCTATAGAATATTTCACTCAACAAGACTGAATACAATTTTCTTTTCAATATCTCATGGAATATTTTCCAAAATAGACTGTATTTTAGAACCTAAAGAAAGTCTTAGCAAACACAAACAACAACAACAACAATAACAACAACAAAAAAAACATACAACTACCCCATGCATCTTATCAGATTATAATGAGTTGATATTAGAAATCAACAATAAGAAAATTTATGAAAACAACATAAATACATGAAAATTGACCAATACTCTTTTTAACAAGGTATGGACAGTAAAAAATGAAAGGAAACATTTATAAATTCCTATAATGAATGAATCAAATGAAATTAAATGAAAACATCGATACAATATCGAAAATCAGACTCCATGAAGGTGATACTAAGAGGAAAGTTTATAGCTGTAAGTGACCACATTTTTTTAAAAAAGAAAGATTCCAAATAAACAGCTAATGCTTCATCTCAAGACCATAGAAAAGCAGAAACAAACTAATCCCAAGAAGAGAAGAGGACAGAAAATAATTATCATCAGAGCTGAAATTAAAATGGCAGATAAAAAAACTACAAAGGACCAAAGCAACATAGAGTCGGTGCCTTGAAAATATAAATAATATCAATAAATCCCTAGTCAAACTAACCAAAAAAATGAGAGAGAAGACAGAAAACAACAAAATTCGACACAAAAAAGGAGATTCATCACAGAAATTGATGAAATCCAGAAAATCATTAGGGACAATTGAAAACACATGTAACAATAAATTAGAAAATCTAGAAGATATTGACAACTTTCTAGACCCATATGACCTACTCAAATTGAACCAAGAGGATAAAGAAAACCTCAACAGAATGATAGAGCAATGAGATTGCAAACAGCAATGAGGTTAAAGCCATAATAAAAAGCCCTCCAAAAAGAAAAGCCCAGGACCAGATGGATTCTCAGCTGAGTTTCACCAGATCTTTAAAGAAAAACTAACACTAATCTCCTCAAATTATTCCATGAAATAAAAAAGAAAGGAACACTGCTAAATTTATTCTATAAAGCCAGTATCACCTTGATGTCAAAACAGATAAAGACACATCAAAGAAAGAAAACTAGAGACCAATACCCTTGATGATTACAGATGCAAAACCATTAATAAAATGTTAGCAAACCACATTCAAAAACAGATTAAGAAGATTGTACACCATGATCAAGTTGGTTTCATCCCAGGAATTCAAGGTTGATTGAATATACCAAGCCAAAAATGTAATTCATGACATAAATAGAATCAAAGATAAAAATAAGTGCAGGAAAAAAAAAGTCAGACAAAATCCATCACCCATCATCCATTTGTATTAAAAACACCAGAGAAACTAAGAACAGAAAGAACTTATCTAAACATCATAAAGGCTATCTATGACAAACCCAAAGCCAACATCATACTAAACAAACAAACAAACAAACAAACAAAAAACCACAAAAAAACGCATTTCCTCTAAAATCAGAAACAAGACAAGGATGTCCATTCTCACCACTCCTATTCAACAAAGTTCTTGAAACTGACCAGAGCAATCAGGCAAGAAAAGATAACTCAAGGGCTACAAATAGGAAAAGAACTCAAACTTTCTCCGTTTGCTGATGACATGATTCTAACCCTATAGGATCCAAAAAACACTACCAGAAGATTTCTAGATCTGATAAATTAATTCAGCAAAGTAGGAGGATACAAGATCAACCTTAAAAGGTAGCTTTTTTATACTCAATAATGAATCTTCTGATAAATAAATCAGAAACAAACACAAAACAAACAAATAAAACAACAAACAAATAAACACAAAACAAACAAATAAAAACTAAAGAAAAATCAAACTAAAGTGGTGAAAGACTTCTATAATGAAAATTATAAAATATTGAAGAAAGAGAATGAAGAAGATACTAGAAGATGAAATGACCTACCATATTCGTAGGTAGGTAGAATCAATATCCTCAAAATGGCCATATTATAGGAATGATAGTAGAAATGAATTACCCCATGTGCATATATGATTACACAACTAGTATAACTCTATATTATATACAACCAAAAGAATGAGAAGTTATACCTCATTTATGTATGATGGATCAAAATGCATTCTACTGTCATGTATAACTAATTAGAACAAATTTAAAACAGGAAAAAAATGGCTATATTACCAAAAGTAATCTACAGATTCAGTTTAATCTTCATCAGAATACCAATAACATTCTTCACAAAACTGGAAAAAAACTGTTCTAAAATTTATATGGAAGAACAAAAGACCCAAAATAGCTAAAGAAATCCTTTGAAACAACAAGAAATCCTTGAAAACAACAAGAGCAAGAAGAAAATATGGTGGCAACACTCCAACCCATTGACTCAGACACTGACTTCCTTAACAAGTCTCCTAAAGCTCAAGAAATGGGATCAAGAATCAGTAAGTGGGATAGTATTAAATTAAAAAGCTCTGCACAGTATACAAAATAATTTAGAGTTTAAAGAGAGATCCTACTGAATGGGAGAAAATCATTGCCAACCACTCTTTGATAGGAAATTAATAATTCAAAAAAAATCTTTAAAAATCTTGCCACACAAAAATCTAATCAACCTCTCAATAAATGGGTGAAAGATCTAAAGAGACATCTCTCAGAAGAAAAAAAATACAAATGACCAACAAACACACACACACACACACACACACACACAAAGACGTTCAACACCCTGAACAATCAGGAAGATACAAATCAAAACACTGAGATTTCATCTCATCCCAGTTAAAATGGCAATCATTAAGAATACAAATGATGATAATTGCTGGAAAGGTTGTGGAGAAAGAGATACTTATACATTATTTGTGGGACTAAAAACTATTACAAACACTTTAGAAAGCTGTATGAAAATTCCTCAAAGACCGAAAAGGAACTACCATATGACCTAGCTATCCCACTCAGTGGTATTTATTCAAAAGAACTAAAACCAGTATACTATAGTGATACAAGCAAACACAGGTATATGATAGCCATATACAATTCACATTAACCAGTTATGAAACCAGCCTAGGTGCTCACCAATAGATAAATGGAAGGAATTCTACTCAACCATTATGTCACTTGTTGGTAAGTGGACCAAACCTCATACTAAGTGAACTCAGCCAAATTCAGAAGTCAAGGATCAAATGTTTTCTCTCATATGCAAAGGCTAGAAAGGAAAAAAAATAATTTTTAAAAGGGGATCTCATGAAAATAGAAGGGATATTAGTAGAGTAGAATTAAGAGACCAATGAAGATGGAGGAGGGAAAGAAAAGTAGAAGAACTGGGAAATGAAGTCTAATAAATTATGCCATGTGTCGGTATGAATACATCAAAATGCATTCCAATTTCATATACAACTATAATGCATTTATTTAAAATAATTAAATAAACAGAAGGAAGATCAATACGGTAGAGGAAGAAGATGGGGAGAAAGGAGGTGAGGGAAGGGGAAAGTACTAGAGATTGAAATGGAGAAGACTATGGTATACACCTGTATGAATATGTCAAAATGAATCCCACTATTATGTACAACTAAACATAAAATTTAAACTAAACATACAACTAAACATAAAATTTAAAAAGCACACTGAACCTGCATAAAAATGGCTAACTTTTATTTTCTGTTATACTCACGAAGATTTGCCTCCACCTGTAGGTCCCATGATAGCATTGAGGCCAGGTTTCATGATCCCACTGTAAAAAAAAAAAAAATACAAATTTATTGTTCTACTTTAAAAGAAGTTATATTCAATTAGACTCTGCATTGAATATTTTCAATGAAAGTTAATGAAACTGTGAAAAGAAACAAGCACAACTCTTTCTTTTCTTCCTTTTTTTTTTTTTGGTGGGGGGATACTGGGGATTGAACTCAGGGGCACTCGACCATTGGGTCATATCCCCAGGCCCCGCCTTTTTTGCATTTTATTTAGATACAGGGTCTCAATGAGTTGCTTAGTGCCTCACTATTATTACTGAGGCTGGCTTTGAACTCGCAATCCTCCTGCCTTAAACTCCTGAGTCTCTGGGATTATAGGCATGCACTACCGCACCCAGCCACCAACTCTTAAGGAGAAAAAAAAAATTGAGTAATAGAAGTCTAGTATACATAGGATATTAACCACTAGTCAGAACCCAGAAGAATGGCTCAGGTCCCTCTAAATTCCTTTCATTTATTCCTTTTTGAAAATTATATCTACAATGTCCAGATTCCTTGAAATAAGTAAGATTCTTTAAAAAAATTTTTTTTTAATATTTCTTTAGATGTTGATGGACTTCATTTTATTCATTTATTTATATGTGGTGCTGAGAATTGAACCCAGTGCCTTACACATGCTTGGCAAGAACTCCAATCACTCTATCACTGAGTCACAACCCCAGCCCAAGTAAGATTCTTTTGACCCATCTCACTCTTGTTACTCTTAACACAGTGTCAGGTATGTAACAGCCTCTGAAAAATGCTTCACAGTATCTTCCAATCACCCTCTTGCTACCTAGTCACTGTAGAAACAGTTAACTAACCATGGATTCAGTTAACTTACTACCACCAGTAGAAATGGTCTTGCTAACAAAATCAAATAGACATCTGAAGTAGAAATACAAAGGATAGAATGAAGCACTCCAGAGGATAAGAAGCCATCACTTGTTCATAACACTCAAGGAAAAATGTAGTACCAACTAGGAAAGGAAACACATCCTCAAGACAGATCATTTCCTTCCTTTTTATGGGTCCAGAAGTGGACTGGAAAATGCTCAGTTTAGAATTAGGAGACATCCCTCCAGTAGGGAACATTTTTAAGGATGTACAAGTTGGAGGAGACACCACTTGTTTTACAAATAAGAGCATGTGTGAGGGTAGAACATTTGGATAGAGTAGGAAGGTGGAAAAGGTAGGACCCTGCTGAGAGCCCAGAAGGCAAATAGCTTGGATTTTATCTTAAAAGTAAGATGTACAGTGTAAATAGAATGAACTGCGGAAAGGAAGTTTAAGGGCTGAGCTTCCAAAGGATACAGAGATTATGAAACAGAGTCCTTTCAAAACCTCAATATCTACACAGTCTTTCTATAACATTGGTAAGGAGGTCAAGATATACTCCACAGAGAAAATGGAATCTGTTCCAAGTGTATGGTCACAGCTGACTGCAATTGTTCTCACATAATGATTCTCACAGAGATCAATCTTACAATTACACAATTGTAACATTGAAGAACTTCCCAACACAACTGTCTCAGAGTGCTTACACCCAAGAGGACTTCAACATTCACTGCCTGTGCTACCTGACCTGTCACAATTACACTTTGGCTGCCGGGGGTTAATTAAGGCAAAATGTACTTTTCACTTTGCTCATTAACCATTAACTGATGTATCTCTCAATAAAACATGAGGAAAAGTATGAATTGGGTTAACCCAGAGCCAGCCTTAACACAGAAAAATGTTATTATTTTGTTGACATTTTCATCTACTATAAAGACACACTAATAATTGGGTAGGTCTGTGGATTTAGATCAGTGGCAGAGTGAGTGCTCAGCATGCATGAGGTCTGGGATTCAATTTCTATCACCCCCCTCAAAAAATCCCAATAATTATATAACCTCTCCAAGTGCATTTACCTATATCTCTTAATGCACCTTCTTTAATAATAGCTACCTACTAATTGCTTATAAAATGACCATAAAAAAACTGTTATTCACTAAGTCTTCACTGTCAGAAAATCTTTCCAGGTTTTTAAGATACTTAGTCAGATAAAGACCAAGAAATTCAGAATTACTTAACCATGAACATGAATATGTTAAAATAATGAATTTACAAGCTCCTAAATTTGGTTGCTTTGATAATAAATGCTAGGATTTTATAGGGGAAAAATTTACAATCCTCAATGAATTGCAATATGAATTCATTCAACACAATATTTAAATTCTACTGTGCACAGACAATACACACTTAGAACATTGGAGAAGAGAACAAAAAAAACAAACAAACAACAACAACAACAAAAACCCAAACAAACCAGATAAACAAATGCAAAACCAAAGCCCGAGCTGTCCTGAATTTCATATCCTTGTCTAGGGATCAGCACATTATAGCTGACCACCACTTCTGTAATTTCACAAAGAGAAGGTTGGGACAGAGCCATCCTCATTGGTTTGAGTACTGTCTATAGCTGCTTTCATGCTACCAACACAGTTTATTTTCATCGCTGTTGTGTGACCATAAAAATGAAAGTATTTACCATCTGGCCCTTTACAAGTGGAGAGTGTTGGCCCATGTTGTAGTCTATGGTCCACTATTCCCTGGTCTCTCTTTCCCAGCCGCCTGTCCATCACCCCTACAAGCCATTCCGCTCTCTAATTTATTGCTTTATAGCATTTGTGTGCTGTGATCCTTCTTCTCCTTACATCATAAAACCTTGCCAATGAGAACTGTGCCATTCTGTTACCAGTTCCATTTCCTTCCCTCCCACATTATGTGCTGCACACTGAATACATGAAATGAAACTTTATTGAGGGATTCCTATCACATCTTTAAGTTTTAGTGGGTAATGGTCAATTCTTTGCTTATGGACAAAAGTTGTCAATGTCATTCTTGGAGTATGGCCAGTCTCCCTACATGCACGTGCATGCACACACATGTGCTCGCACACACACGTATACCCACACACTGTCTTTACTCTCTTAATCTCCATGTGCCTAGCCCTCTAATTCAGGTTTAGGGATTCCGTTGTGTCTTTCAATCCTTCCATCACAACCAAACAGCAAACTGAGAATACTCCAACTTTCTGAATCTGCCTTTAGAAAACAAGTTGTCCGAGAATAGAGGATCTACTTGGAGCCTTGACCATTTTGACCCATGCCAGGCAACTAGTAGGCAAATTTTGTCAAATAAAGAAACCTACATTTTTATAAAGAGAACTGCTTTAAAGAAACAAAAAAATATTGCCAATAGAAAACAAAAATCAAGAGTAGATTGAAATAGAAATATTCTGAGCTGGGTATGGTTGTGCACACCTATAATCCCAGTGACTCAGGAAGCTGAGGCAGGAGGATCCCAGCTGCACCAACTTAGCAAGACTCTTGTCTCAAATTAAAAAATAAAAAGAACTGAGTATGTAGTTCAATAATACAGTGACTCTGGATTCTATCCACTGTGAAGGAGGAGGAGAAGGAGGAGAAGATGAGGAGGAGAAGGAGAAAGAGAGGAGAAGGAAAGGAGGAGGAGGAGGAGGGGAAGGAAGAGGAGAAGGAGGGACAGGGAGAGAAGAATATAGGCATATTCTGCTGAAAAGAAAACTTAGTTACATTCCTCTTTGTTATTTCATGTTTAAATAATATGTCAATATTTTCTATTGGGCTTTCCTTTCCCTTTCCTTCCTTAGTAGAAAGAAGATAGATGTTCTGGATAGAGGTGCAACAACTGCCAGGACCCAGGAGCACAGCAAAGGTGGGAGGAAGTGATGAGACCATTGGAGGCTGGGCAGATGCTTATATTAGGGATTAAGAAAATTGAACAATGGGGCTGGGGTTGTGGCTCAGAGTGCTCGCCTAGCACGTGTGAGGCCCTGGGTTCAATCCTCAGCACCACATAAAAATAAATTAATAATAAAAATGCATTGTGTCCAACTACAACAAAAATAATATTTAAAAAAATAAAATTGAACAAATCAGTAAACATATTAAAAATAAAGAGAGCAAGTTTTCACTTTGTTTTTACCAACATGAAAATGTGAACAAATTTGAGTGTTAGACTAGAATTAGTGTATTAAGAAAAAGTTATGAGTTTTCATTTACACTGATACCTAGAGAAAAAGATAGAAGATCAATAAACTACCAGGATACAGTGGAAGTGACTGTCCCCCACACTCTGCTCCTCTTGCCCCTCCTGTCCAGAACTATGTGCATGTCTACACAGGAGGCATTTTTGAACAAAGTAACAGATGTATGTGTACATGTATTCCCTAGGGGTTTGCATTGAGAAGGCCTTGGAGCAATGACACAGCAATAGCAATGAGCATTCTAAACACCCAGATCTTGGTTTGTAAATACTATCCTCCACAGGAATGAACATTAGCTGACTCCAGGTCTGGCAGGGTCATTACACAGTTAATCTGGAACTCCTTCTGTGCCAAGAAATACTGAAGAGTGTCAGAACAACTGAAAATAATGAGGAAGTAGGAATTCACCCTGAAAAGTCTCCCACAAACCTTTCCTGAAAAAAATCTGGAACAATATGGTATCAAAATAAGTGACAATCATGAAGCACTACACTGAATGCTTTTGAATGAAATACAAACCTATGAATCAATACACGAAATGAAAGAAGAGATGATTAATGAAGTTTTTCCCATTGGAAAAATCCAAACTATGAAATGATTAAAATTTTAAAAAATCACCCTTTAGCAACAACAATTATTGCTGATTTAGACAAGAGTTATCAATGGGGGCTGAAGCTGGTGAGTAGAATTTTTAAAAGAAACAGGATTCTGGAATAATGTCAGAGCATCTCTCTTCATAATAATTAAGAACGAAGAAGAAAGTAGTGACATTATGGTGAAGTTTGGCAGATGGCAACATGATCTGGAGACCAATTTGGACATCACCTGTAGTCGGTTAGGACTAGAAAATACTACGTTGGACAAGACAGAAGAGAAATGATGTGGTAGTCAGTCACCTATGTGAGAATCAGGGTGATAGGAGGCCCTCAGGACCATTCCTGCCTTCATTCTGAGGCTACATATGTCCTCTATTGCGGCCAGACCACAACTGGGTGATTATTCAGGAAAGGATCCTTTCTGAAAAGTAATGCTGAAGGAGTTGAGGATAATAAAGCATCACATTAGGGAGATAAGTGCACTAAAATAGTTTCAAAAACCAGTAATAATGATAGACAGAAATTAGTGATTGGAGTGCAACGTGGAAAGCAAATCTTTATGCTTATGCAGGTTTATGTTCAAAATTATATCTATTTTTAATTATTAATTTGAAAATATCTCAAAGAATATAATGAATTTCTCTCAAAATTATAGGATATGTGCATATCTACTAAAACAGATACGTATTTCGTACATCTTGGTGAGGGAAAGCTCAAGTGGTGGGTTAGAGACAAACTGAGCACAAGGGAAAGATTTTTCATAAGATAGTAAAATTACTTATCATTTCTCCTGATCAAATTTTGTTTATCTTCTTCTTCTTCTTTTTCTTTTTCAAGAGGTTAGGAAAAACAAAAATACAAAAGAACATCAAGATGCTCAACAGCCTTTTTGGAACCACTTTGATGCAAATTGGACTATCAAACGTTATCAAAAATACAATATAAGAGCAGCAGTTCCCACAGCCTTTCTACTTATCTGAAGCCAGCACAGAGGAGAAAGATTTAAAACATAGCAGCCCCAGACTGGATAACCTGTCTCATGGATACCTTAACCAGAAATGTGAGCAAGCATGAACTCCAATCCTAGATGTCATTTAAACTATGAAAATTGAAAGAATCCCAAAAGTTGAGGGGCTGGGGTTGTGGCTCAATGGTAGAGTGCTTGCCTCACATGTATGAGGCACTGGGTTCAATTCTCAGTACCACATATAAATGAATGAATAAAATAAAGGTCCATCAACACTAAAAAATATTTAAAAAAAAAAAAAAAGTTGAGTGAACTTATATGAGGCTAGTAAAGCACAAGACCTTTGCTGAGAGGCACACATTCAACCATAAACATGTGAAGCTTTGAGCAGAAGAGACATTAGCCAGAAATAACAAGCCAGAGGTACAGGGAGTATGGTTCAGTGGTATAGTTCTTGCACTGGGTTCAATCCCTGGCACCAAAAAGAAAAAAAGAAAAAGAAAGAAAGAAGAAAGAAAAAGAAAAAAAGAAAGAACAGAAAATATAAAGAAATAAGCAAAAAGAGCACAGTTTACATTTTACATCTATTTAACCTGCACATATTAAAATCATATTACCTTCTACCGGTTTCAGTACAAAATATGAAAGAACCAACATTTTCTTGGTTGTTATGTTTCACAAAAAGCTCACCAGCTTTCCCTAAGTCAATTCTATCTAATAGTATAGCAAAGGATTAAAGCCTACCATCCACCATTCCTCTCCTTATTCTCCTATTCAGGATTGCTTAACCAACACAAGACAGAAATGCCAAGAAAGAAGCAAGACAGCAGATGTACTGCCTGGAGAAAGAATTAAAATAATTCCAAACTTTGAGCATAGAACCCCTGGCTTCAATCCATTCAACTCTCATATTCTGATCACCTTTCTCCCTATCACACTCTCACAAAAATTCTACCTTATTTTGTTACTCCTTATCCTCTGAAGGAAGTTGGCTGCTATTAACAGAAAAGACCATAGTGTTACGCAAAATATCCAAGAAAACAAGATAAACATCTGATTTCACATATGTCGCAGCCACACCAGGTCAAAGGATTACTTTATAAGCACTCCCCAGCCTTGGAAAGTCAGGAAAATTCAAAAAAGATGCTTGCTTTGACTAGGAGCAATTATTTTCCCCACTAAACAATAAATGAGCAAACAAACAAAACCACATGGTCTATACTGTCTAAACAAACCCAAATTCACTTCCTGTCACCAGAGAAAGAAAACACAGGTTCAGTCTTAAAAACAGCATACTATAGGGACACAGCTACATCAATGTTTGTAGCAGCACAATTTATAATAGCTCAACTGTGGAACCAACCTAGATACCCTTCAGTAGATGAATGAATAAGAAAATATGGTATATATACACAATGAAATATTATTCAACATTAAAAGAGAATAAAATCATGACATTTGCAGGTAAATGGATGGAGTTGGAGAATATAATGGTAGGTGAAGTTAGCCAATCCCCAAAAACCAAATGCTGAATGTTTTCTCTGATATAAGGATGCTGATTCATAATGGGGTTGGGGCAGGGGGAGCATGGGAGAATTAGATGAACTCTAGATAGAGCAAAGGAGTGGGAGGAGAAGGGAGGGAACATAGGGGTAGAAAAGATGTTGGAATAAGGTAGACCTCATTACCCTAAGTACATGTATGAAGACATGAATGGTGTGACTCTACTTTGTGTTCAACCAGAGATATGAAAAATTGTGTTTTATATGTGTAATATGAAATGTAATGCATTATGCTGTCATATATAACAAAGTAGAAAAGAAAGAAGGAAGGAAGGAAGGAAGGAAGGAAGGAAGGAAGGAAGGAAGGAAGGAAGGAAGGAAAGAAAGAAAAAGAAATCAGAAAAATGTTGACACCCCTAATAGGCAGCATCTGTGAAGTCACTGAGGTACCTGGTAGTGAGTAGGTTCTATAGAAACACTTATTTCCGTCCCACTCTAGCTCCCACTTCAATACCACATTCTAAATTCTAAATTTTTGCTGGATAAAAAGAATGAAAACTGTAATTACTGGGTGACTTTAAAATAGAATTAACTGCATTTTTTTAAATCCCAGAGTATCATCACTTTACACTTCAACTGCGTAACAACTGCATAATAGTTCTCTTATGTTTAAATATTTTCTACCAGTACTCTTATCTAGAGAAAGCATTAAGTAAATTGCTACAGCCTGTGAAGTTTTATAAATAAGTCATTCATTTAAAGCAAGTCTATTTGTCATTGGGGGTGACCACACACATCTGTATTGCCACTGACTCAGGAGTCTGAGGCAGCAGGATTGTCAGTTTGAGGCCAGCCTTAGCAACTTAGTGAAACCCTTTCTCAAAAATCAAAAAGAACTGGGGATGTAATTAAGTGGTAAACTGCCTCTGGATTCAATCCCCAGTAACTTCCCCCACCAAAAAAATTAAAAAGACAGTTCTATTTGCAAAGCAAAACACTATCACAATATATGTCATTTCAACCTCCTTGCTACTAGAATATAAAGGGAATAAAGTGCACAAGTACCTAAAAAGTGTCAGGCTCAAAAGGTTCACCAGCAGATCCTCTGTTTAATAGAAAACTAAAGCTCAAAGCTTACAATTATATCATTACAATCAAAAAGCAATAAATCACACAGCCGGGTTCACTTCATCCAATACACAGGGAAAACTAAATGACACATTATGTGGGGAAAAATAAATAAGACATTAATTATCCAACTCTCAAAGAAAACTCAATGCACATGGCAAAATAATTTTTAAAAATAGCATGTAAAGTCTTTTCAAAGTTAAACATATACATAAACAGGTGATCTAATCATTTCTGTCCTAGGTTAGTCAAAAGAAATAAAGGCATGTGTCAACATATCTATACAAAATGTATACAAAAAAGTTCATAACAGTTTATATGTAACAGGAAAAAAACCTGGAAGTTCATTGTAGATCAATAAAGGGGCCATTTAAAAAGTTCATGCACGTACTTGATATCGGATAGAATTTCTAACTCTTCTTTACTCTGACCAGGTAGAAAGCCATGCTTCACTTTTACTCGATAGCAGATGTCATGAAAACTCAACACAGCCTCCTCAGTAGATGTCCTCAGGGCACTGGAAGTTATCCCAGGCAGTTCATCAGTGTTTCTTTGTAACATCGGGATACAAATCTGATCATCACTGGAAGCCATATAGAGAGTTTATGCCTTTCTGTGGAGGGAAAATCAATGGTAGGTTGAAAGGGAAAAAAGATTGTAAATCCTAGACAAAAATACTGTTGAACCATGCCACAAAGAAAAGACCACCAACTCCAATTTAAACCAAATGAAAGCAAGCTTCTGTACACAAGAGCTGGCCAGCAGTTTTCTCACCTGGAAAAATAGGGTCAGAGAACAATGGCTGGTCTGATTACAGGGAAGTTTTTATAGCACAAAAAGTTAGAAGAGTGGGGTGGGTCTTGGGAACTGATAGTTAACAGGGTTATGGAAAGCATAATACAAGGGCAGAGAGCAGGTTTATGATCTCCATTGTTTAACATCTAAAGATAGGGAGCAAACTCAAAAGTAACTCCCTGAAGTACCAGCTGCTCCTCATTAATTTTTCAACATCAAAATTAATGAAGAGCAGCTGGTACTTCAGGGAGGATTGTTATCTGGCCAAGGAGAGCAGGGCACTGGTAAGTTCAAAGTTTGGGCAAGAATCCCAAGCAAGTTCTTAAGACATCAAATTATGGTCAGGTCAAATAGAAATTTTAGAATTTTACAGTAAAACACAAATGTACTTTTCATGACTTTGTGATGAGATGATTCCCAATCTTAAAATGGAATTAGATTGGGTTCATTATCCCCCTTGTCTTATGTGTCCCTTTCAAATCTTAGATAGGGTAGAGGAAGAAGGACTCTGGAGGAATTTCATTCCCTCAGAGGACAGTCTCCAACTTTCTGGACTAAATCAAAATTGGCCTCCTTGATCTGGCCTGACTCAATTTACCTCTCTATACTGACTGCCTATCTAATCCTGGCTTTATTTTCCCCTCCTAATCTTCCTGTAAGAAAAAGGGTCGATGACAACTCTGGCTTCTTCAAGCTAAGAGGGGGTGATGTGAGGTGAGCAAGCAGCTTTGGAGTTCCCCCGCCTTTTTTTTTTTTTTGTATTTAAAAAATTCATTCTCTTTAATATGACTTGGAAGACCATTTGTTTGCCAAGTGTAAAATTTTACTTTTTAATTAATTTATTTTTTATTTATATATGACAGCAGAATGCATTATAATCCTTATTACACATATAGAGCACTATTTTTCATATCTCTGGTTGTATACATAGTATATTCATACCAATTTGTGTCTTCATACATGTACTTTGGATCATAATAATCATCACATTCAACCATCATGAATTACCCCATGCCCCTTCCCTTCCCCTCCAACCTCTCTGCCATATCTAGAGTTCGTCTATTCCTCCCATGCTCCCTCTCCCTGACCCACAATGAATCAGCCTCCTTATATCACAGAAAACATTCAGTATTTGTTTTTTGGGGGATTGGCTAACTTCACTTAGCATTATCTTCTCTAACTCCATCAATTTACCTGCAAATGCCATGATTTTATTCTCTGTTATTGCTGAGTAATGTTCCACTGTATGTATGTATGTGTATATATATATATATATATATATATATATATATATATATATATATATATATATGCCACATTTCTTTGTATCCATTCATCTATTGAAGGGCATCTAGGTTGGTTCCACAATTTAGCTATTGTGAATTTTGCTGCTATAAACATTGATGTGGCTGTGTCCCTGTACTATGCTGTTTTTAAGTCCTTTGGGTATAGACCGAGGAGAGGAATAGCTGGGTCAAATGGTGACTTCCATTCCCAATTTTCCAAGAAATCTCCATACTGATTTCCATATTGGCTGCACCAGTTTGCAATCCCACAGCTGTGTATGAATGTACCTATTTCCCCACATCCTCACCAACACTTATTGTTGTTTGTATGCATAATAGCTGCCATTCTGACAGGAGTGAGGTGAAATCTTATAGTGCTTTTGATTTGCATTTCTCTAATTGCTAGTGATGATGAACATTTTTTCATATATTTGTTGATTGATTGTATATCATCATCTGAGAATAGTCTGTTCAGGTCCTTGGCCCATTTATTGATTGGGTTATTTGTTTTTTTGGTGTTTAACTTTTTGAGTTCTTTATATACCCTAGAGATTAGTCCTCTATCTGATGTGTGAGGGGTAAAAATTTGCTCCCAAGATGTAGGCTCTCTATTCACCTCACAGATTGTTTCTTTTAGAAGTCAGGTCAGATTGAAATCTGGTTGGGGAAGAATAGGTTGTAAAACCCTCTGGGGATGGATGCTTCTTCTATGAGAGAGAAACAAAAAAAAACATGAGTACTGAACAAATATTGCAGTCTCTGGAACATGTCAATGAATATCATGAAGATGACAGAAGTCATTATTTTCTCACCAGGAGGTGTGAGTGCTGAGAAATTGACCTCATAATAAAGCCAGAGTAGGCAAGGCCTTTATTTGGGAATGTAAATCTTTAATATATTCCATATGTCCATCCCTGTAAAATGTAGTTAAGTCAATTAATGTCATCTGATCTTGTAAAATTTCTCTACTGGTATAACCTCTGTGTCTAGTAGAGATCCTTTTATTTCTGTTACTTAGGGCTAGATAATCATGCTAGCAGATATTAATCTTACTTGTGTAGGAGGTTAGGAAGATCTATGGATCTTTTTTGAGAGCCACAGCTGAAGGGGCCCCAGCAAACTTCCAGCTGCCAGCTGATGATTGGCTCACAGGGGCCCCAGCAACTTCTAGTTGATTGGCTCCTCTGCGGTGATGCTCATTGGGCTGTTTCCCCGCCCTTTCAGACTACGGAGCTGCTCATTGGGGGACTTTTTTGGCTCCGCCCACGTGACCCAGCCAATCAGCCTCAAGAGCAGGAGGAGTGGGGGAGGTTGAGAGGCTTGTGGGAAGCCAGTGGTGGCAGTTGGGCTCTGAAGGTTTTTCCTGAGGAGCTGTTTTGTTTGGCGTGTGTGGTTCTAAAAAATAAAGTTCGTTTCTTTTGACAAGTGGCTCCTGAATTGTGCCCAGCCAGACTGTGGCATTTGGTGGCCCGTACGGGAACGACTGAGGGTAAGTGATAAGGTAAACTGCTCCCTGAGGGCAGGGCGAGAGGATGGGTAGCCATTTTAAGATTCTTCTTTTGTTTTGCTTCACTTTTGTTTTAAGTTGCCTGTCCCTGGAGATGAGTGAGATGGAAGAAAAACCGCTCACATCTGAGGAAAAACTATTTATGTCTGAGGAACAGATAGGGAGAAAGGACGGATGCACATTTCACGAGGATAGAAAGGCTATAATGATTTTTTGTTGTTCCATTTTTATTTCATTCTGTCTCGGTTTTGTTTGGCGTCATCTTGTTGGGTTGTATTATAGTAGAAATATGGGATCAGAAATTAGTAAAAAACAAACTGAAAGAGTGTTAAGTAAATTGTTAGAGGAAGGAGGCATCCCAGTAAAATCAAGAGCAGTCAGGGCATACGTTGATACAATACAAAAATGTAGCCCATGGCTTTTTAAAGAGGAGTTGTTGAATATATCACAATGGAACCATCATGGTGAAGATTTAAAAAGAATAGAAAAAAACAGCCCAGGGACTCTGCCAGTTGGCACATTGCCATTGTGGATGTTCGTATCTTGTTTGCTTAGTCCAAAGCCTTCAGTTCAGACAATGGTAGAGGAAGGAGAACACATATTGATTCAAGTAAAAGAGAAGGTCTCTCAAGTTAGTCAGACAGAGGAAAAGATTCAAGTAAAAGAGAAGGTCTCTAACTAAAACTATTGACTTGGCAGTTTCACTTGATAGTTATTAGGCATTCCTTCCTAAGAATTTGGGGGGCTAACACATGTGTATATCTTAAGTTACATTTAACTATTAGATATATATTTTGAATGCCTAGGAATAGTTGTGTTTTGGTTTTAACTGTTTTTGCTAGGTGTTTAAGATCAAGCTGCTCAATATTGACTTTGTGCCTATCTGCTCTTAAGAATCAGCTGAGTTCCCATGGGAGTCACTCTTGAGAGCACCTTCTTCGTTCTGCTAGTGCCATTTGTGCTAGGAGTGTCCAGGACTTTCTGACCATGTGGCTTCCTTTGGAGCATCAGGGATGTCTCTTTTTTCCAATGATCCTACTCTTCATAGCAAGTGTACATTTGGCTTTCTGTTCTCCAGTGATCACATTAAACTTCCTGATAGAGAGGTTATGTGGCCCAGAGTTGCAAAGCTCTTTAGAGAAGTTCCCTGTTCCCTGGATTCAGACTGATTCAGAAGGCAAGAGCCAAATATTGATTTTCTTGGTCCTTTTTAATTTAACTTTAATTTTTAAGTTTTAATCTTAACCATATAGCAAATCAGTCTTACCAGTCTTAAATTAAGAGTACAGGGCTTTAACCTTAATATCTATAACCTTACAGTCATTTAACCTTTTTTTAAAATTTACCAATTTATGAAAACATCAACAATGTTACCCAATGGAATTCAAGGAGTTAAGAGTACTTGATGGTATATTTAATAGTTATCACTTTAACCTTGTAAATTAATCAAATGTCTAACAAACACATTTGTAAGTAATTTCATGTCAAATCTATTTATTTTTATCAAGATACCAGATAAGTGTATTAAACAGTATTGGCCATTTCTTCCTGTTGAAGAAAAGTCTTAGAAACAATGGATATTAGACATTTTATAGACACCAATATTTTATTAGTTTTTTTTGACCACCTAGAGAGACTTATAAGTTGTTTAATTTTAAAGATATCTTTACTTTTATCTGTTTACCCAGTTTCAATTGAATCTTTTAGAATCACATGAATTAAAGGTATTGAACGCATTTTTAATTTATGAGTGTTCATTTTCCATCTGTCAATCTTGATATCATGTACATGACAAATCTGTTTTAAACTATGCAACAGTGAGTAGATTTCCTTTCCATTGAACAGTCTAGATTAATGTGATAAGAATAACTCAAGAACCTATAATAGGAGGTGTTGTAGGGGTCAGACAAGGCAGGGCACCAAAGACAGCAGGAAACAGTTCTATTTGGGTGTAGCCAGGTTCAGAGGGTACAGATTTTGCTGTAATCAATTAATCCTCTGAACCCCAAGTTCAGGTAGAACTTTATACCCAGCATGTAAGGGGAGGTGCTCAGATGTTCACAGTCTGCAGCAGTTTACATAAAAGCAGCTTTTCTTTCACTGTTCTGGGTAAGTTAACCCTTCAAGGACAACACCTGAGAAGGGGAGATCTTCTTTTCCCCTTCCTTTCCTCCCTCTGCCAGCTGTTATCATGGAGCTCAATTAGTAACTTCTCTTACCTTAGAGAAATGTTACCATGTCTGTGAAGCTCCAGCTCAAGGCCAGAGGACTTGCTAAACAATTTGTCTTCTTATTGTCACATTTTGCATTTTTAAACACATTTTACAAACTACTATACTGGATAAGTGTTTGTGAAGAACAAGTAAAGGGGCTTTCAGCACGTGGAGTGCTGATTTCTTCCAGGCCAGTGGCCAAGTAAAATAGAGCAACAGGAAAATAAGAAGTTTATCTACATAGATGAACTGTTTTGTAGAGACTCTTTTGCTGAGTCCTAAAATCAATTATGGGGAAGATTTCTGGAGAAGCTTAGTTAAGATTTTCTGTGGAGCAAGGGGGTACTACTACAGGAGGCAGACAGAACTTTAAATCCCTGCACTCCAAATAGATGTCAAATAAATTCCTCATAAGTAAATAGGTAAGAGTATGAAAATTACTCAAAGGGTTATGGTTGACCAGCTTGAAAAGCATATTATGATACAACTTCAGTTCAGGGATAGCCTACGTGATCATCATCATATCACCTATATTTCTTTGTAATTTTTGAGTTTATGACATTGTTATCACCAAAAGGGACATAGCCTAGCAGTCAGGGACAGAAGAGCTTCCTCAGACTTTGTAGCTCCAAACTCTATATCTCTGGTAGTTTTGTACCTTCAGTCACCTAAAAAGGTACACCCCAACACACTTTGCAATGATATACTCATTTACTTAAGGAGCAAACATATTTAAATTCTAGGATGATTTAAAATCAAGTCTGATTAAATAAATCAAACAACAGTTAAAAAGCTCAAGACTTTAGAAGAAAAACTGAATATTAAATGTATAAATAAAATTTAAGTATTTCATGGACCAAATTTCAAAAGTCCCCTTAGAAAGATTTAGGCTAAGAAATTAAGGTGAACAGAAATTGTGAAAGAAGTTTGACAATATCAGCTGCAATAAACCTAATTTTCACTTTCAAAAGCCAAAGTCATCCATGAAGAACTTTCTCTTTGCCTATAGAGGAAGCTGCTTCAAACTAATCATCCTCTTGAAGAACAGCCATACAAGCAGTCAGAACATGAGAAGGATGTGTGAAGAGTCCCTTGTTGAGAGCAAGAAAGCCACGGAGGCCAGAAGAACCAAAATCCCAGCAAGGAGAAAAGAGCTCTGGGCAAACCCAACACCCTATGCATTTTCCTCTTGGGTATTTGCACACACAGACTGCACAGTTACGGGGTAACACTCAGGAAATCCTTGCAAAAATAAACTGTTAGAGGCATCGTTGTGAAGCCCCTAATGATCTAAGCACATATTTTAGCAGTCTCTCAGCAAGGGAGACAAAATTTTTACTTCTGGGTCAGCAAACATAAGAAACCCTGGAAACCCCAAGCTTTCAAGATCCCAGAATCATTATAAGCTAGGAATACAGACAAACCAAAACAAGAACAGATTTAGCTTGATCAAGATGATCTTCTTAGACTTTGCTGGGAGAAAGTTCAACTTACTCTCAGAGAGGCTATCATCAGCAAAATTTTCAATCCAAAATTACCAGCTATGCCAGAAAACAGGAGCTCAAGTTCCAAAAATGAAAACACAGAAGTAGACCCAAAGGAAATACAAGCTGTAGTTATCAAATATTGCAATTAAAGCCACTGATTAATATGTTCAAGAAAATAAATGAAAATTTAGAGTATTACTAAAGAACAAGAATCTATTTTTTAAATACTTAATTTTTTTAAAAAATGTGTATTTTTTTTAGTTATAGGTGGACACAATTCCTTTATTTTTGTGTGGTGCTGCGTTTCAATCCCAGTGCCTCACAAGTTACAGGCAAGCACTCTACCACTGAGCCACAGTCCCAGCCCAGGAATCTATTTTTAAAAGTCAAAATTAAAAATTCAAGTGAATGTACTGGTACATAACAGTACTCCCAGCTATACCAGAGGCTGAGGCAGAATGAGTGCAAGTTTCCAGCCTAGGCAACATAGTGAGACCCTCCCTTTCTCTTACAGGAAAATTAAGGGGACTAGGAATGTAGCTCAGTTGTAGAGCACATACAAAGCTGTGGGTTACATCACCGGCACCAGAAGGGGAAAGAAATGCAAGAATCCAATGCATAAATTCAACAGCATTTTAAACACAGACCAGGAATAATAATTAGTGAACCAGAACACTGGTATCTAGAAAATATTCAAGATGAAAATTGTAAATAATGAAATTCACCACCATAAAAAAAAGCTTTTGATTGGAAAAAGAGAAAGAACCACATAAAAGAGCCTAAGAACAATAGAATATGATGACAAAGGTCTCACATACATGTAACTTAGAAGCCTGGGAGAATCAACATTTAAAGAAATACTGACCAAGTATTTTCCAAAACACAAATGTATTAAGTCAGAGACTGAAGAAGCTCTAGTTGTACCAAAAGGATAAACACAAGAAAACCACACACAAGCCTGACATAGGAAAACTGACCAAAAAGAAAGCAGTGTTCAAATAATTGTTTCTACACCCTAAAACATAGATTTACAACACTCATTCATTCTGGAAACTAAAAAGCAGAAACCTATTTAAAGACTAGCACCCAAGATATTAAAAGTAAACAGCTGGTTTGTATGTGAACACAGTTAATGGTAATAATCAGACATAACTCTATTCTCCTGAAGTACTAAGAAAAAAGAAACAAGTAATGTAGGAACTTTTACACTTTTACTTTCAAAACGCATAAGCCATCTCCCCAGGTCTTCAGAAACCAACATACGCCAATTCCAACACCAGGGATTTCTTCCCCTCCTGCCACCCCATGTGATGTTCAGCCACTGAGGACATTTCTAACCTCCAAAGATGTATTAAAAGAACCAGGTAACATATTGCTTGACTTTAAATAGCTCATTGACTCAAGATGGAAATGAGACTTTTGTGAGTTTTCCACTAATATGAGGCAACAACTGGAACTAAAGTACCCAAGAAAGATCACCCATACCCATAAAATCAGTAGGCTAAAATTTATAACTAATGTTAGGCATGTATATAGACTTTCAATCCCTGTGAATGGATTAGTTCCACTATTCATATTGCTGAGCAGCTTCTTAGTTCCTCAGTAGGGCTGTAACAATCTTAATTAGAGAGAAGCAGCCCCCAGTAATTCATAGGTCACAAGCCCAGTGGTCAGACAGGTCTGACCCAAGCCATTCAACTGAAATACATTGTAGCAAAAAGAAAAGGAGAGGGAAATAAAGAGAAGGAAAACAAAATGTATTTCTAAAACTGATATGGAATAGTGCATTTTCCTAAGATGAAATGAAAATGTAGTAAGGATTTAGAAAACAAAGGAAATATATTCTGGGTAAGTGGTACACTTCTGTAATCCCAGCAACTTGGGAGGATGAAGCAGGAGGATCACAATTTTGTGCCAGTCTTTACAATTTAACAAGACACTGTCTCAAAATAAAATTAAAAATGATTGGAATATAGCTCAATGGTAGAGTCTTCTTTAGCATGCATGAGGCCCTGGGCTCAATTCTCAGTAACTGCAAAACAAAACAGTTTTCTCTGATTTTTATTTCTTATCATGCTCTAAAACCAAAGTGCAACATTAGTTTTTACACAATAAAAACTGCACATAGGAGAGAAAAGGACACAGGTAGAGTCTACATCTTCTGCCAGTCATCCACCCAGTTATAATACTGCACATGTTGGTAGAATGGAAGGCAGCCTCGGATCAAGAGCTCAGGGCCTTCCCGTACATTTTTTTCTCTAGGAATAATATTTGTAAATGGAGAACAGCTCTCTGCCTTATAGCTATATATCAGGCAGCTGCTTAAGCATATACCTTCTTAAACTGCTGCCTCAGATTACTGCCAAGAGATCAGACACCTGACGGGGAGTTAGGAGCCTCAAATTACTTTCTGGTGGTTGCTCAAATTTGAACAAGAACACAAAACATTAATTTAATTTCCACAAATTAGCCCTTGCATTTAAAATGTTTTTATTCATCAGTGGTTGTCATCTATACCTCATTTGGCAAGTTCACCCTAATATTTTCATCAGAGGAGTTCCCAAAAAAGGTGATCTCTACCCAGGCCAAGTAGGGTCCTTGTCATATGTGATGGAAAAGAATTTCAGGTCAGGCACAGTGGCATATACCTGTAATCCCAGTGGCTGGAGGCTGAGACAGGAGGATTGTGTTCAAAGTCAGCCTAGCAATATAGAGGCAGTAAACAACTCAGTGAGACCCTGTCTCTAAATAAAATAGGGCTGGGTATGTGGCTAGTGGTCAAGTGTCTCAGAGCGCAATCCCTGCTACCAAAAAAAAAAAAAAAAAAAATTTCAGCACATACCAAAGACACAAACAGCTTTATTTAGATTTAGGAAAGCAAATACATGTTCAAGGGAGAATGCAGACTATCTCAAGACACAGACATCTTTGTGAGTAAAGTAAGAAATATCCATTCAAGGGAGAATGAAGGCCACCTCCAGCATGAGAGAAACTAACTGCCTTGGTCTGAGGTGTTAACATTTATCGAGATAAAGTAGCTGGGGGGTGTACTAGAGATGGAGTCAGGGTGGAGTTATACAATTTTATGCCAGTTTTTCTAGTGCTTGCACTCTTTTTCTAGAGCTTGCACAATGCTCTTGCATCATTGCTTTTTGAAGGCAAGGATGGCCAAGGGTATAGGCTGAGGACATGGGTTGGTTGTGCACAAATTGCTTAATTTGCATTTCAAATGTTCATGGGCATTTTTTGTCATTGTTTTGCCTTATAGCATATGTTAATAATATTTATTGAAAGACGGTCACTAGGTGCTGAACTAGAGATGGAATCGTGGGAGAGTTATACAAAATGGAGCCAGATTTTCTAGCTCTTGTTCATTATCCTCATATCACATTACTTTTTGAAGGCAAGAACATGGGTTAAGGATATTGGCTAGACTTGTCAAGAGTTGCTTATATGGCATTGCAAAGGTTCATGAATGTTTCTTGCATTCCAAAAACTCAAGTAGGCTTCTGTTTTAAAACTGAGTACATCTTTTTTTTTTTTCTATCTCAAAATGCCTTGAGTTGGCTCTGTATTCAAGGTTCCTGAATAAAGTAGTTTTGAAGTCAGTCCACTTGGGTGCTCTAGGACCCCAAAATTGCAGCAGTAGGACATGGCATGATAAGATATGGGAAGAGACCCTATTATGAAAGATATTTAAACTTATTTAAAAGCTTGAGTCTTTTTAATAAGGAAAGGCTGTTTTTAGCTATTCAGGCTTAGCTCTTCAGAGGACAGAAAAAGTTAAAACTACAGAGGTCAATTTTATACAGATTGACAGTAAGAATGTGCTGTCATGGCATTTGAAACTTACTGACTACTGACTACAGGCCATAAACTGCTATTATGCTAAATTGAGGTAACATTGTGAGCCCAAGCCCATATTTGGGCATTGGTGACTAATGAAAAAGGGGCCTCTATGGAAGCACTATAGAACTCTTTATAAGAACTAACAATAAAACATGCTATTTATGTGAAGCCTTTCCCAGGACCAGACAGTGTGACTTTTTCTGCTAGGATAAGGACTGCAATGTTATCAGTGCCCACAACCATTTATTGTGCCCTAGTATCAATATTATCCCTATTGGTAGGGCAGTTCCTCCAGAAAGCAGCATGAATGATAGCAGACCTAGGGGAAACAGAAAAATTGCAGTAGAAAATAGGAGTTCATAAAACCGAGCCCAAACTGGAAGGACCTCTAAGTCTCCTATAATTAGATGTGGGTGGATTTAATAGCAGCAGGAATGAATGAAAGAAAAATAGATATACAACCTAATGCCACCCTGGTACATGTATGGAAACAATCGCTTATATACACTGTTTTATAAGAATGAATAGGTCATCATTTGAGAAAAACTGAGAACCTTGAAAAACTAATAAGGCCTGACAATTTCAACTTTTTTCTCATAAAAGATTGAATCCAAATTGGCTACACTTCAGTCACATTCTCTTTAGTACATGAAATTAAAGGCCAGACCAGTCTTTGTAGAGATGTACTTCCTTGATCACAAACCCTATTGAATTTCTAGGGCTGGGTGGTAGGCATCTCTATGGTAGAGTGCTTGTTTAGCATTCATGAGATCCTATGTTCTATCCTCAATGCCAAAAACAAAAAACAAAAAAAAACTCAAAAATAACTTCAAGTTTCATAGTGCCCATATCTATCTTGGTTTTTAATACCATTGTAAGTAACCAGAATGCCTTGAAGAAATGGATCATTCCAGAGTCAGGGCATGGGGAATACAAAATGAACTGGGAGTACTTTGTGGCACGAGAAGGTAAGGAAATGCTTTTAAAGTTAACAACAACAAAAAGCAAGATGGTATGTCAAAATTGGCACTGGTGGTAAAAGCTTGAACAATTTGAGGAGCAAATTAAGTAAAAATAATATTGGAATATAACCCACATAATAGAATAAACATTCATAAGTTGGTATTGATACAAAATATTTGAATAAACAAGAGAAAATGGACAGATTTTCCTTAAAGAAAAAAATTAAAACATATTTATTGTGCTCAAGTATCAATATTATCCCTATTAAATGAAAGCCTTTTTCAAAACCCATCATTAGGTTGATAACTACAACATGTCCCACAAGAGAATGCCAAAATTAGTGAATAGAAGTTCAAAGAGAAACAATATTTGCATAGTCCAAATTTTTCTACCAAGATGTTTCTTAATTATAAAGGTTAAAAAAAGGTAATACTATGTTGATATCCTGGCAAACTTCAAACCTTAACCTTCACTAAGGTTAACATCATCAGTAATAAAACACATACACACATACCCCTGATACAATGCACTGAGCAGAGTCCTTCTGTGGTATTTTTTCTTAAAGTCAGAAACTCAATATTATCCTTGGAAAACATCAGACAAATACAAATGAGGTGCATTCTACAAATTAACTGACTGGTATCTTTGCTCATGTCAAGATCATGAGATCTTGGTTAAAGAATCAAGGTTAGAGAATCATCATAGATTGAAGGAAACTGAATGTGTTAGAGTTAATTGCAATGTGGATCCTGGACAGGAAAAAAATAGGGGAAAGACAAGAGAAATTGAAATGAGCTATATAATTAAGAGTATTATAATTAATTTAATCAATTGGATTGTAGTATTATTCCAGTATTAATTTATTGACAATTCTACTATAATTAATCGAGATTTTTTGATGTTTTTTTTTTCTGAGTTTGGGGTGTGTGTGTGTGTGTGTGTGTGTGTGTGTGTGTGTGTGAAAAACATTAAAAAAAACTTTAATGGGTATAGCTACACTGGGAAAAAAAAGGAGGCATGTCTTTAGCCCTTTCTTCAAGGGACTGACAATGACTTTGAGGTTTATAGAATAGGAAAGAGGGCAAGGATTGGAGGTGTGCGTGGCTGGAGACTTTTTACAGCTGCCCTTGAAAGTGATCTTGACCAAGTATGGGTTGTCATTATCTCAATATTGGTCAGGTATTGCCTTATACAGATAACAGAGTTGTTGTTACCTGGGGCCTAGCTTCCACTGATCACATGTTCAGAATTACCTTGTCCCTGGAATCAAAGTTTACTCAGAGAGAAAGAGATAGATGTCCAATGAAGGCAGGGGTGCCAGCTGTTTAATCTTGCTTTGGGCCACCCACCAAACAGACAATTGCAGGCAAAAGTGAAGAGTCTATGTCCTTGTTAAAATTTCCCCATTTTTTGCTCATTCCTCAGATTCTTGAGGTAACTGGATGCCAGCCAATCTAATTTAGCGGGCTTCTTGTCCCAGTGATAATTAGTCTTTAAATAATGGCTGAAGCAAGTAAGCAAAAGGGGTCAGATGTTAAAGCCTAAAAGTAGAAGTATCATCATAAATTATAAACCAGAATTCAAAAGAGAGTCAAAGTCTAAAGACATGAACTAAATAAAATGTGTAGGGTGTTCTCTTTCCTCTTACAAAGCTCCATGAGTATGGGATATGGGGAGAAAAAACTTGGGATCAGAAATTGTGTACTTATAACTACTTATGTCTCTTTCTCCTCCTTGCTCATTTTCCCCTTAAGTTTAAACTTTGAAACAATTATGTCATATTTTTGAATTTAGACAAATTACTTCTTGTTTCCCAATAAGATAAAATACTTTATGCTTTTCTATAGTATTCTAATCAGAACACAGTTGAAATTCTTCATATTTTTGTATATGGACTTAAAACACCTGTTAATTAGAATTTAAGTCTTAGTAACCTTGATTTTTAGTGGAGACCCAGAAACAAAGTAATCTTAAAACTTTTTTCTCCATATACCAAAATTTATAAAAACAGATTTAATAAATGCAAGCACATATATTTTTATTATAGAATTTATTAATTCAAGCACACTTGTGTTTACATTTATCAATTGATTTTTCAGTATTTTAACTTATGACTTAGATTTTTATTAACAAATATAGCTTGGGGAGAGAAGACTGTGCCCTGCTCAAAGTTACTCTATAATGTATAGTACAGCAATTTTCAGATTATCTCTAAACTCAAGTTATTCCACTTCGTAAAAGAAGAGTTGGCATGATCTACTGCATTTTGTATACAAGTGCTGAGGTATAATGTCTCTGCCTTGTCTGTATAAGTAAACGACCATACCATCTGCTTACCATAACCATAAGATAGAAACTGATAAATAAATTAATCATGCTAATAAAAATTACCACCTATGTTAATCAGAAGTACATGGATGCATTGGTCATATCAAATTCACATCAGAAAATCCAGGCCCATGAGCTTATTGAATACACCAGACAAAGAAAGGAAGCAACCCTCTCACTCAGGGTGGAGGAGCACCCTGAGATTAGACACTGTGGCACCCTGACCCAGTTACCTGGTTACAAGCCTTGCCTAAGGCTTGCCACTGTGATGAACTTCCATGTATTTGTCCTCAAGTTTCAGCAGAGTGCAATTTTTTCTGCCTGTGATGATCGTGAACAGCCCACTCCAAGCTCACATCTGAAACTGACAATCTGAAACTGTTGTCTTTCTGGATCTATGCCTAGAATAAGTTCCTGAACTTTGACAGCTCTGTGCCCTTAACAAGTTCTTCAACTGGTTCATAATCTTATCTTATCACCTCCAATGGTTGTTTGCTCTCTGCCTGTAACAGGGGTCCACGAGATGCTGCGAATGTAACCCTTGCTATTCTTCACTGTGGCTTATTTTAAAACTGATTTTTTTTTTCTTTTCTGTCTCTACCCCTCCCTAGCCATGGAAGAAGCAAGATTAACCTTCTTCCTGTCTTAGGGCAACTTATCTTTCCTTCATCTCATGCACTACAGAAATGAAGAAAGCCAGACTTCAGAGCTGACACTGCAAGACTGAAGAAATGACTATGTCTCAAGGTTACAAGTGAATTATTACTTCTGACAGGGAAAAGCTAGAGTGTAGCCTTTGAATCACCTCTTTAAAATCCTTCTGTTCCTCCTGACAAAATCACAGCTTCTGGGACAGGAGTCCTTCTATGTTTCTCTTTTGTTAATAAAGCAATAAAACTTTTTTTTTCTCTGTCTCTCTTCAAAACTTTATCCTCATTATAAGATTTGTATCAGGGACAAGGACCAAGATTTCATTATAAAATTTGGTGACCATGAAGGGACCTGAGAGGAGTCTCTGGTCTTCTTGAGCAGGTCTGGCACTTTGAACAACTTCTCCCTTCCTTGATACGGAGGTTGCAAGATGGCTAGTGCACTTGTTCAGAGTCAAACACAGGAGAATTAGGAGACAGGGTGAGGGCCTTAGGCTGAACCAGAGGAACTATTCCTGTAAGTAAAGGGAGGGACTGAGGGACCATCCCAGCACCTTCTGAGAATTATTTTGCTTCAAGAAACTTCCACCTTCTCCCCTTGAATGGTATGGGTTGGCACAAAAATTGGTCTACTTTGAGAAAATGGAAACTGAATACAGAAAGTCATGGCAACTTGGCCATCTGGTAAGTTCCCTGGGGTGCATGCTGAGATCCTTGGTTCTACACATCTGGTCCGTCTTCATGGGGATATCTGTGGTACCATTGGAGTAGGAATCACAGTTAAGTGAGAATAAGGAACCGAGCGGATCCCCCCACCTCATTTTGTCTGTCTATTTTAAAGGTTCCCATCTGTCAGCCCTAGTTTTGGGGTATCCCCTCTAGTTGCCTACCTCTGTGGTGGGTTTTGCATCTATCTATTACTGGCCCTTTAAGACATGGTCAATGAAAGGCAAGTGACTCACCCAAGACAGAAATTCAACCAAGAGATTTTATTGGGGAAGGGGGGCTCCCCGGAGGGAAAGAAAGGAGAGGAAGAGAGTGAGCAGCAGCAGCATGAGCCTGCAAGCTTCAGCTTAAGAAGGGTTGCTTTGGCAATGTGGTGGGTGCTGATTGGCAAGGTGATTCAGGAACGGGTGCTGATTGGCAGGGTGACTCAGGAATGGGTGAGCAGACACTGTAATTTCACAGGGATTGGTCGAGAAAACTAGACAAGCACATTTAAATTGTAACCTGCTATCAGATCATCTATCACTTTGCAGAAATCCTATCTCTTTTCTTCTCACTTAAATAAATCTGACTCCCTTCACACTTGCCTTCTGTTGTTGTCCTTGGATTTCATTCTTTACATTTATAAGAACCAGGAAAGAAATTAGGAGAGAGCTGCTAGGGTCTGCCATTGAAAGCCACAACACGCCACCCAGTCATAGTGGAGAAGAATCTGACTTTGCCAGCTAGACCATCGGAACTGATGCCAGCAGGCATTCCCTTGCTATGATTAGCTGCTAACATTGAAATGGTTTCTCTGCTGCAAAGGCCTGAGACTTACACAGACCCTACCCACCATAAGTGGAAAAACTAGTTTCATCTCAAATTTTGGTTTCTAAATCTATCATCATCAACACAGACTAGGAACCACCAGACTAACAAGCAAACTATGTAGAACAATTACAATTGAGCAGAGTATATTTTCAGATATGAGTTTTCTTCATCTTGTTCATAGATTTATAGCTATTAATAGAACAAACAGCTGAATTTCTCCTAGAGGACATCAAGACAGAATTGACACCCATAACCAGTGGTACCAGCTGCACCAAGAAGACAGTGTAGCCTTTTCTTAACCTTGTCTTTAAGGAGATGATAATGACTTTAAGGTTTTATAGAAAGGAAATTAGGGTAAGTGTTGGGATTTTGCATAGGTGGAGTTTTTTTGTAGCTGCAAAAAAAAAGGTGATCTTGGTCAGACATAGTCTGGTCGATCCTTCTCTCAGAAATAGACAAGTTCTGGGCTGGGGATGTGGCTCAAGCGGTAGCGCGCTCGCCTGGCATGCGTGCGGCCCGGGTTCAATCCTCAGCACCACATACAAACAAAGATGTTGTGTCTGCCAAATACTAAAAAAATAAATATTAAAATTCTCTCTCTCTCTCTTTAAAAAAGAAATAGACAAGTTCTTGTGGGCAATAAAAAAAAAAAGCATTGTTGTCTAGTGAGTACATTTTTCTCATCACAAAATGTTTATCCATCAGATCTATCATTCTTGGAATCCAAGGTAACTCATAGCAAAGAAGACAGATGAAAATTGGAGGTAGTCACTCATCCTGTTTTTTACCACCCAGGAGATATTTGCAGGCAAAAGCAAAGAGTTTACCTCTTCATTGCAAAATGAGAATTACTTCAGTCAAACCTCCAAACTAATATGCATCTACTAAATTGTTTAAAAATGAAGTTTAGTTTGTCATATTTTAGGAATAACTTAAATGATTGCTACTTTGGAGGCTTAATAGAAATGCTGCTAATTTGAAATTAATTTCTGGGAATTCTTTTATGCCCTGAATTCAATTCTCAAATAATCCTTTTGACTCTTACCAAGTTGGTGCTCTTATTTGTTTAGGCATTTTCTCTAATGGATTTCACTTTGAGTTTCAGAGTTCAGACAGCAACTGAAAGGGAAGATAATAAAAGATGTTTCCAGGTTTTCTATTTCAACTACCATTTTAAATGGAAAAATATTTAGTTGTCAGGTCGATGAAGGTGACTTAGGAACAAAGCACCAAGCAACCGGCCCGGGAAAGAACCATCAATCAGGCACCAAGGGAACTGCCTGTCAATCAGCGTGGTATCCAGGCCAATCCTGATTCTTAGCCAGTTTCCCTGACCAACTCCAGTGGGGAAAAGGACTCTAAAAACCCCTTTTCCTGTCCCAAATCCTCCCTTTCTGCCCTAAACCCCACAAAAATTCCAGTCTGGACGAGCCCCTGTGCAGTTTCTCCTCAGACCCTCTTCTTGCTCTGCCGATCTGATATGAGTTCCACCTGGGAGTGAGATCTCAATAAAGCCTCATTCAGCAGCCTTTTTAAATCTGCCTCCTTTTCATCTCCGATGTCTGACCTAATTACATTAGTTATTTGCCATTTATCTTTGACCTTTCAAGGTAGCTGTAAATGGAAAAAAGTCCCTGGATTTAGGCCACAGCCTGGAGCCTGAGAACATTTCCAAACCTCAGCAAGTCCTTGATTGCTGATGAAGAAGACAGGACCTCAAAGGGTGCAGCTGTGGTCTTCTCAGTGTGGCTTCTTTATTGAGTAAAGAATAAACATTTAACAAAACAAAGACTTTTAACATACTCAGATTATCCCCCAACATCCTGTTGGCCCACAGCATGGACCCTTAACTCTTTCTATTCATTTAAGCCCCCAACCATGTTGCATGGGAATCATGATGACTTCAGCTTCTTAAATCAGAATCCCTTGCATGGAACACAAGATTCCTGTTTTCCTGAATTCTGTCTCATAGTTGCCTACATTTAAAAATTTTTTGTTCTGGGGATTGAACCCAGGGATACTTTACCACTGAGCTATATCCCCAGCCATTTTTACTTTTTATTTCAAGACAGGGTCTTTCTAAGTTGCTTAGGGCCTAGATAAATTGTTGAGGCTGGCCTTGAACTTGTGATCATCTTGTTTCAACCTTCCAAATCAGTGGGATTATAAGTGTGTGCTACCATGCCTGGCTCAGTTGCCTATATTTTAGCAAATCTTCATTGTGTATATAAGCATGCCACACTGTGCACAAAGTTAATAAATAAAGTACAATTACCACAGTTTTATCATATAACACCAGAGCTTTGAAAACCTAATTCAAACTTAAGTTACCATAGTGTATAAAGCACAAATTCCACTGCTAGCTCTTCAATCTATAAGTCATTACCTATGCAACAGGTGTCATCACTCTCAGTAACCAGTCATGACACTAATTTCAATACTGAATTTCAGTGAATATCCTCTTTTCACCTACCTTGCAGAGAGGCAGTGATGCTGCTTGTATCCAAGCCAAGAAGCAACTGGAAATTCAGTCATTCTCTATGCCATCATGAGAATCTCTCCAGATGTTAACATATACATTATCAATTAAGAAAATCACAGATTCATGGACTTTTAAAACTGGAGTAATACTAAACTCCTTATTTATTTAAAAGGTGAGTAAGCCGATATCAAAGATATTGGCAACTTGTCAAGAGTTTCTAGAATTCAATTCTCGTTTCTCAGGTCAATAAATTAGACTGGATTTCTTCTGCATTCTTGTCTGATGATACAAACTGTTATACAATGCATAATATCATCAGTATTTTGCTTGGTTTCTGTCACATAAAATATGGTTTGTTGTGATTTTTGTGAAATTTTTCTAATGAAAATAATTGTTGATGATAACTGGACAGAAAATAATATAAAATCTTTTTGGATACTTAACATAAATCAAGGTGATCTTTTTAATGTGAGGGTGTTGAATCCCAACGCAAAGAAAAGACCATCAACTCCAATTTTAAATCAAATTAAAGCAAGTTTGTATTTGTGTACGTAAAGAGAGCTGATCAGCAGCTCTCTCTCTAACACAAGCTAGAGATCAGCAACCCAGCTCTCCAGGAACAAGGTTTTATAGCACAAAAAGTTGCAAAGGGGGGTCTATTGATAACTTACAGATAACAGGATTTTGACAAGCATAATACAAAGGCAGTTAGTAGGTTAATGATCTACATGGCTTAACATTTCAAGGTAGGGAATAAATTTAGATCCCAATATCAGAATTTATGAGGCATTGCTGAGATTTCAGAGAGAGTTGTTATCTGGTCAGGGGGAGTCAGGCCTGCGTGAGTTCAAGGCATGGGCAGGAATTCCAAACAAGTTTAGAAATTGCAGTAATTTATAGTAAAAAAGAAATTAACTTTTCATGACTTTGTGATGAGATGGCTCCCTATCATAAAATGGAATTAGGCTGGGTTCATCAAGGGTAATTCATACAAAATTACAGAGGAATTTAAGAATGTTTTTTAAGAAATAACAGTTTTAGATAGACAATTGTGAGGAAGATAATCATCATACAAGCTAAACTCAGAATGTTCTTCCATATGCTCCAAGGCGAGAGATCAAGGCCCTGGATTATCAAGAATTCTTCACCAGTACATCTGAAATTCAACACAAATAAAGTTATAATTTCATTCCTAGTATCTGTCAAATTTTACTCAATATATTTACTGTTTCTTTTTCCAAGAAGCCTACAGTTAAGCAGGTGTTATCCCTTCATATCTAATAATTAACAATCATTAAATGGTTGGATATTAACAATTTTGCTAGATAATATGCCAAGCAATTTGCACCCAAATGCTTAGTTAAACCCTAAAACAATCTAAAGGGGTATTGATATTATACATATTTTAAAGAGGAGAATTAGGATTCACAACCTTGGCCAAATTTGCAGTCACACTATGAAGCAAGTTTCCAGCTTCCACAGATATACTCATTTCCAAATTTGTAATGCTACTCTCTTCAAAGGAAATATTGTTCAGGTAACTTTTCACTTACTCCTGATAGAGAACCCTCATCTTTAACTGATGACGTCTATGTACCTTGCTAAGATGATCAAAGATTCCCATAGTTCTACTCATCCACAAGACAGCCATTCAAAGAAAACAGGCTAAGAATTATAAAACAAGGACCACGGAGGAGCAAGGGCTTCCAGTTAGAGTTATACTCTACAGGCTCTTGCACCAAGACTGTTACGAGCATTGCAGATACTGAGCTACAGAAAGATACAACAGGACCGGTAATCAGCCAAATCTTAAGTAGCAGCTGGAGCAGAGACGGATGCAGTATTTTGCCACAGGTTAAAAAGTGGCTATTATTAAAAAGAAACCCCATGGAGCCACAATTATTGCCTGCTGCCATTCTTGTGCATCTCTTCAAATTTAGAAATTAAAAAAAAAATCCATGGCCTCTCTTTCCTGGAAGAGAAGCTTCCTCCTTTGCCTTGTGAGGATGAGCCTTATATAAGTGTGAAGCCCATGGTGGCTCCTTATCTGGTCCTTCTTTTCCCATACACTTCATCCTGACCAGCAATGTGACACTGACTTTGTGTTACAAAGATTTCACACCCAGATCAAACCAGAATTAAGGGGGAAAGAAAGAAAACTTTCACAGAATTTTTCCTGTCAGTAATTAATAATAGAGATTTGTTACTACTAAGAATTATTTTAATACTATTTGGAAAATCTATGAGTTTAACATACTGGCATTCTCTTTTCTCTTGTTAATTCAAAACCACAACTAAAATATCAATCTTTCAAAAGCTGAAAACAGATAATTCTCCACATTAAATACAATTTTGACTGCAGTCAAATACATGCACAGCATGTTCCCATGCATTACTAGTGCACAATGGCTTACTTTAAGAGTGAGAAAACATAGATTCAGAAACTCTTGTTGACCCTGGAAGGACTCAGATTTTTTCTAAGCCCAGGAGACTTTCAATATCACACCACAGTAGAAAGTAAGCAAATCCATTAGGACACTGAACACAAACTTACATCAAAAAGCTGGGACGGCAGTTGCTCATTGTTGTATTGGGACCTGAACAGAACTTTTGTTCCAAAAATTCATTATGCTGCAAAGCCTGTAATACAAGAGGGAACAGAACAAGGTAAACACTTTCAAATTTCAAAGGCTGAGGTAGGAGAATTGCAAGTTCAAGGTCAGCTTGGGCAACTCAACTTAGCCAGATCCTGTGTCATGATAAAAGAAAAAGGGCTGGAGATATACCAAAGTGTTAGAGCACATGCTGAGCATGCACAAGGGACTGGGTTCACTCCCTAGTACCACAAAAGAGAAAAACAAAAGTGCCAAAGAAGTATGTCAGTCACATCCTCCAGATTAATCCTCAAAAGGCCTAGTGTTATGATGTTTTAAATTGGCCAAGAAGGGAGACTTCTAGTCGTTATTGCCCCATAATTATTTTCTTCTTTCCCAATATTTTAACCCCACAAACAGTGTATTCCAAATAATGCATTGGTGCTTAATGGATATTGTTGATTTAAGGTAATAATATTTTCTTGTTTGCTTCAGCCAAAATCAATTATAAATCTGGTAGTTAAAATTTGATTGTACTGTGTTTTCTTTGGAGCCAATTAACTTGCTAAATCCAGTATGGCTCTGAGTATTACAATGTCTTTGTTTCTCTTCTAATTTCCTTTTTAGTATATGCTATGTATTCTAGTCTCCCATCCTTCATTTATTGCCTTATTGAACTGAATATGATTTTCATTCATTAGTGAATCTTTCCCCTTTACTGAGAGATTTCTTCCAACTCTTCATCAAACAATGAGATGACTTCCTCAGATGACTGAGGAAAACCCCAGATGAATTCCTGACCTTGTGCTTACCAAGGCTAACAGGAAATACTCATGCATTTCTCCTGAAATACAGTTCCTAGATGGGAGAGACTCACAGTTCATGGACGGGAAATTAGAGGGTTGGGCTTGATTTTGTTTGTTCCCAGCTTGGGAACCCAGTTACAATGGCAGATGAAGACAACTTACCATATAGCCATAATGAGGAATACTGAAGTACTGAAGCCAGGAGAGCTGAGGTGTCATGGTTTCAAAATTCAATGACATACCCAAGAAAACCTATGAAAAGCAAAACCAAATATCAGAACCAGTTCAGTGTTTTCATGAGGAACTCTGGGCAAGGCCCTCTACAAGAACTCCAAAACCTTGGGCTGGGGATGTGGCTCAAGTGGTAGCGTGCTCGCCTGGCATGCGTGCGGCCCGGGTTCGATCCTCAGCACCACATACAAACAAAGATGTTGTGTCCACCGAAAAATAAATAAATAAATATTTAAAAAAAAAAAAAAAGAACTCCAAAACCTTCTTAACATTTCTGCTAGGATCTACTCTTTCTTGAAATTTTTTCCACTTACTCTAAACACTAATCTTTGTTCTTTGCATGTCTATTACCTGTGCATAACTGAGGCAGTTTATGATATTAAAAGAAGGATAATATAAACTATATTATACATTTCAATTATTTCAAAATTTTGGGAAATATACCTATAATCTGTATAGTATGTTCCACATAGTTGGAAAATTCTTAATTATCAGGATTATGTCATCAGCTTTCTCTGTAACTGCACACAATGGAAGATTAAGGAATACAACTGTCTCTTGGTTATCTGAAGAATTATTTCCAGAACTCACCTATCCATCGCTCCCCAAATTTGCAGATGCTTAAGTCCCTTATTTTAAAAATGGCATAGTTTTTTTATGTAACCCATGTACATTCTTTATGCTGTAAATATACATATCCTATCTATTTTAAATCATTTCCATGTCTTATGATACCTAACACAATGTAAATGCTATGTGTGTTATACAGGATGGCTTAGATAAGAAAAGAATAACTATACATATTCAGTCCAGCCACAATTTTTGTTCTGTTATAGTTTCAATCTGTGGTAAGCTGAATCTTTGGATGCTGAACCCATAGACACGAAAGTCTGACTACATTGACTATTCAAATTGCACCACCACTATCTGTTCCCCTAATAAACCTGACCATCTAGGAACATATGCCAGACAATCCTGAGCATTACACACCCCTCTCTATTTCCACATGATATGATTTGTTATTTACAAGGATCTATGCAGAGTATCTGTGACTTTTGGAGTAATTTGGGATTCATAATGTAGGCTTAAGGTAACCCAAAGCATAAAATTAATAAAGAAGAAAATATAGTGAAGTATAACAGAAAATATGGTCAATACATTCACCTAAAGCTAACAGAAAGCAGTATCACAATAAAGACAACAAGAGGGAATGCTTAAGATGAAAAAAGAGACACCTCTGAGGTCTACATAACACTTGACTCAACTGGTGCAAGGTGCCTTGGGACATGCAAAACAATGACCGGTGCTGTACTGGGCCTACACATATTTACTCTTGAAGACTCCATGTGTTTAGTATATAACACCGCATCCCTAAGTAAAATGTGGTTTTGTGATCGGCTTCTAAACTTTTTCTTTTCTTTTTTTTTTATTAGTTGTTCAAAACATTACAAAGCTCTTGACATTGGCTTCTAAACTTCCACACAGAAATGCTTATATGTCAATCAGTCCGAGCACCAAATAAAGCAAACAAAACACATTAATTTATTGATGAACACTTCATTTACTGAAGGACAGTATAGGAAATATAAATAAGACATTACTTTCTCAATGATATATATTGATAGTTGCCAAATTTAGAAATGGAAAATTAAACTCTGGCAAGTATGCATCATTGAAAGGCATCTGCTCCTACTGTAGCAGAAAGGATGTATTAATGGTTAGGCACTCCTGTTTAGTTCACGTCATAGTGGTAAGTAGTTCCATTCATCTGTTGTTTCATCATTGTGAGTGCAAACTTTAGGGGCATGTAAGATTAGAACTAAGTATCCATTGGAAACAAAATAAGAGCAGAGAAATATTGACATAAGTGATCATCAGGAAGTGACCTATAGATTTAAGCTCTATCAGTGGTTCCTACTCTGGTGTGTTGTCAAAAATAAATATTTCTCATGTTTTTATGTGTGCATGTGTGAGAGAGAGATGGAAATATTCATGCAATGAAACTAGGGGGAAATCAAACATAATATATAGGTTTGGAAATTTTCCACTATTTTCAAAACTCAGACTCCATATGCTGCACACTCATGAAGCAGTGAATATCACAGTATTCACTCTGACCTTGGAGAGTAGTGAGTCCAACCAAACCATCTCTGCTGTGGGTAACAGCTGGCAAATCTCTAATATCAGTGTCAAAGGCAGGCAAGTAACCTGTCCTTTTTATGAGGAAATGGGACAATGATAGTTTCTCTGGATTATGAAGTTCCAATTTATCAAGGTGAATGTGCATGAAGAAACAAAGGTGAAAATTCCCTCTCACAGAAGCACAGTTCCCACTCACCAGCATAAACACAAAATAGACGATCACCAGAAGTGTTTTTCCAGATGCTGCATTC
Organism: Marmota flaviventris; assembly: GCF_047511675.1. Lineage (NCBI taxonomy): Eukaryota > Metazoa > Chordata > Mammalia > Rodentia > Sciuridae > Marmota > Marmota flaviventris. The sequence goes on from NC_092504.1 coordinate 108,216,477, forward strand.
TCATGTATTCCTATAGCCAGGATCATGGCAGTGGTGGAATAAGCCACCATCAAAGTCGTAATCATTGTAATGAGGAAAGATGTTATCCCCCGTTTCAGCCCTCAGAAAGAAAAGAAGGGGTCAGTGCAGCTGTCTAGGTCACCTTATATTTCAGACTGTTCAACATGCAAAAAACAGTGTAATTTCCCAATCAACTAATATCAAAATGAAATAAAAAGATACACATGACCCAACTATCATGATTCATGCTTTCATTTTTCCCTCGCTATAACTGCACAAAGTTATCACAGTATTCTTTCATACATTTACTGATGAAGGACCTTTCCATGTAACACCTATTCTTCTTTACGTGTAATTATGATCAATATCTGAGTTGCTGAGGTGGAGAGATACAGGCAACACAAATGGCTAAAATTCTATTGTCTAAGGAGACTCAAGAGCATATTCATGTACCCAGACATCTCCACATTGTTCACTGTTTGCTGCAACTGCATTAGTGAAGAAAGTGGGGTTGGGATTCCACAAGTGGATTTAGTGCCTTGGGAAATGGAGAGTTTCTCCATAATGGAAGACTTCCCTAGACAAACGATCACATGGCTCTGTGATGGAGAATGGGTTAGATTAAGTAACTACTTTATAAACAATAATGCGCTAATGCTCTTGGGTCATATAGTGTGCAGATTTTGAAACAGCTTCAAGAACATCAAACAAGAGTCTGAGGGTCTAGATTTCATGACAGATTCATTATGACAACTTTTTTTTAAAAAAAAAGATATTTATTTTTTAGTTGTAATTAGACACAATACCTTTATTTTATTTATTTTTATGTGGTGCTGAGGATCGAGCCCAGGACCTCACAAGTGCTAGGCAAGCGCTCTACTGCTGAGTCACAACCCTAGTCCTATGATCACTCTTTTTTGGTAAAATGGGAGATTTAAGCTCTATCAGTGGTTCTTACTCTGCTGTGTTGTCAATAATAGATACTTCTGGTGTGTTTGTGTGTGTGTGTGTGTGTGTGATATGGAAATACTCATGCAATGAAACTGGGAGGAAATCTGAGCATAATGCACAAATGCATCATTCTATATCCACCAAACAAGTAGTTTTATTAAATCAATCTATTTTTAAAATCACCATCTTTCTTTCACCATAGAAGGAGACAGGGAAAGAATGTATGTGTGTGTTGATTATTTATGGCTCACAATGTATCTCTATAGATACTCGAGATATTACCTATCTATGTATATTTTATCTCCATATAGAGATATACATAGAGATACAGAGAAGAAACGTAGATATATAGGCAATAAATATCAGTTCCTCTAGCATAGCTTCAAATCGTTTTATAAATTCCCTTGATATTTGTGTATGACACACAGCATTTCTCAAAAAAAAAAAAAGTAGTTTTAAAAAAGAGTTTTAAAGTTTGTTGGACTGCTTACAGGTATGCATGACTGAAAACGCGGCTACTTGGAAGACTGAGGCAGCAGGCTCACAAGTTCAAGGCTAGCCTGGACAACTTATCAAGATTAAAATGTCTCATATTAAAGTAAAAATAAAATGGAATGGTTCAGCACTTGCCTAGTGAGCTTATACCTTAGGTTCAGTCCTCAGTACACCTCTGCCCACCTCCGACCACCACACACAAGTTTGTTTTTTAAAAAAAGTCTGAACAATGCCCACATTTAGCAGCTATATTAGAGATGATACAATGTTTCGATAGCTTTTGGCTTGGTTTGTAATTTGGAGAAACATGAACTTGTTTACAGAGAATTTAGAAATTAGCATCACCTCATATTTTAGGACTAAAGAAACATCCTTTTTGTCTTGTTACTTACCTAACATCAAGTATAGCACAAGAGTAAATATAAAACTTGGAAAAAACCTCCCAAATAGTAAATCAAATAACAGTTTTCCAAGGAAATAAGATGACACCCTATAGTATCCATTGAGGTACTCGTGTCTGCAGAACAAAAACACACACCACACATCCCAGATTAGTCCAAGAGGCACAGCCCAGATGAGATGCTGCTGTGCAGCTCCTGCTGCCACCAGGTCTGACACTGCAGATGCCCACAGGCTCCAGACTGAACCCCTACACCCTTCTCTACCTCAGGTGCAGTCTCTCTGGGGCATTAGCCCCACAAGGCTCTTGCTGTGACCCTCTCATGACAGCACCCCTCCTGCTGCCACCCATTCTGGCCTACATCACCCCTCCAGGGACATAGTCTTCATCTCCTCACTCTCCTCAGAAGACCTGCTTCTACTCTGAGGACGGCTCTGCTTGAAGAACAGCACTCAAGGGGCTAATACCAATGGTAGCACAGACTTTTCTTCTCCTCAATTCTGAGTGTGAAGAATTTGACACTAATATTTTCCAAAGCCTCAATGTAAGTGCACATCCCTAAACTCCTTTTTACTTCTGCTATTCTCATGGTACAAAAGAAAAAAAAATCTTCTTCCTTCAATGATCACACCTTAACCTGCAACCCTGTCAGCTTCCAAATCCTCATCTTCTTCCTAAGTTCTCCTGTAATTTCAAACTCTTCCACCAGTGTCTTTATTCCTTCCCTCTGATGATTCCTGCCCTTGGCATGTAAGTATGGGAAAATCTCTTCCATCTTTGAAAACAGAAGACACAAAACCAGCCAGCTTTTTACTGGAAGGCTGCCCTCTGGCCACTTCTACTCCTTCATCCACCAAGGACAGCACTTCCTTAAACTCTTTGTCACTTTTACTTCCCACCTCTGATTTGCATTAAATCTCTACCAAGCTTCTTAAACTTTTCCCATGACTGCTACCATGACCTGTTATTTGCTAAAAACAAAAAAAAAAAGGTAATTTCAGCCCCTTTATTGCTTATTTTCCCTGTAACACTGGAATTCACTGACCACATCTAACACTGAAACTCTGTTTTCCCTCAGTAACATGCCCAACTTCCTCTTGATTTTCCAGTCCATCCCTGAGTGCTTCTTCTCCATTAATATTAGCAATCCCTATACAGACTTCAAAAGCTCAAGTTGCACTTTACATGTATATACAATTTGCATTTGTCAATTAAATGAACTAAGAAATAAAACAATACTAGTAATCTCCCAGAGTAAATTCTTGGCTCAATTCTGAATGTTATCAGTTTGACCAGAGGGTCTGATGCTACTTCCCAGAGTGGAAACCTACTCACATAAAAAGATTCCTCTCCATCAGGAAGATCTCCCTGGCTGAGACACTCGTGACACATTGGAAGACAGTTAGCACATAGAGTGACCAGGCTCTGCAGAAGAGGAACAAAAGCCCTACTGTTAATTCAATACAATTAGAAAAGTTTTGTACTCACAGAACTTTTTATATCTGTGATGATATAACATTAAATTGATTTTTTAAAAAACAAAGGTTATAATAGACAGGGATGTCTATTTAAAAAATGTTAAAATAGAGACCCAGGAGTCTCTGCCCACTTCTGTGTCTCCATAGTGGTGACTTTGTGACTATATATTGTAGTACAGTTTTTGAGGTATGTGACATTTTGCTGAGCAATTATGTTTGGAGACAGCCATTAAAAAGTCTCAACAAGAAATGAGATTTTTAAGGGCACATTATAAAACACTTCATAGGTAACAATCATTGCAGTAACCTAAGTGCTATTCAAGTAAAAGGAAATCCCAAATCCTACCCACCTATCCTACACTCTTATATTATCCTTAAAGAAAAAAGAGGGCAGTAAAATGCTATATCCTTAATGCTCCTTTTTGTTCTAAAATCCTAGACAAGTTGGGGAACAATGAGAACTGCCTGGGCCAAAATTTCCATATAGATAGATAGATAGATAGATAGATATAGATATAGATATATATAAAATCTTGAGGTGCCCTGGCTCTCTCTCACTTATGCTAGGAACTAGGGTAAGTTAGTGTTACCTGTTGAAAGTTACTTTCTTACACTTGTTCCTGGACAGCTATTCCTTGGGATGCTGGTCTTGCAAGTGATAGATGGTAGATAGACATGGGTGGTAGGGATAAGCAGCTAAGAGGTTAATTCCCATGTTGAACACCTGAGCTGAGTACACAAAATAACCCCAAGTAACAATAGTAACACAAGGAGAAAAGTAAGTTAATGCTGGTACTGTAGTTGCTTCTATAACCTCACCTATGGAACTTGCCTCCCTGCAGTAATTGTTGCAGACCAGAGCACAGGGGAGAGTGAACTGCTCATCAGGCAGCCACCACTGAACAGTGTGGAGACAGATAAAAGATATTACTTTCTGGTGAAGTCCCAGCAGCACTAAGTGCAGCAGAGGAACACCAGCCCACTGCCACTGGACCTTGCCCACAAGTATTTCTCAATAAACTCTATAAATTATTTGCTCTCTAAACATTCTACCCCTTTTCCCTAGCACAGCTGGGCAGAAATGAGTACAATTCTCAAGTCAAACTAATTAAAACATATCAATGAAACTGGCTCACAAACAAACAAAAAAGATAGGCTATCTGGATTACATCAAAATTAAAAACATTTTATACATCAAAGGCACTAACAATAGAGTGAAGACAGCCTATAGAATGAAAGAAAATATTTGCAAATCATGTATCTGATTAGGGATTCATAATCCAGGAATATAAAAAAAAACCACAACTCAACTATAGCAACAATAAACTCTCCAAATAATCCAATTTAATTAGCAAAAAAATTAAATAGACATTTCTCCAAAGATCCAGTGGAAATATATTATTTAAAGAAAGAAAAAAAATTACATGTTCTGGTGGGGAGGTGGAGAAATTGGAACCCTATGTACTGTTGGTAAAAATGTAGATGGGAGGATCCAAAATGGCAGGCTAGAGGGAGGCTGGATTCCTTGTTACTCCATGACTTGGGATTTAAGCAGTGGGAATAATATTTCTCTGCAAGTTATTAGAGGACTCTTGACAGCTTCTCCCATGCAGGAATCCTGGCCGATGGCCCATGCAAGACTCCCATCTGATGGCCCAGGCAGGACAACAGGCATCAGCGCCCACACAGGTCTCCCAGGTGCTACTCCTGTGCAGGACACCTGGCCACCACTCCTGTGTGGACCCCTATCTACCATCACGGGGCTTTCCTGGTTGCCTTCATCTTGGGACACTGCAACTGCTATCATCTGAGGACATCAGACAGGATCTAGAGATAGCTACCCGCCACAACACTGCATGCCACAGAGCTCCATATCTGAACTCGCTTCACAACACCACCGCCCATCCCGACCTGACACCCCATCTCTGAAAGCATCTGCTTCCATCTTGGGACAATTATTCGCCATCCTTAGTTGGGGCAACTCCCACCTGGAGACATTGGCTGAGGCCTAGAAGCAATATCAAGGAGAGGTATTGGCACCTTGCAGGAACACTATAAGCCTATAGAGTAAAACTATAACACCTTGAACTCTCAGTGCTAGAAGGGAAGACACATGAACAATATAAAAAAAAAAAAAAAAAAAAACAAGGGGAGAAAGTGTCCCAACAGACCAAGATACTACATTATTAGAATCCATGGCCAGAATAGCAGAAGAAATAACAGAAGGAGTTCAGGATGTAAATAATTAAAATATTCTGTGAATTAAATGATGATATAAGACAGCAAATACAGGCAGCAAAAGATCATTTCAATAAAGAGCTACATAAGCAAATACTGAAAGCAAAAGATTACTTCAATAAGGAGATAAAGATTCTGAAAATCAATAAACAAACAGAAATCCTTGAAATGAAGGCAATAATAAACCAAATTAAAAACTCAATAGAAAGCATTACCAACAGACTAGAACACTTGGCAGACAGAACCTCAGACAATGAAGACAAAATATACAATCTTGAAAATAAAGTTGACCACACAGTGAAGATGGTAAGAATCCATGAGCTCCACATCTAAGAATTATGGGATAACATGAAAAGACCAAATTTAAGAATTAAGAATTAGTTAGATAGAGGAAGGCATAGAGTTACAAACCAAACGAATGAAGAATATATTCAATGAAATAATAGCAGAATAATTTCCAAACCTGAAGAGTGAATTGGAAAATCAAATATAAGAGGCTTACAGGACACAAACTATAAAACATCACAACAAATCTACACCAAGGCATATTATAATGAAAATGCCTAGCATACAAAATTAGGAGAGAAATCTAAAAGCCACAAGAGAAAGGAATCACATTATATATAGGGGAATTAGGGTCTCTTCAGATTTTTCAACCCAGACTTTCATAGTTAGACGACCCTGGAATAACATATACCAAGCTCTGAAAGAAAATGGATGCCAACCAAGTATCTTATATCCAGAAAAATTAAGCCATAGATTTGATGATGATATAAAAACCTTCCATAATAAATAAAAGTTAAAAGAATTTACAATTAGAAAATCTGCACTATAGACCATCCTTGGCAAAATATCTCATGAGGAGGAAATGAAAACAACAATGAAAATCAGCAAAGGTAGGTATTACACTAAAAGAAAAACCAATCAAAGGTGAAATCAAGTCAAGTTAAATACCAAAAATAAACAAAAATGACCAGGAATACAAATCATGTCTCAATAATAACCCTGAATGTTAATGGCCTAAACACATTAATCAAAAGACACAGACTGGCAGATTGGATTAAAAAAAAAAGGACCCAATAATATGTGGCCTTCAAGAATTCATCTCATAGGAAAAGACATCCACAGACTGAAGGTGAAAGGTTGAGAAAAAATATACCATTCACATGTACTGTGGAAATAAGAGGGGGTTTCTATCCTCATACCAAATAAAGGAGACTTCAAGCCAAAGTTAATCAAAAGGGATAAAGAAGGATGTTACATATTGCTTAAGAGAACCATACAACAAAAAGACATAACAATTATAAATATATATGCACCAAACAATGGAGCATCTATGTTCATCAAATGAACTCTTCTCAACTTTGAGAGTCAAATAGACCACATCACAATAATACTGGGTGACTTTAACACACCTCTTTCACCACTGGATAGATCTTCCAAACAAAAGATAAACAAAGAAACTACAGAACTCAATAATACAATCAATAACTTAGACTTAACAGGCATATATAGATTATTTCGTCCATCAACTAGTGAATACACTTTCTTCTCAGCAGCACATGGATCCTTCTCTAAAATAGACCATATATTATGCCACAAAGCATCTCTTAGCAAATAAAAAAAGGAGAGATATTAATCTGTATTCTATCGGATCATAATGGAATAAAATTAGAAATCAATGATAAAATAAAAAATAGAAGCTACTCCAACACTTGGAGACTAAATAATATGCTTTTGAATGATGAATGGATAGCAGAACACATTAAAGAGGAGATTAGAAAATTCTTAGAGGTAATGAAAACACAGATACAACATATCAAAATCTCTGGGACACTATGAAGGCAGTACTAAGAGGAAAGTTCATTGCAGGGAGTTCATTCATTAAAAGAAGAAAAAGTCAACAAATAAATGACCTAACATTACATCACAAAGCTCTATAAAAAGAAGAACATACCAATACCAAAAGTATTAGAAGCCAGAAAATAATTAAAATCAGATTTGAAATAATGAAATAGAAACAAAAGTATCAATTGAAAAAATTGATGAAAAAAAAGCTGATTCTTTGAAAAAATAAATAAAATTGATAAACCCTTAGCCATGCTAATGAAAAGAAGGAGAAAATTCAAATTACTAAAATTTGTGATGATAAAGGAAATATCACAACAAACACTACAGATATACAGAAGAAAATTAGAAGTTATTTTAAAAATTTGTACTCCAATAAAATAGAAAATATTGAAGACATCAACAAATTTCTAGAGTCATATTATTTACCCAAACTGAATCAGGACGATATACACAAGTTAATCAGATGAATTACAAGCAATGAAATAGAAGATGTTATCAAAAACCTGTCAACAAAGAAAAGCTCAGGACCAGAAGGATTCCTAGCTGAGTTCTACAGAATTTTCAAGGAAGAATTAATACCAATACTCCTCAAATTATTCCACAAAATAGAAAAAGAGGAAGCCCTTCCAAACTCATTCTATGGGGCCAATATACCCTAACACCAAAACCAGACAAAGATACATCAAGGAAAGAAAACTTCAGACCAGTAGCTCTAATGAACATAGATGCAAAAATTCTCAATAAAATTCTGGCAAATTGAATACAAAAACATATTTGAAAGATAGTGCACCACAACCAAGAGTGGTTCAACCCAGGGATACAACGTTGGTTCGACATTTGTAAATCAATAAATGCAATTCACCACATCAATGGACTTAAAGATAGGAATCACATGATCATCTCAATAGATCCAGAAAAAGCATTCAACAAAATGCAGCACCCCTTTGTGTTCAAAACACTAGAAGAACTAGGGATAATAGGAACATATCTCAATATTGTAAAAGATATTTATGCTATGCTCAATGCCAACTTCATTCTAAATGGAGAAAAATACAATGCATTTCTTCTAAAAAACTGGAATAAGACAGGGATGCCCTCTTTCACCACTTCTATTTAACATAGTCCTTGAAACTCTAGCCAGAGCAATTAGAGAGATGAAAGAAATTAAAGGAATGTGTATGAGAAAAGAAGAACTAAAACTATCACTATATGTTGACAACATGATTCTATACTTAGTGGATCCAAAAAATTCCACCAAAAAACTTCTAGAACTAATAAACGAATTTAGCGAAATTGTAGGATGTAAAATCAACACCCATAAATCAAATGCATTTCTGTCCATCAGTGATGAATCCTCTGAAAGTGAAACTAGGAAAACAACCCCATTTACAATAATAATTTATTTGGGAATCCATCTAACAAAAGAGGTTAAAGATGTTTACAGTGAAAACTGCAGAATGCTAAAGAAAGAAAGTAAAGCAGACCTTAGAAGATGGAAAGCTCTCCCTTGTTCTTGGATAGGCAGAATTAATATTGTCAAAATGGCAAAAGCACTATACAGATTTAATGCTATTCCAATCAAAATCCAAATGATATTCTTCATAGAAATAGAAAAAGCAACCATGAAATTCATCTGGAAAATTAAGAAACCCAGAATAGCCAAAGAAATTCTTAGCAAGAAGAGTAAAGCATGTGGCTTCACTGTAACAGAACTTAAACTTTACTGCAGAGAAATAATAACAAAAACAACATGGTATTGGCACCAAAATAGACTTGTAGATTGATATAGCATAGAGGACACAGAGACAAACCCACATAAATATAGTTATCTCATATTAGACAAAGGTGCCAAAAACATATATTGGAGAAAAAATAGCCTCTTCAGTAAATGGTGCTGGGAAACTGAAAATCCATATGCAGCAAAATGAAATTAAGCCTCTATCTCTCACCCGGCATAATTCTCAACTCAAACTAGATTAAAGACCTAGGAATTAGATCAGAGTCCCTGCACCTAATAGAAAAAAAAAGTAGAACCAAAATCTTCATCATGTCAGATCAGACCCCAACTCCCTTAACAAGACTCCCATAGCTCAAGAAATAAAATAAAGAATCAATAAATGGGATGTATTCAAACTGAAAAGCTTCTTCTTGACAAAAGAAACAATCAGTGAGGTGAGGAGAGAGCCTACAGAAAGGGCACAATTTTTACTGCACACATTTCAGATAGAGCGCTAATCTGCAAAATATATAAAAAACTTAATATCAAAAAAACAAGTAACCCAATCAATAAATGGACTTAGGAACTGAACTGGTTCTTCCCAGAAGATGATATACAATTGATCAACAAATACATGAAAAAATGTTCAATATCTCTAGCAATTAGAGAAATGAAAATCAAAACTACTCTAAAATTTCATCTCATTCCAGTCAGAATGGCAGTTATTAAGAACACAAGCAACAATAAATGTTGGTGAGGATGTGGGGAAAAGGCACACTTATACATTGCTGGTTGCAAATTGGTGCAACCACTCTGGAAAGCAATATGAAGATTCCCTGGAAAACTTGGAATGGACCCACCATTTAAACCAGCTATCCCACTCCTGGGTCTATAGCCAAAGAAATTAAAAACAGCATACTACAGTGATGCAGCCACATCAATGTTTATAGCAGCATAATTCACAATAGCTAAATTGTGGAACCAACCTAGATGCCCTTCAGCAGATGAATGAATAAAGAAACTGTGGTATATATACACAATTAAATATTATTCAGCATTAAAAGATAATAAAGTCATGGCATTTGCAGGTAAATGGATGGAGTTGTAGAATATTATGTTAAGTGAAATAAGCCAATCCCCCCAATCAGGAGGCCAAATGTTTTCTGTGATAAGTGGATGCTGATCCATAATGGTGGGGGGGGGGGGCATGAGATGAATGGAGGAAATTTGGATAGGGCAAAGGGGAGAGAGGAGTGGGGTGGGGAATAGGAAAGATGGTGGAATGAGATCATTACCATTGGTACAATTATTAAGACATAAATGTTGTGACTCTTGCTTTGTGTACAGCCAGAGAAATGAAAAATTGTGCTCCATAATGTTTACTATGAATTGAAGTGCATTCTGCTATCATGTATAAAAATTTAGAATAAATAATAAACTTTTAAAAACATTTAAAATGATGTAGCTGCAGTGAAAGATAGCATAGGAGTTCCTGAAAAAATTAAAATTATCATTTGGTCCAACAAGGGTAGGTGCCTATATCGAAGTGCTGCAATCAGGAATTCAGACAAATATTTGTATACCCATAGCAACATTATTAACAACTTAAAGGTGGAAACAACCCACATTTTCAGAAACAGAGGAATGATAAAGAAAATGTAGTATATATTCAATATACTATTATTTAGCCTTAAAATGGACAGAAATTCCAACATATGCTTCAGCTTGGATGATTATTAAGGACATAATGCTAAAGAAAATAAGGCACTAAAGGGCTAATACTGTATCAGTCCATGTGTATGAGGATCTAGAGTGGCCAGATTCAGAGGCAGAATTATAAGGTGGTGGCCAGGGGTTGGGATTGATGTATATGGAGGGTTATTCTTTAATGGGTATGAAGATTCCATTTGAGAAGATGAAAACATCTTCTTGAGCCAGATGGTGGTGATAGTTGCACAATGTGAATGCAACTGATACCACTGAACTGTACACTTAAAAATGGTTAAAAGGACAAAATTTATGTTGTATATTATTTACCACTCAGACATACATTTGAGAAAAAGAAAATTAACTCTTCCATTCAGTTTGCAATGTGCTCATTCCACCCCCAATAAAACAGTGACATTTATCACATACTCATTATAAATTCAAATTCTTACTGAGTCTTTATAAGCGTGAACAAAGTAACAGTATTTAGATTTACTTACCTATTCTGGATTTCAGTACAATCATTTTTTAGTTGAAGGAAAGTGCCACCTACTATCAGCCCCAGTATCAATATGATGGTTATCTTTTCAAAAAAAAAAATGAAAATAGAGTTGTAATTTTAGGTAATTTTTTCCACATTATCTATCTATCTATCTATCTATCTATTTATTTATTTATTTACCAGGGATTGAACTCAAGGTCACTTGGCCACTGAGCCAATCCCCAGGCCTATTTTGTATTTTATTTAGAGACAGGGACTCACTGAGTTGCTTAATGCCTCACTGTTGCTCAGGCTGGCTTTGAACTTGTGATCTTCCTGTCTCAGCCTCCAGAGCCATTGGGATAATAGGCTTGTGTTACCACATCTGGCTTTCACATCATTTATTATGATACTATATATGACTATATAACCAGATACCTCTCTGGAGATAAACACTTTAAATGACTTGGTCAGACCCTGGGAGAATACAAAATCATGTGTGTTATTAGATTACTTTCCAAACCAACTTAAAAATGTTTGGGGAACTGACAAGAAAATTGAGCAGACTACTGGACAGGCTAAAATCCCTCCCAGTGTTCACCAGGAATGGCCAGTCCAAGCCCCAGCTCTGATACTGGACATGCAAATGATACACAGTATGGCAGAGTGATGCAGAAAATTACTTGGGGAACAAACTAACATCCAAGTGGGGAAGAGTTCAGACTTGCATGGAACTCTCAACTTTTGCACCAGTGCACATGCATAGTTTCATCCTTCAAGAGGTTCAAATGAAAACAGGATGACTTTACACTCTTATTAAAAATAAATATGGGTTGGGGATATATCTCAGTTGATAAAGTGCTTATCTCACATGCACAAGGCCCTGGGTTTAAGCTGTAGCACTGCAAAAATATAAATAAGTAAATAAATAATGTGTATGAAATTTCAGGGCTGGGTGTGTAGGTTAGCAGGAGAATGCTAGCCTAGCATGTGCAAGACACTGGGTTTGACCCCAGCACCACAAAATGAATAAACAACATTTTAAAAGCAAACACACACAAATTTTGATAACAGTATTTTTCATGATAAAGACTAATTGATCTGCAATATGTATACAGGGTAAAAATGGGAGTTCATAATCTGCTTGAATCAAATGTATGAAATATGATATGTCAAGAGCTTTGTAATGTTTTGAACAACTAATAATAAAAAAAGAATTTTAAAAAATTTAAAAAAATTTTTTTTTAAAAAGACTCATTGTAAGTTGGCTCCCACCTATTCAACCTCTTTTGAGTCCTGGCCTGCATGGGAAATTACATTGTAACTGTCACCAAAGCACTTAACTAGTTTTCTCTGAGGACACCCAAGTGCATCCATTACCGTCTCCTTTGTCTGCTTCTCCTTCAACCTCAGCCAGTGAAGCCTACAGTCAATGTACCCACCTGAGCTAACAGTTCCTCACCATCCTCACCTACTCAGTCTGTGTACAACTCCCAAGTTACTGGGCCAGCACCACTTTTTGTTTTTGAAATTATTATTTATATATTTTCTGGTTGTTGATAGACCTTTATTTTATTTATTTATATGTGGTACTGAGAATCAAACCCAGTGCCTAACACATGCCATGCAAGTATGCTACCACTGAGCCACAGACCCAGTCTACCACTTTTCTTTTAAGGATAAAATTCTCACAGGGATGCTTCAATCAACAAAAGATTAAGGGTCAATTATCATGTTTTATTTGAGGGATTCCACATATAATGATTCATGAGTTAAATATAAAAGTATAGGAAATGGAAGTCTAGAGAAAACAAAATACCTTACCATTTATCTTGAAATCTTCAAAGTTTAAAAGAAATACTCAATATTATAATTGTATCCACACATGAAGTGATTTGTGAAGAACAGTTTAGACAGGCAACAAGCCAAAATAGAAAAACTAAATCATAATCGGAAAAGACTGGTTTGTAAAGACCACAGGCTGGAAACTATTATTTAAATGTATTATTCGTAAGATGTCTTTCAGTAGAGGACAGAAATTTAGGGTAAAATTCATTCTGTTCCATGCCTTCACTACCCTCAGGATACATTCACTTCATGTCAGTAGAAAAAGATGGATCTGCCAATGTGTAGGACGCACAGGTGTATGACAATCTATACTTCACTCAGGATAACTTATATTCAGTCTTGCTGAATCCAAGAGGCTCTGCATTCTTTGTTTCTTTAGCATTCACACTTGATATCTTATACTAACACAACACCTGTTCTTTATTTTCAGTCGGTTCTCTACCATACTGGCAAATCAGTGAATCCTATGATCATGTCATGGTTTTCAAAGTATATCTGTGCTATTCTTTCTTATATGAAGAAAGAAAAGACACCCGGCAAAATGAAATTGCATAATGGATCAAATGACTGAGCTTTGAGCAAGTGGCCGCCAGTCTCAGTTTTGAAGAGAAGGATTAGAAAAAGAAATCATCCAAATATTTTATTCTGCTTTTGTTCAAATGTATTGAATGAGTATTTCTCAAGACATGTTCTTAGAGAAGTTTGTGTAGTTACTAACAAAATAAATCCATAGTCAAATGTTTAATATGCTCATAGAAAACAATGACTTTCTAAGAGATTAACCACAGGTCTTCTAAATTGGTTTGATCAGGAAATAATTGAACAATAAATCTTATTCAGATCATCCATTCTTTTCAATATCTCCCAAATACAGCCTCTGGTTAGAAATAAAGTCTGAGTCATGTATGTATATATCTAGTTCAAACCAAAGTACAGCTATACGTCAAGAGATACAAGATTTATCAGTAGGAAGTTTTAAGTATTTTAACAATTCTATGATCAAAACTTAGAGAAATAAAAATCAGACAAGATTTCAAACCCTATGCCAAGTAAACTATGGCCGCCAGGCCAAATGAGGCCAAATACCGATTGTTTTTTTTTTTTTAAGTTGATGAGCTAAGAATGTTTTTTAACCTCTTTTTTTAATAGTTGGAGGGGAAAAGGTAAGATTATCTTGTACTATGTAATTTATATGAAATTCAAACTTCAGTGTCATGAATATCGTTTCATGAGAACCCAGCCATGTTCATTTGCTTATGCATGAGCTACAGCTATTTTCATGCTAAAATGGGTTGACCACCTGAGACAAAGACTAGATGTGGCCTACAAAGCCTAAGACATTTACCATTTGGCCCTTTACGGAAAAGGGTTTGCCTACTCTTACACTAACACTTCAGAGTTCACAAACTTTAACATGAGTTGTTCTGCTAAACTCCAGGAGCTTCAAGGTTCTACCCTTATTTTAGAGATGGCTACTTCTCTGAACATTGTGGGAATTCCTTTTGTGGGATTGAGTTTGCTGATGAGGCTGAACAGGTGACCTGGAGACTCTGGGCCTGGTGTTTGCGCCTTAATGAAGCCAAGACCCCAAATAGGCACAATCCTGGTGTATACCAAGTAGCCATGGTCTATTCATACCCTGCCCATAACTATCATACATGGGTCCTGGATGAGACATAAACCATGTTTAGAGGCAGTACAAAAAAAAAAAAAAAAAAAAAAAACCTAACACAGAAAACACACTAAAGAATCAACTCCTTATATCACCCCACTGTTGAACAATGGGTGACCCAAGTTAATATCTTGCCTGAACCTGGCATGATTCTACAAGACATCAAATCTATTCTCGGAGAATAAAATGTTAGCCTTGATTAATAGAACACAAAAGTGGCCATGTTCTACAGAATGATAAATGAAAAGTTCAGAAACATGTGGTATAACAAACATGACAGCATGACTGAAACAGGAATAGGCTCTCAGATACACCTGGAAGGTGACAATACTTAAAAATAAAAACTGTGGTTCTCATGTTAAGAAGTCAGTTCAGTAGAACCTACAACAGGCCATTTTTCAGTTCTCAATTTAAAATCAATAATAATAAAAGTAACAACCCCCAAATAACTAGCTAAATTGATTTCCTTATAAATGATGGACTGATGTGAACTTTTTATTGTGACACAGAAGTTAGGAATAGCAAAAAAGAAGAAAAAAAAACTTTAAGGAGTAATAATCAACAATGACCAAAGGCCAGTCAAAAGGAGAAAAAGAACGTCATCATCACATCTTAGTAAAGAGAGTTAATGCGACAGTGTTAATTATTAATTGCTGGGATAGGAAGGGCAGCAGAATACAACAGACACTAGACACTAGTATGGCAGTATGTATAAACGTGGCTGTATAATCAATGTGATCGTGCAATTTGTACATGTGGGAAAAATAAGAATTCATACCCCATTTGAATCAAATATATGATATACGATATGTCAAGATCATTGTAATGTTTTGAGCAACTAATAAAAAAATTGTTAATTGCTAAGTGTGGTTACTATCTGTGTTTAAACTGAAAACTTTTCAAGATATCTAGTGCTTTCCAAACATTAGAATCTCTTAAGGAGGAGGGTCAATTACAAGGAACACATTCTGCATACAGGCTCTTTCCTCAGAGAGGGGACAGTCCAAGATACTTGCAGATGTATTCAAAGCCATTAGCTTTCCCTCACCACCTAATTTCAAAAGCAAATCAACCCTCTTTTCCCTATCTCTTGCCCTTTCTCTTCCTCTTCTCTATTCCTATTTTGCCTGAACTTTTTGCGTAGTTCCTCCTGCAATCTAACATGCTGTATATTGTATTACTTCACTCATCATCACTCTGCCTTCATACGAAAATAAGTTCCATGAGAGCAGAGGTTGTTATTTTTACTCACTTTGTCTACTACCATATTAGAGTTCCCAAAATACAACTCAAGATCTTGTATTCAAGTTGTGGAATGAATCAATGAATGAAAGTGGACGGATACTAAAAAACCCAAATATGGATTATGTTGTTAGCTTCCATTTATTGAAAAATATAAATTTCTTATTAAGATGATCCCTTACAACTTGTCTGTTTCAAATAATTCTGAGTTATATATTCCAAGAATCACTGAAAATAAACCTTTCCAGAACCAAATTGCATCCACATGAATATTCTACAGCAAACTTAAAAGAATCTGTAAGATTACCTGAACTATCCAGGGCTGGGGATGACCCATCAAGTTTCTGAACGAACGCCACAAAATCCATCTGAACTGATGGCAGAAGGTGGTGACATAGGTGATCTCCTTGAAGGCCAAGTTGCTGCTGCTATGTTGGCCACTTGAAAGTCTCTCTAATTCAGTTTCTGTTTCTCTATAGAAGGGGGATTTGCTATAAAACTGAGCTAATCTTTCGATTACTGGCAATTTTCCCATTAATAGCTGTTCAGTCTCATTGGCTTTGGAATAAAAGCACAAAAAGAAGAGAAACATTATTAATAGGTGACAAACAATTAAAGCATTTTTTCTGTGATCCTTTTCATGGATAACACCTAAATGTTAAAGCTAAGCATAGAAAAATCACTAGCACTGTCATTGCTCTACACATCAGAAAAACACACGGAATTAACATGACTTCTGCCTGGATCTTATGGCTAGAGCAAACTCACAGACCTTTTCCTAAATATGTGGACCATAAACATTAAAATAGACTCCTTACCATACAGAATTATAAGTCTTAATTAAAAAGTTTTGTCCTAGTTTTCTACTATGTGCAAAAGTATGAAGTGCCAATTTCTTTTTCTAAAAAAAATGACAAAAATTATCATATTTATTTTTTAATGAAAACTCCTTTACAACTGAGAATAGAACAGAAGTGGTCATTCATAAACTCAATAAAGAACATCCATAGCTCTTATGGATAAGAAAGTCTATCTGTTAACTGGTATCACAACACCATATGAGTAGGAATTCAGAAAGCCAAGTTTTAATGAGCCACCACATTGCTAAATTTCAGCCAAATCAACCAGGCAAAGACCTGTGAATCTAAGCTATTCACATACCTTCACCCACTTCCTCTTGCATTGCTGTCACCGCAGCAGGGGAGTCTCCATTGATGACATCCACGAAGAAGTCTGAAGGGTTATTGAGGAGCTCACAATGGTAACCTATGAAACAAAGCAACCAAAGAACTTAACCTGATGGGCTTGAAAAATAAAAACTACTCACTTCCAGAGAGTGACGAAAGTGAGGCTATGAAGACAGAATCTGACATTTTCTCTGCCATAATCTTGCTTTCTTCTCACCTCACTGGTTTATACTTTCCTTATTCATTCACAAAATATTTCAACAATGCTTTGTCTCCCAACCCTATGTGTGTTTGTTTGTAAACACACACATATATAATACATATAAATATGTGTGTATGTGGTTTTATTCTATTGTTTTTGTGTGTTTGTGTGTGTGTGTTAACCAATCTTGGACTTTTTAGAACATAATATACTGATCCCTTTTTATCAAGATCAACTGATGCTTATCAGTACTTCTTAAATCTAGATACAAGAAAAAAAATGCCTGGGTTCATTGTGTTTTCTGAGTTCATAAAGCAAATGCTGGAATGGCACTATGCATGTCAACAAGATTGCTTCTCCACCTATTAAATTCAGAGTTCCAAATTATCATTATCATATTATGCTGCCATAATTCAAAATAGCCAACAAATTCCCAGAACTGAATTCTTGAGAGAACATGACCAGCACAGCACACCTAAACTCTCACCTCAACTTCTTCTGGCACATCATCTGAACTTGGCCTGAGACCTGACTCTTTAAGTTCATCTCCTCTGAACTCTCTAAACCCATACATGCTTAATTTTAAGTGGCTGAGAATAAATTAAAATATTAAGATAGCTAGGGAATATTTAAAACTGTATTTGGGGTCATGAAGAAATATCTATAATAATTTCTAAATGTCTCTAAAATGAAGCAGATTGCATGAGCCACTAAAAAGATCACACAATTCAATCTGAAAGAGAACCTGGGAGCCCAGAAATGTTTGCCTACCCAGGTCAAACTTAAGACCAGCCATTCCAGTGGCTAATAATAACTCACACCCACTCAAGCCAATTTAATATTACTAGAAAACAATGAGCATCTCCATGAGCCCTCATAAAAGTAGAATAACATCACTATCTGTTACATGGTCTAGAAGAAAATGAATGACACTAGGTCTTTCTAGAAATGTTCAGCTGAATAGCTGGCTGTGAGTCCAGCCAGTTAATTATTGAATTCTCAGGGAAAGGTCAGCATAACTAGGAAGTAAGCCCATGAGACACACACACACACACACACACACACACATTCAAAGAGGAGAGAAGAAGGAAAGAGACATAAACAACAAGCAAACACTGAAAAATGAAGAAAACTCCTAACACTAAACTGACCAAAAATGTTTTGGAGTGATGGCACCCCAGTTAGTCTATGCAGAGACCAAGCAGCGCTCCTGTCCATCCCACTGTCCTCCCCCAGGAGTCTATGATGGAAGGATCTAGTGCCTGAAAAGGTCAACCACACCTGCTGATTCAAAGTACTCCAAAGCCTTCTGGGCAGGACCATGGTACATTAGCTTTCCTGAGGCCAATAAGGTGAGGCTGTCAAACAGCTTGAAGATGGAATTCTGAGGCTGATGAAAGGAGAAGATGATTGTTCGTCCTTGCTCAGAAATGCTAAGTTGAAAGAAGGAAAATAATGAGTCATTAGATATCTGAACGTTGCACTTCTTAATAAAATACTTTAATGTATGGTGAGAGCATTTATCCAAAGTTTAATTTGATTTTTCAATTATGAACTTCTCATCTCATGTTATCTACATGACACTTGGGGAACCTAAATTAAATGTTTTCATTAATGTAGGTGTGAGTTATTATTAGGGCTGGGACTGGGAATATAGCTCAGTTGGCAGAGTGCTTGCCTCACATGCACAAGGCCCTGGGTACAATTCCCAGCACCACAAAAACAAACAAACAAAAACCAAAAAAAAAAAACAAAAAACAAAAAAACACTAGAGTCTCTTAACGATGATGCACAACAGTCTAGAATTCATTAAAATGTTCATTGACAATGCAGATTCTCAGACAGTCTTCCCAGAGGTTGAATTAGAATCTCTTAGGGTGAATTCAGGGCATCCATATTTTTAACAAGCATTCCAGGTATGTCTATAAGTATTTATTACATGTTAAAACAATGGTCATTTGCCTACTTCTCATTGATCATTTAAATCTTCTGGCTCTTTAGGATTGTTTGATCTTTATGTCCTAGTAATATAGTTGAAATTAATAAGTACATCCTACCTTCTTTCAATTTTCACAATGGTGTTATAACAGTTCCCATATTATTGTCTCCTTCTACTTACAGATATCATTTAAATAAGATCAAGCAACTGACCAAGGAGATAATGTTACTAAAGGACAATGCTGAGATTTAAACTCTGTTCTAATTCCATGGGAGAAATAGTACTAAACTACCGTTTCACAGGAGTTATTATTTATGGTTAAAAGAAATGGCCAAAATCACTGTTCAATATTGTTATTAAAAATTTATGTATATGTGTACATACATGTTGTTTTTGTCACCTTTTATTTGGTTTTACATCTATTTTCCTTGTTAAGAGCCTTTTATACCCAAAGGAATTAAAATCAGACAACTTTGATTTTTTGATTTTTGATTTGTCTGAGCAAGTAAGTGAGTGTATTGACAAGATGGGAACCAAACCTCTTACTCTCTGAAGTCACTTACATATAAGAAAATGGCAACGACTCAAAATATCACAAAGAGGTTAAACTGGAATTAGAAATATTATTATGAACTCATGAGTTTTTGAATATATAAACACCAATATTTACATGTGCCTTTTTATTGAAAAAAATATATATGTATATATTGTGGCCGGGACTGCAGTTTAGTGAGAGAACAGATAATTAGTGTTTGAGAACTATGGGTCTCCAGCAGAAAAATAAACTGTATATGTATATACATATATACCATATGAGTAAAATGTATTTGTGATCAATATATTTCCAAATAAAACATATAAATGTATTTCTAAATTTTATTTATATATACACATAACATTTATATGTTTATGTTTCCTAGGTCTGTCTACTAAGGGTCTAGAAGCAATGCTACTCCAATAACAGTGAGAACACTGTGTAACCAGCTCTTGATTTCTAAATATCAACTACACCCCAAGGAACCAGGGTTCTTGAAAGAAATAGCTCACACAGGAAATGTAGTAGAAGGGCCTAGAACATCATAGAAACCATGAAGTAAAGAATTGTTAGAAGATTGACTACGGGAATATGAAAAGAAAACAAAACTCGCATTGACATGGCTTCCACTGACCAAATCAGGGCTAATTTGATTATTAAAACAGTCAATAACAGATTATAATCAATTGCACAAAATGAAAAATGAATAGGGAAGGAGAGAAAGGGAAGGAGAGAAATCTTCTCCTTCCATAGATACCAATTAGTGTATGTTAGGCAGCTATCAAAAGAGCAGGAATTATTGGTGTATGCTAATGCTGGTGAGAGAATATTTGATGAGGAAGAGGATATAAGCATAATAGTCAAACTTCTTTTTTTTTAAAGAGAGAGAGAGAAAGAAAGAGAGAGAGAGAGAATCTTTTTCATATTTATTTTTTAGTTTTCGGCGGACACAACATCTTTGTATGTGGTGCTGAGGATCGAACCCGGACCGCACACATGCCAGGCCAGCGCGCTACCGCTTGAGCCACATCCCCAGCCCAGTCAAACTTCTTAACCAACAAAATACTAATCAATTATTAAAGGCATAAATAGTAATTTCCCAGCAAAGAAGCTTGGCAGACACAAATAGGATCAGATGATTGGTCTCAGTATCACCTATGGTGCATGCAGTCCCAGAAGTATAGTGCAGAGAAATACACAGCAGCATTTCATGGTCTGAATTGCTCATGAAACACAGGGATGGGCCCAGCCCAGGGTCACCCCATGAAATGTACTAAGAATGTCCAGGCATGACAGGGAATGACTGAGGAACTTTTCCAGAATAGGAAAAAAAATATATATATATATATATATATATATATATATATCGGCTAGAAAGTACATGTTTTTGCTAAGGATCCTGAGGCAGAATGAAAACAGAGAGATAGCAGGAGAGCTGGTGACATTTGATAGGAGTCCTCAGATTGGACAGTGATGAAAATGTGATTGTTGGGTTCCTCACTGGGAGGTGCTGATTCTTGGAGTTCACACGGGTGTTTAAGGATTAAATAGATGTCAGAAAATAATTATGTAATTAGATTAGAGACAGAAAGGGGCAGGAAATTGTTAGGTCGGTGGTGGCAATTTAGAACAAAGCAGCCGGCACCCGGGAAAGGAACATCAATCAGATGCCAGCAGAAACGCCTGTCAATCACCGAGATCTCCTGACTAACGCCTGTCAATCAGCAGGACCCCCTGGCCAATCCTGGAGCTCAGCCAGCTCCCCTGACCAACTCCAGCAGGACAAGGGACCCTAAAAATTCCCTTTCCTGTCCCAAGCCCTTCCCTTCCTGCTGTGAGCCCCGTAAAATCCCAGTCCATCGAGCTCCCACGGGGTTTCTCCTCAGACTCTTCTCCTGTCCACTCCTTGGGTCTGATGGAGTTCCACCCCGGAGCAATATCTCAATAAAGCCTCCTTCAGCAGCCTTTTTAAATCTGCCTCCTTTGGTCGCTGCCTGCCTCTCCTGATCTGACAGAAATGAAGTAAAATGCAGGGAGTCTAGGTGCAGGGAGTGGGACTTATTTGCATTGTACTTGGAGTTTTTCTGTTGGTTTTCAACTATTTTTTGTTCATCCTATAGAAAATGTGCAAAGCTCAACTTTTGAATATTTTCTATAAATGTTTTACACAGCTGCTTTCTTTTTTTCATTTTTTTTTTCTAATAAGTTCTACATGACAGCAGAACACACTTGAATTCATTCTATACAAATGGAACCCAACTTTTCATTTCTCTGGTTGTACACAATGTAGGGTCACACCATTCATGTAATCATACATGTACCTAGGATAATGATAACCTTCTCATCCCACCATCCTTCCTACCGCATGCCCCCTATCCTCCCTTCACTCCCCTTTGCCCAATCCAAAGTTCCTCCATTCTTCCCCTGTGCCCCTCCACCCATCCATTATGGATCAGCATCTACATATCAGAGAAAACATTTGGTCTTTGGGTTTGGAGGATTGGCTTATTTCGCTTAGCATGGTACTCCATTCATTTACCTGCAAATGCTATAATTTTATTGTCTTTTAATACAACTGCTTTCTGGATAAAAGGAAATATAATTTCATTTGCTTCGTTTTTTTTCCATTTGTTCAAGTCCAAATCTTAGGAGTCATTCTCTCAATCCTTATAACCCATATCTAATTCCTGAGTTGATCCTGTTGATCTGCCTTGAAAACAAATCCAGAACCCAAGGTCTTCTTTCCACCTCCCCATGAGCAACCTGATCCAATCCCTGTCCTGGTCCAGGCCCTTTTCTCCTCACCATGAGCGGTTCTGCCCTGGTGACCTTTACTCACCCTGGACTGATTGCACAGCCATTTCTCTGCTCTGACATTCTCAAAATGCTCTCATATCCCTTAGTGACAGGAAGTGCCATAATTTTTACAGTGGCCTGTGACATTTTGGCCTCCAGAGCTATAAGAAAAGTAATTTCTGTTGCTCATGCCCCAGGCTGTAGTATTGTTATGACAGTGCAGAAACCAACCTTACTCCCCATAGTCACTGGGTTCTGTCCCTCTGGCTTCCATGATGCTCCATACACATCAGGCATACTCCATCTCAGGGCCATTGGGGCTGCTCCTTCCAATTAGATCTCTCTTGTGCTGATACAGCTGGTCTCATTCACTTACTCCCAGCTCACCTGTCACATGATGGTCTTCCCTGACCCTCCTGCTATTTAAATCAGCTCCCCACTACCACCATGGCCATCCTTCCATATATTGTTGCTTTAACTTTTTTTTAAAACTACTTCCTGTTAATTGTTTCCAAGAAAGAAGAAAAAAGTTATATTGTTCATTTTTAATCCCCTTCACCAAGAATACATGGTACACAGAATAAATAAATTAACTAAGGAATGACCAATATTCCCATAACACTTACTTTTTTAGAAGCAAAAAGATAGCATTTGCTGTGCTGGAGTCTAAGCCAGTTGTGGGCTCATCTAGGAACAAGATGGAAGGATCAGTGATCAGCCCCATTGCTATACTGGTCTTTTTCCTTTCTTCTCCAGATCCAACCTAAAACACAAATTATTGAATTATCAACAAGAATGACAATGATCATTATCATTTTTGGTGATCTAAGCTTTGCTAGTCTTGCTAGGGAACTTTATCTCACTATCCTCTTTGTGAAAGAGGAAATAAATGAACCTGGGAGAAGGAGGAATTTTCTCTTTTACCAGATAAGCAAACTGAGGCTCAGGGTAGAGCTGCCCACTGGCTGGACCCGATATAAAGTCCATGCTTTTAACATTTCTGTATATTCATCACCAAGTCAAATATTTAGTTTTAAGATAGTAAGTTAGAATACTAAAATGACATGGCCCTAACTTTAAAATTATAGTCTAAAATAGGAGAAAAGATAGGAGGAGAAAAGGAAATGGATCTGTAGTAAATTATTAGTCTTCTATCAACACTCCTGTTTCCACCCAAAGTCCCCAGGTAGACTTACAAGAACAGGATTCACTCAGACAGGAAAGTTCACTTTGTAACATACCATATCAGTATCTTTCCATTCACCATATGCTTTGACAATGGTACATTCTACATCCTAACTCACGGCAGAATTCCAAATTCACTCTTTCAGACATATCCAGAAGATAGGGGATATTCATATCCAGAAGATGGGATATTTCACAGGATAAATGGTTCAATCTTTGCAAGCAGTAAATGCTCATGTGTCTAGTGAAGGGACTAGGCAGGTTTGGGGAGGCAAAAAGTAGGAAATTATATTGAAGAGTCTTCAAAGAGATAGTATTCAAATGCTACTCACATATCTTGCTTGAGTCTATTGATAACTAAACTCTAAAATGCCTTTGGAGAGGATTTGGGAAATGTGAATGAATAAGGGCTTGACATAGCTGATGATATGAAATATTGTTCACTTTGTTAGTTATTAATTATATTGTGGTAAGGTAGGCAAATATCCTTATTTTTTTTTCTAGATGTCTTGTAAGTACTCAAGGATAAAATATCACATGATGTTATATAAAATATTTCAGTAAAAAGTAGCTGTACTAATTATGGAAGAAGATATTAACAACTGAGAAATCTAGGTGAACAGTATTTTTGATTATATTATTATAGTAATTATCCAAAAATTACATCATTAGAGTTATCAGACTATCTTGTTTACAGTTCTTTAATGTTTAAAATGAAATATAATGTTAATAAGTTAAAAACTATTTCAATCAGATTGCATAAATTATAAGCCAATAGTGCCTCTGTATATTTTTCCTAGAAATCCAAGGATGCACCTTAGGGCCATGAATGCTTAAAAGAGGGTAAAAAAGAAAGTACCCACCCAAAAAGAAAAAAATAATCAAGTAAAAAAATAAATAGCCAAAGTAATGACAACTCAATCACTCGTTAAAAAAAAAAAAAAATGGAAAATAGTGGCATCACCGGATTCTAAACAAAATACAATTCACATTTTAAAAAATATCAGCAAATACAACAGGAAGCAGCAGCCAGTGGTACCCCCATTCTTTATTGCCTCTAGGAGGCAGGTCACAGGGGCTTAATCCAGAGTCATCACTTTTACATGGCTCATTATCACTCCAACCTACAAATGTCTAATCAGCAAAACTTCTATATGGAGTGGTCAACTATAAGACTGATTCTTTCATCTCATTTTTCTTCCCTTATCCTGCACAACCTGCAAAAGGAGGAGTTCATTTCTTTACACTTTGTTATTCTTGCTGACAACTGCATTCCTCAAACCTGAAAGAGCCTGGCCTATGAGAGTCTGGAAATAAATATTGGCAGAGAAAAGGGAAGAAGGGAGAGAATGAGGGAGGGGATGAGCAGCAAAAGTGCCAAAAAAATGCCATGAAAAAATACCCTGGTCACTGCAAAAATTCAATGTAAATCTTTTTTTTTTTTTTTTTTGTGGGGCTGGGGATTGAACCCAGGGCCTTGTGCATGCAAGGCAAGCACTCTACCAACTGAGCTATAGCCCCAGCCCCTCAATGTAAATCTTAATGAAAATAAATATAGATTTTAAGACAAATTTTATACCAGTATGAAACAGCAAGAATCCTTGGATTCTAGTCATTTATGAATTCCAGAAATATAAAAAAATCAACTGAACAAAATCATCCAGAGGAAGAGAAGGAGAAGAGCAGCCAAAAGGAGGAAGAGAAAGAAGAAAAGTCAGTGCAAAGACATCAAAAGAGCTGTGACTTGAATAATGAGGGTGGAGGAGCATGGAAAAGGCCTGAGGAGCACTCTCCACAGGGATCACACTCTATTCACACCAGGATCACACCATGGTTAAGATTGCTTTTCCAGCTTCATTTCCACCTTCATAGTATGTAACCAGTCACTTTTCTCATCATTACAGAAAGCAGACCCTTTTGTCCTCACATGCTCTAGGAAACTTCTGATTAAGGTCACATGGTCCACACAGGGAGGTCCTTGTTCCTGTCTGATTCTGTCGGGTTTTTTCACATTACCTTGGAATCAGCCACTTCATCCAGACCTAACTCCTCAATGACCACTTTCATCCGTTCATCTTTTTCATGTTTTGTCATAGTTGTTGGAAGCCGAAGAGCCGCTGAGAACGCTAAGTTTTCTCTCACCGTCAGGGTGCCCAGGACGAGATCATCCTGAAGGGAAGATGGGATTTCAATGGGACACACTGAGTCTTTTCTAAGACCATTACTTTAGTGTATTTATCTTAATCCATAAAAACAATATAATCAAGGTAAAGTTCCAGCTAATGTTGAACTTTCAACTCTATAAACTTCAGTGATCCACAGACAGCTGCAGAGCTGGAGGGAGGCATTTTATCCCCCATCTGCAACCCTGGTGGAGCACAGGTAATTATGATGATTTCTAGACACATCCAGACTGTTTTATATGAAGATTTGACAAAGGCATCTTTAAGGGGAAGGAAAGAAATGAAAGAAGGGCAAATAGGGCCTCAGCAGACCCTTATAGAAATGACACCAAAAGTAGAATTGACACCACTGCCTATAAGTCCTCTGCACTTTTTCATTTTATTCCACCTTCAATCTAAGCAGATAATGTGAAAAGCCAATGTAAATAAATTCAGTTCCTTGAATATGTAAATCCAACTGGTAGCACACAAAACGATAAGCTAAAGCACTTCCCCTATTGAAACAGGGAAAATCTAGAAGGCAGACTCGCCAATACTTACTTGAACCATAAAACCTGAATTACATTTGAAATTGGCAGGTCGAGGGGCTCCATTGATTAAAACATCTCCAGATAATCCATTTGGATCTTTCCTTGCAGCTAAGATATCCATCAATCTATAAAAAGAAATATATGTTTTGTTTTCCCCCTAACATAGGCCATATCTCTCAGCTATTCTGAATCCAAATATTGCTCCAGGTAGAAAGTGAACTAGTTAAAAAAGTCTATGGTTTAACTAAAATTGTACAAATTATATGTGTACATATACATAAATCATATTAAAAAATTTTAGTGCATTATAGGTATATATAATAGTGGGATTCATTTTGACATAACTGTATGTTTGTTTCATTTCAATCCTGAGTACTTCCCTTCTCCCTCCTACCCTGATCTCCTTCCTCTACTGTATTCATTTTCCTATTTATTTATTTATGGTGCTAGGGATTGAACCCAGGGCCTTGTGCATACTAGGCAAGCACTCCACCAACTGAACTATATCCCAAGCCCCTATTTATTTATTTTTAGTTGGTGCATCATAGTTCATACATACTCATAACATCATTTGGTCAGCTCCATTCCCCAGTTCTTCCCCATTCTTTTCCTTCCTCTATACCTCTGTACCCCCATCTCTACTGATCTCCCTTTTATTTTTGTGACATCCTTTTTTAAATTTCTTTTTTCCTCTCTGGCTTCTGCATATGAGAGGATATATTCAACCCTTGCTATTTGGAGTTTGGTTTAGTTCACTTAGCATGATGTTCTCCAGGCCCATCCATTTACTTGCAAATGACATAATTTCATTATTCTATATGACTGAGTAGAAATCTCAATATCTCTCTCTGAATATGTATACATATGTACATATATATATATATATACATTAAATATACATATGTATATACATTTATGTATATTTAAATTTTCGCCTTCTTTTACATTTTATGCTAAAAGAAAGCTCCAAAATGTACAAGCAAGGTAACATCAGCTTATCCATCAAAGACCTTCCAAATGAACTTCCTGGCTGTCTGACCTTGATGGATCCAACCCACATTCCTTTCTCTAAACTCATGTCTTCAATTATTCATTCTGCTCCATCCCCATTTTTAATATCATTCCCCTCATCTTCCTCCTCATTAGCTCATCATATAGTAACAGATGCATGTCAATCACACTATCATACTTAGCAAGGCTGATCTAATAAGACTTCTTGGTCCTTAGAATAAAGCCACAAGCTAGCCCAACTGCATGTTATCCCCAGCACCTAGGTACAGATTGGACACACACAGCAAAGTTTCAATCAATCAACACCTGCTTCCACCAAAGTGATTTTTTTTTTTAAGAAAAGCATACTGAAACAACAAAGACTGATTTATACTTTCCATCATACTCACAAAGATTTGCCTCCACCTGTGCATTCCATGATAGCATTAAGGCCAGGTTTCATGGTCCCGCTGCAAAAATAGAAGGATAATGACTTATTGTTCCATTTGAAATAAAATTCTATTAATATGGGGTCTGCACTGAATACATTCAAGGAAGGCTGATGAAATTGCAGACAGAAAACAAACACCAACTTTTAAAGATAAAAAATGAACTGTTGATTAATACAAGCCTCATATAAAAGTGATCATTAGTCAGAATTTATAAGAAAGAAGGCTCATGTTCCTCTAAATTCTCTTCATTTATTCTTTAAACTGCTTACTGTTTTTGAAAAATGACACATCCAAGATTCAAAGTTGCTAGAACCTGTGGTAGAGCTTAGTGGAAAAATCAGCACTTACCAATGCTGGAGGCCCTGGGTTCCATTACCAGCAACAATAACAAAAGTTCCTTGATATAATTAAAAATTTCTCATTAAACTTCTCCTTTTCACTTTTTTCTCTTAACACAGTGGAAAGTTCATAACAGTTTCTGAGAAAGGTTTGATAATTTTTATCATTTAGATGTGATTATCCCCAAAAAGCTCATATGTGAGACAATGTAAGGAGGTTTGGTGGGGAAATAATTGGGTTATAGCCTTAGCATAATCAGTGAATTAATCCCTGGTGGGATTAACTAAGTGATAACTGGAGACAGGTGGGGTGTGGCTGCAGAAAGTGATTCATTGGGGGCATGGCTATGGGGTATATATTTGGTATCTGGAGAGTGGATTCTTCTTCTCCTTTCTGAGCCTGGTGTGAGCTTCTTCCCTCCTCCACACTCTCCTGGCATGATGCTCAGCCTGAGGAATGGAGCCAGCCCTCTATGAACTAAGTCCTCTGAAACCGTGAGCCCTCAAATGAACTTTTCCTTCTCTACAATTGTTCTGATCAGATCTTTTAGTCACAGCAGTGATAAAGCTGAATAAAATAATTATCAATATCTTGAAGTCATCTCACTTGGTACCTAGTCAAGTTCTACACAATTAGTCACTAATTTGTACAGTATCAGTTGAAGTGTTCTCTCTGCTAAAATCTCCTCAGAGCAAACATCAACATTCTTTAAGTAGAAATGAAAGGCTACAATGAAGCACTCCATAGATAAAGAAAGCATTACCATTTCTTAACCTGAAGACAAGTCTTACCAATTAGAAAAGAAAAAACAGAAGAAGGAAGGAAGGAAGGAAGGAAGGAAGGAAAGAAAGAGAGAAAGAAAGAAAGAAAGAAAGAAAGAAAGAAAGAAAGAAAGAAAGAAAGAAAGAAAGAAAGAAAGAAAGAAAGAAAGAAAATATGCACACCCTCAAGATAGATCATTTCCTTCCTTCTTAGTGCCCAGTAAGAGGACTGGAAAATGGTCAGTTTAAAACAGGGAGCCATCAGAATAGACACCAATATTTTCCAAAAGAGTTAAAGAGTTAAGTGGGTGTGTGAGAGTGCTGAATATTCAGATAAAGTAGGAAGGAGGAAAAGAAATTACAGCAGGGCCACCACAGGTACCTGGACAGGTAAAACAGAGGCCTCACTTAGCCTGTTCAGAACCCTGGGGTGTATGCCCAGTTCCTCTTAAGAATTTGGAAGCAGGTCAACATGTATTTCACAGAGCAAACAGTATCTATTCCAAGTTCAAGATCAAAGAAACAGCTATTATTTCTCAGATAATGAATCCACAGAGGTCCATCCTCTGTCACAGCTGTCATGAGGGATGAACGTCTCAGCACAACTGCCCCACAGTGCCCACATGCACAAGGAACTTGGCATTCACTGCCTGTGACACCTGATCTGTCACAATTATAGTGGGGTTGCTGGGGACAGAAATGAAAGACACTTTTCCTTTTGCTCATTTAAATGAGGAACCTCTCCCTGAATCATCAAAGGAAGGAAATGAGAATTCCATAAAGCTGGAGCAAGCTGTAATACAAAAATCCCTTGTTGTTTTTGTGAAATTTCCCCTCCCAAAGTAAAACATATTAATGACTAGACAAACTTTCAAGGTGCATTTCTATATAGTGCTCGATGTATCTTCTTTATTAATACATACCTACTATCTTCTTCTGAAATGACCATGAAAAAGCTTATCATTTATTAAGGCTTCACTACCAGAGAACTTTTCTATGTTTTTCAATACCAACTCAAATAAGGACCATCAATTCTGAATTGTTCAACCACAATTGGATCATGAATGTGTTAAAACAAAGAATGTTACAGGTCCCCAAGTTTGGCTTCCTTTGACAGTAAACTTTAGCATTACAGAAGACAGAAGTAATGTATAATCACAAGTGCAAGAGTTCCAATGTGGGCCAGTGGCTAACTCAACATCCATCCATTCAACACAATTATTAAGAATTTACTTTGTACATATAAGACGCTATTCTAGGATATTGGATAGAGGTAGGAACAAAGAAACAGATAAACAAATGGAAAAATGAAGTCCTAGCCCTCCTGGAGTTTGCATTGTAGTCCAGGGGTCAGCACACCATAGTGGCCACCAGATCTGTCTTCATAAACTGTGTGACTGGGACAGAGTCATGATCATTGGGCTACATAGTGCCTATAACTGCTTTCATTCTACAGACTTTAGTTCCAACAGAGATATATGGCACAAAGTGTTGACAATATTTACCATCGGACCCTTTAAGGGGAGAGTTTGCTCCTCTGTTCTAATCTATTTTCAACAATTTCCTGGTCTCCCCACTCTTAGCCCACCTATCATCACTCAAAAAGCCATTTCAACTAGGTGCAGTAGTGCTGTCTTGTAATCCCAGGTACTAGGGAGGCTGAAGTAAGCAGATCCAAAGTTTAAGGGCAGCTACGAAACTTAGAAAGACCCTGTCCCAAACAATGACAAAAATTAATATGGTGGGGATGTAGCTTGGTGGTAGAGCAATGGCCTAGCATCTACAAGGCACTGGGTTTGACCCTCAGTACCAAATTTAAAAAACAAACAATTCCCCACTCCTATTTATTGCTTTACTGCATTTGTGTCGACTAGTTTTCCTTGTTACAGTGTAGAACACTGCCAACAAAAAGTGTGACATATTGGCACCACTTCCCCTTCTTCTCTTCCCCACAGTATGCAACACACTGAATACTGAATACTTAAAGTGTGAAATGAAACTTACCCAGAGGATTTCCATCTCATCTCTTACATGTTAGTGTATAGGTGAATTTTTGGTCTTGTTTAAGGAATAGTCATGTCAATGCCATTCCTGGAGCAGGCATGCCTCCTTACACACATGCACACACAACACACTAATTTTCTCAAATTCCATGAGCCCAGAACCTTCAATTTAGGGTTGGACACTGACTTTGCATCTTTTAATACTTCTATCACAACCAGAAAGATATAGGGAAAATGCTCTACTTTTATAAATTCATTAAACTATAAAATTGCAGAGAACTGAGAATGAATCTGTGTAACTAGCCATTTTGTACAATGCTAGGCACCTAGTAGGCATTCACAATTTGTTGAATAAATGAATCATTACATTTTGTATGTAGGGATTACTTTAAACAAGAATAATTATTTGATAAAAAATGAAACTCAAGGAGTAGGAAACAAACCAATTGAGATATACATTTTTTTTCCATTTTTATATGATAGTTTAAAAATAAATTCAAGGAGAGGGAAAGGAAAATCCAGCTACTATGTACAACTATAAAGCTCTAATTTAAAAAAAATATTAAAATAATAAAAATAAAATAAATTTAAGCCATGTGTGGTGGCCCAAATCTATAATCCCAGTTTCTTGAAGGCTGAGACAGCAGGATCGAAATTTTGAGGCTAGCCTGGGCAACATAGGAAGAAAGTTCCAGAAACAAAACAAAACAAAATACACACACACACACACACACACACACGGACTAGGGATATAGCCCAGTTGCAGAGCACTTGGCATCTTCAAGGCATTGGGTTTGACCCCCAGTATCAATAATAATTAATAATAATAATAATAATAATAATTTCAATTAACAAAGAAGTGGGATATACCTTACTGAATATATGTATATTCTGACTGGAGAGAAAACTTAGTTATATTCTTACTTGTGATTTTATGTTTAAATAATGTGTTGGTTATTTCTATTACACTTGCCTTCCCCTTCCTTTCTTTGTAGAAAGAACTTGGAAGTTCTGAGTAGAGGGCAGCAACAACCAGCACCCTCAAACACAGGCTAAGATGGGGTTGGGAGCAAGAGAGGAGGCGGAGGTTGGGAGGATGCTCATATTAGGGAATAAGAAAACTGACTGAGCAAATCCACAAGTATATTAAGAATAACTAGACCAAGTTTTTCACTTTTTGACAAGATTTTACAAACATGGAAATGTGGAAAGAATGCAAGGTTTAAGATTGAAACTCGTGTACTAATTAGAAAGGTTGTTTTTGTTTGTTTGTTTGGTTTTTTTGTTGTTGTTGTTTATTTGTTTGGTATCAGGGATTTAACCCAGGGCACTTAACCACTGAACCACATCCCAGCCTTTTTTATTTTTTAAATTTTGAAACAATGTCCACTAAGTTGTTTAGGGCCTTGCTAAGCTGCTGAGGCTGGTTTTGAAATTGAGATCCTTCTGCCTCAGCTTCCTGAGCTGCTGGAATTACAGGAGTGTGTAACTGTGCTCCACTGAGAAATCATAGATTTTAATCAATCCAAGTAGCTACAGAAAAGTATAGATGGAAAGCTCAGCATGCTGTGGGAGTAACTGCCTGCCACCCATCATTCCTCTTATTCCTCTTTCCAGATCCATGTGCACCTGCGAGACAATTTTTCAACAAAGATATAGAAGAATGAGTATTCCCACATATATATGAACATGCATACATATATTCCTTAGGTATGTGCATTGACAAGTTATAGAATCAATGTTGCACCAATAGCAATTAGCATCCAAAACTCCCAGATGTTGGCTTGTAAATACCATCCTCCACCAGAATGAATGTCAACTGATTTCAGATCTGGCAGGAAAAGAGCACAGTGAGCCGGAATTTTTTTTTCTTCTGTGTGTGAGGATTGGGGGAGGAGAGAAACTGGGGATGGAACCCAAGGCCTTGTAAGACAATCATTCTTTCATGGAGCTACATCCTCAGCCCTTTAAAAAAAATTTGGAGACAGGGTATCCCTACGTTGCCAAACTAAGTTGCCAACTACTTAGTGATTACACAGGAGAGAGTCCTGTATAAGCCTCCTTAGCAGATGTAATTACTGTGTCACTGTGCCCAATAAACTTTGGAACTTCTGGCGGTGGAAGGAAGTCCTTAGAGAATGAGGGGATAAGTCAAAATAAGAGACAAAGGGAACTACTTTGAAAGGTCTCCCACTAAGCAAATAAGAGACAACAGGACTATCAAGATAAATAACAATAATCATGCATTACTACGGAATATTATTGAATGAAATAAGAATCCATGAGCTAATACAGTAAATGAATGACAAGACCATCGATGAAGCTATCTTCTCTTACTAAAATGAAAACTATAAGATGATGTAAATAGAAAATCACCAGTTAGCCACTATGATAGTAGTTGCTGATTCAGGCAAGAATCATAAATAGCATCTGAAGCTGGTGAGTTACAACTTAATAAGGAAGGATTCTGAAATAATGTCAGAGAATCTCCTATCATAATAATAATAAAGCACAAAGAGGAAAATGGTGACATTATGGTGAAGTTTGGCAGACAGAAACATGACCAGGTGATCAATTTTAACATCACCTGGAATGGGATGGAATTAGAAAGTACCAGGTTAGATATGACTGAAGAGATATGATGTGATGGTCAGAAACCTATATGAGGAGCACAGTGATGGGCAGCCCTCAGGACTTCTGCCTTCATTCTGAGGCTACTTTTCCCCACAGCTGCAGCAAGACAACTACTTAGTGATTACACAGGAGAGAGTCCTGTGTGTATGTGTGATTTTGTTTGCTTGCTTGCTTGCTGTTTGTTTTGTTTTTTAGTACTGGGGATTGAACCCATGGTGCTTTCCCACTCAGCTACATCCTCAACCTTTTTATTTTATTTTGAGACAGGGTCTCACTAAGTTGCCCAGGCTGGCCTTGAACATGTGATCCTTCTTCCTCAGCTTCCTGAGTAACTGGGATTACAGACATGTGCCACACACCCAGTCTGTGGATAAAGTTGTAATCCACAGACTAACCATTTCTTTCACACCCACACTCAGAACATTTTATCCTATCTCACCATTTCTTGATCCTCGAGGAGGAAGTTGGCTGCTCCCAACACAAAAGATCCTAATAACATACAAAACACCAAAAAAAAAAAAAAAAAAAAAAAAACTAGACAAACATCGGATTTTATATAGGTCTTCAGCCCCAGTAGGTCCAAGGACTCTTTTATAATCACTTCCCAGATTCAGGAAGTTATTTGCTTTGTATAGGAGTAATTATTTTTCCTCTTAAACAAAAAAACACAAGACATGTGAGCCACAGTTTTTTTGCTGCTATGACCAAAAAGACCTGACAAGAGCAATTAGATTAGAAAAGGAAAAGTTTATTTAGGGGCTCCCAATTTCAGAGGACTGAGACATCTATTCCTTGAGGCCTGAGTTGAGGCAGAACATCATGGTGGAAGTGTGTAGCACAGGAAAGCAGTTGGGAATATGGCACCAGGAAGCAAAAAGAGAGACTCCACTCTCCAGGGACAAAATATATATTAAAGTCATGCTCCCAGTGACTCACCTCCTCAGAGCCTATATAACTGGAAGTGCATGCTGGTTTAGTACAACTGTTTCATGTGTTTAAACTTCACAATTGGCTTCAATAGACCATGTACTTATCTGGCTTCTGTACCAGATTTATTCACTCGTGTAGGTAATTCCATTTCAGAAGAACATACCCTGTTCCTGGGTTGCAAAAACTTTGGGAAGATTATTCAGAAGGTAAATTATAAGGGTTTGTTCAATACATACCTTGAAGTAACTTCATTCACCCCTTGATGTGTAGGGCTTTTTTGGTAACACATAAGATAAAATCTCTGGCCCACTGCTGAAAAGGGGGAAGGAATTCCTGAAAGCATCATAGTTTGATCATCTAAAACATTTTGCAAGGATAGTCCATGCTTCAGTCATCAGATAAGTCTCTTTTGAAAAGATGGACTAAATTTATCCATAATCAATTTGAGCTCATGTTCCCCCTCCCCCATTGAATTTACTTTCTTTTTGATTCTTTGTGCTTAAATTATATGCATAATATATATAATATATATATTATATATATATAATATATATATATATATATATATATATATATATATATATATATATATATATATTTTCTAGCCAAAGTGTTTTTGTTTGTATTTTTGTTTTTCTTGTCTCTTAAAAGGAAATTCACAATTCAAGTTTTGCTAGCCTTAGTCTTTAGATATAAATTCTCTACTTGGCCTCAAATTTGGAAATACAAATTTAAGACTTAGCAGACTTCTTTCAATATCAGGTCTAAAATATAGATGTTCAAACTAAAAAATGTTAACTCTAAGTTTTAAATTTTCTTGTATGCTCCTATATGTTAATATGCTTATACACAGTCTGTTTGCATAATACTAAATTGACTTATAATTGGACCAAATGCCTTTCATATGAATTTAGTAAATCTGTAATAAATAATTTGAACTTGTTCATAAGAATATCTTTAAAATCTAATAACTTGTGTTTATGGCCTGCTAACCAATTAGGATATTTGTCTTAATATCTGAGGAGCATGCTCATTGTTTTCTATATACAACAATCTCTTATGAGATTGGCAAAAAAATTAAAATATTAACTATGCTTGAAATCCATGAGTAATCTAAACATAGCTGTTAAAATGAATATAATAAATGAGAGTTTTTTGAATTATTAAGAATGTATCTTTTAAAATAATTTTGTTTTTTTATAAGGAAACTTAAATCCAGAGCTAAAAATCTTAGGCTTTTCACATCTCAGAAATGTTCTGTTGTCTTTTAATAATTGTGTACTGCTTTATATCTATATATGACATTCATGGTTTGTCTAAAATATTCGTTGTTTTGTAGGTTTGGAAATTCATGAGGGAACCTATACTTTTCCTTGTTCAACACTTCAGTCAATAACTATGAATCCAGCAGTCTGGTAATGACTTAACCACTCTTAGCAAAGTTCACAAAAGAACTGACTTAAAAAACAAAGATTTTATATTTTATCAAAATAATGTCTTATCTTTTCTGCAGATTTTATTACATTTTTAATTGCTTAAAATTAGGCCCTACAAGAAGTTAATATTTATTCAAATCTTGATTTGTTATAAAGTATAATGGTATTAATTATGATTGTTGTCTTATATTGTTGAAGTAAGTTGTTTTGCTAAGTTACAAAGTTCTCTAAATGATAATGGTAGTAAGTAGCTTCTACAGGAATTCTTTTCTCCTCATTTATTTTGTACTTCAGAAACTAATTGATACAACAATTGATCAATCCCATGGTACAATTTGCCAGTCACTTTCAAAGATATACATAAACTTAAGTGACCCAATCATTTCAGTCTAAGTTTAGCAGAAAGAAATGAAAGAATAGGTTAATACATCTTTACAAGGAATTGAACACAAATGTTCACAGCAGCTCATTGGTGATAGGTAAAATCTGTAAAGTTCATTCAATAAAGCAGGATTTTGAAAAGTTCATGCACATACTTGATATTTGTTAATACTTCTCTCTCAAATGTTCTCCGGCAGAGTAGAAAGCCACTCTTCTCTTTTACTCGATAGCAGATGTTATGAATACTCAACACAGTCCCTTGGGTAAATGACTTCTGGTCAATGGATGCCATCTTAGGGAAATATTAGGTCTTTGTGACTCTGGGATAAAATCCTGGTAATGACTGGAAGACATCTGAGTTTCTACCTTTCTGTAGAGGGAAAAGCAAAAGTAAGTTGTATTGTTTTGTTTTGTTTTTGAGGATTGAACTCAGAGGTGCTTTACAACTTGGCTACCTGCCCAGCACATTTAAATTTCTCTCTTTTTTTATTTTGAGGCAAATCTTGCTAAATTGTTGAAGCCAACTTTGAACATATAATGGCACCATACCCCAAGGAGATGAAATTATAGACATGTATCACTGAACCCAGTTAGATAACAGAAGTCTGTTTTATTTTTTATTTTATTTTGTTTTAAGGCAAACAGTTGCTATTTTTATTATTCAAATTAATAAATTACATTTAAATCAAAGCATCTTCTGATCAGAAAAAAACTCTTCTTGGGTTGGGCTGAATTAACCTGAGCAACAAAATTTGAAGATGAATAAAATAATACAAAATACAAGGTGGAATTTTTTTCATTGTTATTAAATTCTTTAAATGGTATAGCTACTTACTGGTTAAGAATATGAGTTTTGGCAGAAGTCTGTTTTAAATTTCACTTCAGTGAGTAGTTTCCTTTCCAATGAATATCCCACATGACCATGATAAGAGAACAACCTTAGAACCTATAATGGGAGGAAAGACAACTTTGAATACTTGCACTTCAGCCAGAACTTGAGGAACCAAAATCCTGGAAAGGAGGGAAAAGCACTGGAGCAAACCCAACACCCACTCTTTCCTCACCAGGTATTTGAACACACAAACTGTACATGTATGGGGCAACATAGGACTATCATGTAGGAGGAAAATGCTAGAGGGGACTTCCTGAAACCACTATTAGTTCACATATTTCATCACACTTTCAGATAGGGAGACAAAAGTAAAAGTTATGAGCCAGCAAAGATAAGGAGCCCTGAAAACTACTAGGTTTTGAGATCCCAGATGTCCTGGGAATATAGGGAAACCAAAACAGACCAGCCTCTGCTCTAAGAAGATGATCTGTCCAGACTTTGCAAAAAGAATGTTAAATATTTCCTCAAAGGTGATATCATCAAACATATTATCAATAAAAAAAAATATATATCAGGCATGCCAGAAAACAAGACCTAAAATTCCCAAAATGAGAACATAGAAGTAGACCCATAGGTAATCCAGTCAAGTTATCAAACCTTGACTCTAAAATAGCTGATGAATATTTTAAATAAAATAATTTAAAAATAGACAATTTCTGAAGAATAACATCTTTAAAAATCAAATTTAAGAATTAGAGCTGGATATGGTAGTGTACATCTATAGTCCCAGATACAAAAAATGCTGAAGCACAATGGTAATGAGTTTGAGGCCAGCCTGGGAAAAATAGCAAGACCAAATTTCTTTTAAGACAAATAAGGAGGCTGGAGGTGTAGCCCAGTTGTAAAACGCATGCTCAAACCCATGGGTTTTACCTCCAGCATGGGGGTGGCAAGTGTGAGTTTAACAGCTAAACACATTAGGTTAGGAAAGACAATTCAAGAAAACATCCAGGAGGAAAATTAGAAATGATAAAAACAGTCACTATTTAAAATAGGGGGAGCTTCTGATTGAAAAGAGTATTACATAGAAGAGCAAAAGAAACATGGAACATGAAGCCAGGCATGATGATCCACACCTGTAATCCCAGTGGCTCAGGAGGCTGAAGCAGGAGGATTGCAAGTTCAAGGTTAACCTCAGCAATTTAGTGAGGACCTAAACAACTAAGCAAGACCTTGTTTCAAAACAAAAAATAATAAAGGGCTGGGATGTGGCTCAGTGGTTAAGCGGCCCTGCCCTGGTATCAAAACAATATACAAACAAACAAAAAATGGAACATGCTGAAAAAGCTTTGGCATAGATAGATGGAAGTGGAAACCTGGGAGAGGAGGAAAAATGGATTAGAATCAATATTTAAAGATATATACCAGTGAAATATTTTCTAAAACTGATGAAGGAATTAAGCCACAGATTGAACAACCTGCAGAGCCATGAAGCAGGAAAAAAAAAAAAAAAAAAAAAAAACACAAAGAAAACCACATGCAGGTAAAACTGACAAAAACAAAAGTCGTCGATGAATAATTGTTTTTACAACCAAAACTTCATACTTACAACACCCTATTCATCTTGGAGACTAGGAAAGAAAGAAATCATTTAAGGATTAATGTCTAAGATATTACAGCTGGATTTTATATTAGAATACAACAAATGGTAATGATTAGCCAAAATTCTATTCTCCAGAAACAGTGAAAGAGAAGGAAACTGTAACGTATGAACTTTACACCTTTACTTTAAAAACCTGCAAGCCATCTCCCCAGGTCTTCAGAAACCAAAATATGCAAATTCCAACACCAGCAGTCACTTCTACTGTCACCACTCTGTAATGTTCAGCCACTGAGGACATTTCTCACCTTATCCCAAGACGTATTAGGAGAATCATGTAACAACACAATACTTGACTTTAAATAGGTCTTAAATGGAAAGATTTTCCACTAATACAAGGCAACAAGTAGACTAAAGTTCCCAAATAAGTTCACCCATCCCTACAGGACAGTGGCTAAAACATATGAGTGTAGTAATGATGTCAGAAGCATGTGTAAAGAGCTTCCCTCCCTGTGACTGGATTAAGTTTGTGACTCATGTTGCTGAGCAGGTACTTATTTCCTTGCTCAGGTTCTACCTATCTTCCCTAGAGAGATGCAGTTTCAAACTGGGAAGCCTCCCCCATCCTCCAGGAGCATTACAATTTATAAGGACAAAAAGCCAGGAAGCAGCGAATACCGAGTTCTAAGCTTCTCCCAGAGACAATGAGTTCTGGGCTTTTTAGGACTTCTTTCCTGACTATCCAAACCAACACATCTTGCCTCAGTCTCCAATGATTAATTTGCCCTCATTGTAAGCTATAAAACTTAGAGTCCTTCTGTAATTAAGGGTCATTGTCATACCCAGAAAATGAGCCCTTCCAGTGCCTGAATGATTGACTCTGCTGTGGAAAAAAGGAAGGCTTGCTGATCCCTTTGAGGTCTGCTTCCATCCTGGTTATTTGGATTTTCATAATGTGCCCGTCCATGTTCATTATTTTTGCTAACACTTATGTTAACAAAAATTAATAAATAGTATAATTATATTTTATTATCATTGTTTGACTGTATTATATAATTATATGTTACATGTTCCCATACACAGAGGCCACGTCCTTCCCTTGGGAGTTCATGTGAGGCCAACACCAGACTCTGCTATCAGTTTTGCTCTCCTGAAATCTTACTTCTTTAAAGGTCTTGTACAACTGTGTATCTACTGGTCCTGAGCTTTTCTTGGTTGATAGGCTTCTGATGATGTCTTCTATTTCATCACCTGATATTGGTCTGTTTAAATTGTGTATATCTTACTGGTTCAACCTGGGCAAATAGTATGACTTAAGAAATTTGTTGATGCCTTCAATGTCTTCTATTTTATTGGAGTATAAGTTTTCAAAATAATTTCTAATTATCCTCTGTGTTTCTGTAATGTCTGCTATGATATTACCTTTTTCATCATGTATGCTGGTAATTCGAATTCTCTCTCTCCTTCTCTTCATTAGTGTAGCTTGTCAAATTTATTTATTTTTTCAAAAAAACAACTTTTTGTTTTGTCAATTTTTTTCAATTGTTGCTTTTGTTTCAATTTCATCTCTAATTTTAATTATTTCTTGCCTTTTACTGCTTTTGCTATTAATTTGTTCTTCTTTTTCTAGGGCTTTGAGATGTAATGTGAGGTCATTTATTTGTTGACTTTTTCTTCTTTTAAGGAATGAACTCCATGCAATGAACTTTCCTCTAAGTACTGCTTTCATAGTGTCCCAGAGATTTTGATATGTCTATATATAGACGTGTTCTCATTTACCTTGAAAAAAATTTTTAATCTCCTCCTTAATGTCTTCTGCAACCTATTATTTATTTAGTAGTATGTTGTTCAGTCTCCAGGTGTTGGAGTAATTTTTATTTTTTATTTTGTCATTGATTTCCAATTTTATTCCGTTATAATCTGATAAAATGCATGTATTTGCTAAGAGTTGCTTTGTTGCATATTATATGGTCTATTTTAGAAAAGAATTCATGTGCTGCTGAGAAGAAAGTGTATCCGCTTGATGCAGGTTGAAATATTCTATATATGTCGGTTAAGTCTAAGTTATTGATTGTATTATTGAGTTCTATAGTTTCTTTATTCTACTTTTGTTTGGAAAATCTATCCAGTGGTGAGAGAGGTGTGAACTGATAAGACTTATAATGTAATTTTTTGGTCTTATATTTTCTGTATTTGAACTTTCTCAATGTTATTTTTAATATACATTGTAATACACAGTTAATTATGAAAATTCAATTACCAACAGAAAATTTACAAAAGGGAGCTCAATATCTCTTTAACAAAACACCCAGGCTTGTAGACAAATGCTATGTCCTGGGAATAAGAAATAGAATATATTTCTTATTTTAAAAGTCAATAACTTTAAAATATTATTGTTAACAAACTTCTCCTTTTAGTAACTCCATGCACAGTAAGTTTTTATCCATACCATATCAATTGTTTATCTTCACACATTGGAGATAATCACCAGGTTTACCTTAAGGAACCTGCCCATAACACACTACAAGACCTGGAATCATTGCACCACCAAATTGTTTTCTAAAAATATTCTAAATTGTCAGTTTGTATTTCATACTCACTTTCAAATGAAACTGCCAGTGGCTACAAATGTAATAAGAACTTAGACTCTTCACTTGTGCCTGCAAGTAATCAATGGGGCAACTAAAAGCAGGATAAAAAGTTTGCTTCTCTGCCTCCATTTTGCATCAGTGTTCTTTGCTCTGAGTCAGTCACCTTGGATTCCAGTAACAGCAAATCTGATCAATAAAATTCTCGTGATAAGTGGAAATTACCCCTGGGCAACAGCAACTTTCATATCTCAGACAAGGCCATTCTGACCAATCCTGAGTTAATGATTGATCTGACCATGGTTTGACCAAGACAGTTTGATTATGCTTCCCTATGTCTACATAATACACAAGCTCATGCATTACCCCCAATGAAAGGGTTGGAAATATTAGTCCCCTGTGTCTTCCAAGTATAACTCTACCTTTCCTGCTTTATACCTTTACTCTTTACACTTGGTTGGTGGGGCAAAACTATGCTTTGTTGGGACCCCCAGAATATGGCCTCTGGCCTAGGACTTTAGAAATACAAAATCAAGTCATTGAATTTAGTAGTGTGCTCTTTTCTAACAAAAATGTATGTATAATACACACCCACCTTTTCTGCCACACAAATTTACTCACTGGCCTTAATTGCAATTTAGGTGACCAAGGGCTGTGGTCTCAAGACACATGCACTCAAAGACAGATCATTAACAATACACTCCTTAACCAATATGTTGAAAGGAGTCACCTGGACCTTCCACACAGCTCAAACAAACAGCTTTCTTCTGACCATGATGTCAATTATCTGTGCTGTCATTCCTGAAGAGCTTTTCCCAAACACCCCTGACTCTTTTCCAGGCTACCTCCTTCCTGAGTGTCCCTAACACCATCAGGGACCCCCATGAAAAACAGCACCCCTTAAGAGTATGTGAATGGAAGATCTGAAGAGGACAATGAGATATTCAGCACCCCTCCAGATAGATAGATAGATAGATAGATAGATAGATAGATAGATAAAGGAGATGTACTCCAAGAATCTTCACTGAGCCTGTCATCTACTAAAAATATCACATAGGTTCTTGGCTACCCCCTAACTTTTTTAAACCATCTGTGGACATCAAAACCCAGAGGCAGGGCTGGGAGTGTAGTTCAGTGATAGAGCACTTGCCTAGCATGTAGGAGGTCCTTGGTTCAATCCCTAGTACTGCAACACCACCACCATCATCAAAAAAAAAAAAAAAAAAAAAAAAAAAAGGAAAAGAACAAAAAAGCATTAAGGCCAGATGCTTTCATGCCTTCTCCATAATAAATCTCAGGATAAATTACATAAAAGAATGAAGAATGAAACTGTGGGAACTTTCTGCAAAAGTCTAAAGGCAAACTCCCAGATCCTTTAACTTGATCAGTATGATTTGTGCTTTCCTCTACCCCATCTATGTTCTCTCTCTCTGTTTTTTTTTTTTTGTTGTTGTTGTTGTTAAGTTGTTGATGGACCTTTACTTTATTTATCTGTATGTGGTGCTGAGAATTGAACACAGTGCTTCACGCATGCTAGTTAGTAGCTGCAGCAGCTCATTTTAACCACAAGCAAGATTGGTTATACTGGACCTGGGTCTATAAAACCGCAAATGCTCTTCACTCAGGCCCTGTTTGCCCAGCACAAGGAAACATCCTTTGAAAATGTGCCTGAAGCCAGTGTAAATTCCTAGACTCCACAGAGCCCATTCCTGCAACCCCTACAGGTGATAAAAACTGGCCTCTTTCTGGTTCCAAGAGCCAGTCTGCCCAGCACTCTGGGTCAGAGCTGTTTCTCCTTTCTGCCTCCAGCGGAGGCCCCAGTACAGCCTCCTGAGCATCAGCGCTCACTTGATTTCGCTTTCGGTTTTATTGACAAAAGTCTCCGACATCATGCCTACCTTCTCCCTTCCCTCCTGCGCTCTGGGGACCGGTCTGTGCGCACCCAGGACACTGCCTGCAGCCGTGGCAGAGCCCTTCCCGGGAGAACCCCACCACGTTGCGGCCCTGGGGCCGGGCACTCGCCGCGGGGGGCTCCTGGGCAAGCTCCTGGCTCTGGCTCAAGGCTGCGAACTGAGAGTAAGTCAGCGGGGCCAGGGCACGGAGGGAGGGATGGAGGCCACTCCCTAGAGGGTTGGCTTCCTTTGATAAGCGAGGTAGGGGAATCAGAAGGGGTTGTATCGCCTGCCACGTTGCCTGAGAGGCTGGGTCTTGGAGAAGGATGTCGCAGAGCACACAGGGACAACGCAAAAACTCCCTGTTTTTACGGAGGAAAAATGAAAAAAAAAAAAAAAAGTGGATACATGATTGCAACAGGGAGGAACAGCACAGCTTGTAAAACTGATTTAACAGTCACATTTCCATTACATTTTACAGTGCACATGTCTTCACTTAAATTTCTTTACTTGGGCTTCATAAAAGCCATAAATTATGCTCATTTTCTAAAAAAAATAGAATTCAAGCTCAGGAACGTTAATAGCCAAGATCCCAAGACACCAAGGCCCACA
Source organism: Marmota flaviventris (assembly GCF_047511675.1). Lineage (NCBI taxonomy): Eukaryota > Metazoa > Chordata > Mammalia > Rodentia > Sciuridae > Marmota > Marmota flaviventris. Next base: position 108,260,564 of record NC_092504.1, read on the forward strand.
GTCATGAACTACAGAGGCCATAATTCAGCATGCATCAAACACTGATGCAAATCATCTGACTCCAAATCTAGGGGACCTGAGCTGTCGCCTACATGGATTCATGGAGTAACCACTTGAAAAAATATAAAGCTGAGCTAGGGATTTAGGATAAAGAGAAAAAAATATTGAATCTTATAGGAAATGCCCATAAGTCATTGAGATGCACAAAACACAGGTGTAGATCTTGAGCAACATTCCCTTGGCCCATGCCCTTGTAAAATGAAGGAAATACCCCAGTACAGGGAAAACTGGCAAATTGTAGAGCTCCACCCTGGATCCTCCACCAGTCTGACCGATATAGCACTTCTATAAATATTTGATCCCTAGCCCAAGTTGGGGCTTATCACTCTTGAACTAGCCCATATTCCGATTCACATGGGTGTCCACCTTCCTAAGTAAACCTCTGTCTGTGCCTTTGTGTGGATCATGCTGAAATTCTTTTGTGACACATATGCCAAGAACTCCACTGGCCCTGAGCTGAGGTCTATCTCTCCTCTGGGAACCCCTCAGATCCATCTCCAGGGACATCTCTTCTCTATGACAGAACTTTCAATTAAAGATATCTGGGACAGCACAGGGCCTGGCAAAGGAGATGACAGAGTTCTTGTTTGCTGATTAAAAGTTGGTATTGTTTCTGACTGGGCAGCAGCTGGTGATGCATACCCCAAGAAGCTGTTGCTTCACTTTGAGTGAAGCCAGGGAAGCCAACACAGATCCTGAGAATTTCAAAACCAAAAGTCAATATTGGGTCTTAAGCACAATTGGAAAATATATATTTTTTTAAAAATCAGTGGCTAAAGTTTTTTTGTATTTATGTATAGCTATGGCATATTTAGAAGTCCAAAAATTTTAAATCCAAAGTGCATTCTTTTTTTGTTTGTTTGTTTGCTTGCTTGCTTGCTTGTGGTGCTGGGGATTAAACCAAGGGCCTTGTGCATGCAAGGCAAGCACTCTACCAAGTGAGCTATATCCCCAGCCCTCCAAAGTGCATTCTAGTTCACAATAATTAGAAGCATTCAACTTAATCACTCAGTTGGGTTTGGGAGTCTTTACTCCTTACCCTTTCCTGTCAGCTGTACCTCAACAATTGACTCTGGAAACACAGCACTCTGCAGAAGGCATCCTACTTTTGAATGCTGTTCCTGCATGTAGGACAGGCAGCACACTCCCTGTGTTTAACAGGGGTCCCGTTCACATCTCAGGACTTCACTTTATGTTCTGAATGTAAACCTTCCTGCTGGGATACTGACAGCTTATTTGCTAACAGGCTCCTTTTTTCTTTCTTCTTCTCTCTCTTTCCTTCCCAAACTGCATGCAAAACAAGATTTACATTCTTCCCATCCTAAGCTTCCCATCCTTTTACTGCCCACCTGAACAACAAAGAAAAATCCAGACCCAAAACTGGGAAAACAGTTCTCTGAAGGATAAAGCTGAACATTAATTACATCTACTGATAATATCTGTAAAACAGTCCTATATTCCCCCTTATAAAGCCCTCTGTTCCCCTTAGCATCTGGAATGGCAGCCTGTGTGACATGACTCCTTTGCCAGCAGAGCAATAAAATTTGTTTTTCCTTTTTCCCTAAACCTTTTCTCATTACTGAATCAGGATCAAGCTTTCAGTATCACTTGAGGACACTATGAATTTCTCTCTTGAAGGAAGAGGTGACCCCTTGTTCATCTTCCTGGTCAGTACAAGGTCAATGAATGTGAATGAGTTAGAATTCAAAACCTTGAACTCAAGTACTATATAGTTTGAGAGGCCAATTAACTGCTGAAGAAGATTGTTCTGGTCCTAACTTCATTGGGTCATAGGATGATAGGTGAGGAAAGCTAACTAGAGGAAAAGAAAATTGTTCTTACCTCTCCTGATACATTTTACGTATTGAGTATATTGTATATATGTATTGATTAATTATTTGCTTGTGATGAACCTGCTAAACACATAAGTTGAGATGACTGTTACCTGCTCATATGCTTTGAAAATTATCCATGTATTTGAAAGGGGAAGAGGACTATATTAAAGAAAGATTTAATAATTCCATTTAATTCCAAAATAACTTTTATTGGTTTTATTTTTGTTATACATGACTATAGAATCCACTTTGATGCAATTATGCAATCATGGAATATATCTTATTCTAATTATGACGATATTTTTGTGGACGTACATGCTGGTGAGATTCACTATGGTATATTCATATATGTACCTAGAAAAATTATGTCAGATTCATTTCATTGTTTTTCCTTTTCCTATCCCCCTTACCTTCCCTAGTTTTTTGCGGAATCTTCATACTGCTTTCCAGAGTAATTGCACCAATTTGCAATCCTACCAACGATGTTTGAGTGTACACTTTTCCCCACATCCTTGCCAACATTGGTTCTTACTTATATTCTTGATAACTGTCATTTTGATTGGAGTTAGTTGTTCGACTGGAGTGTTGTTTTAATTTGCACTTCTCTAATTGCTAGAGTTGTTGAACACCAAAAATAATTCAATACATGATGCTTGAATATTTTTATAGAATCAGGTAAATATTAAAAATCTGCTAAGTTTTCAGCATTGTGGTCAAAAGAAATGTAAAATATATTTCATCTCCTTGAAGCTTTTTTCAGCTAATTATAGGAATTACACCATATTACACCTATGATCATTAGATTCCAGCAAAATAAGACCATACTTGATAAAGTGCTGAAATTTGTAGTAGATGTGTTGTAGCAGCCCAGTTATGGAAGAAGAAGCACCATTAGTGGACATTAATTAGTGTTTGGTGGTGCCTTGCACTATATGAATTTTAGTTCTTTTTGTTTATGCACCAACAAATCCTATGGTGTAGCTAATTGTCCCATCTTACAGTGAGAAAACTGAAGACCATAATGTTTAAGCCACCTGCCAGATGATGTGGGCAATAAGGAGCATGACCAAGAGTCAAAGCCTGAATTCCTTTTACCTACTGTTATGGTTTGGATCTTAAATGTCCTCAGAAACTCATGTGTTAAAAGGTTGGTTCCTAACAGATGGAACTTGTCAACTATAATATATAGTTGTCTTTATCCATGCATCAGTTGACGGGCACTGGTTGGTTCCATATCTTGGCTACTGTAAATAATGCTACAATATGCATAGGAAGTAGAGGTCTCTTTAATATTCTGATTTCATTTTCTTTGTATATATGCCTAGTAGTAAGATGAGTACTGGTTCATCCAGGTATTCTATTTTTAGTATTTTAGAGAACCTCCCTATAAAGTATAAGTATGAGCTGGAGAGGCAGATTTCTGACTGGTTTAAAGCCCATCCTTCTCAAAGACATGTTTATGATTTTTAGGTTTATATTAATACATGTGTATATTTACAGATTTTTCTGCACATGGGTACCCATTCCTTCAATAACTTGTGTATTTAGAAAAAATACTTTTAGAATTATTGTGATTACTATAGAGACATGGACCACCCTCTCAGGCTGTCTCAGGATGGGTCTGTTGAGACCACTGCCTTTGGGAAGTTACTGTGGCAGAGCTGCCTTCTAAGCTCTGCAGAGCGCATTCTGTCAGGTCATCTAGATCCTTTCCTGGAGAACTGAGTCACTCAGAACACACATTTGTTAATGTACAAGGGAGGAAATGAGATCCTGTCTGATCTGTTCTCTTACTGAGCTGCAGCCCCACTTCATTTTTTTATATATATTTTTTAGTTGTAGATGGACATGATACCTTTATTTTATTTAATTATTATTATGTGGTGCTGAGGATCAAACCTAGTGCTTCATGCATGATAGGCAAGCACTCTTCCACTGAACCACCACCCCAGCCACATCCCACTTCATTTTATTTTGAATTTTCAGACAGTGAGGAAATAGCTTTTCAGTGACCAAATTCTTTTCTATCTTTAGTGTACACTTTATTTATTTTTCTTTTTATTATTTATTTTTTAGTTGTAGTTAGACATAATACTGTTTATTTACTTATTTATTTATTTATATATAGTGCTGAGGATCGAAGCCAGGGCCTCGCATATGCTAGGCAAGCGCTCTATTGCTGAGCAACAACCCCAGCCCCAAGTGTACACTTTATTTAATGTGAGGCCATATAAGATACAAAATTAGTAAAAATCAGGAAAATGCAAGGAAAGGAACTGAAAATCATGAATGATATTTGTTGCAGATTGAGAATGATTATCCTTTCTTGTGCTGCTTTTTCTAGTTCCTGCACAGCATCAGCATGCCTTTCATTTGGTTATCATTTCCAATATTTTACTTCATCTGATGCCATTAATAAGAGATATTTACTTATTCAGTTTCATCTCTCCCTCACAGAACACCTCTAAGATAGGTATTGTTCTCCTTTTATATGGAAGAAAGAGGCTAAACAATGAGGCACCCGGAGGACTTGTTCACTTTTAGCTGCAATTTTCACTGTGGGTCTGAAATCATGCAGTCCCTGAGTTCAGACAGTTACCAGGAAAGGTAGCCAGGGAAACATGGGCTGATGGTTCAGGCTCTGTGGACAGGCAGTTCTGCCATCAAAAGCGATGACCTCAGTTAGTTTCGGGATGCTTGTTTAAAATGGGGACTAAAAACGGATGAGAACTAGATAAGGAAATAGTTATGAAATGTGATGCAAAGCATGTTTCTCATCTTGATAAGAATGATCTATTATGTATTTTATCTTACCAAGAATGGATTGTGTTTGCGATTGCAACAGGTATTCCACTGAGTTTATCTGTTCTTGTTTTTGTTTGTTTTGTTTTTGTTTTTTAATTAGTTGCATCTATAAAAATAAAAAAGGATTCTAATGGGAGTAGCCATGGGGAGTAATTAAGACTGAGAGTTGATCTGACTATCACTTAGATTTTCAAGAATCAGAGAGGAAAAAGCCTCCCAGATTGCTGGGCACAGGAAAAATATCTGACTGGAATTAGAAACCAGGGCAACTTTTAATGAGTTTTCAGAGTTAAAGACCAACAGTCTCCTAGTAAGTATGGACAGGTGGGTATGAGGGCAGACAACCACCCATTTCTGGCAAGTGTCTGTACATCCTATTCTGGAGATAGGTCAAGAAACCCTTGACTGCAGCTGGATGAATTATTTTTATTTATTTGGCATTTCTAGGGATTAAACCCAGGGCCAGACCTAGGAAAATACTCTTTTACTGAGGAACAGACCCACTTTATTTTATTTTGAATTTTCAGACAGGATCTCATAACTTGACCTAGATGGCCTTAAATTTGAGTTTCTTGTGCCTTGACCTCCTCAGTAGCTGGGATTACTGGCCCTCACCACCACAGTAAGCTCAAATGAATTATTTCTTAATTGTTCACTATCTGCTGTATATGAACCAAGATGTTCCTGTCCTAGCATCTGGGCACTTAACCCTCACCCCAATCCCAGTACAGACACATTCTGTGCTGTCTCTATTTTAATCATACACCCACTTTCTGTTTACTCTATTTGTACAAAAGAAAATAAAAGAAAAGAAAAAGGAAAAGTAGTTTTGTGTGAATCACTCTTTGAATTTGGCTCTTAGGTCTCAGGATGCTTATTCTGCCTGAGCCTTCCACCTTCCACCCTTGTCCATCACCAGGCGATCAGGTCAGACAGGGAGAAGCAACTTATGCCCTAGCCCAGCAGGCAGCCCTATCCCTGGGTACAGTGAGGAGCCCTCCAATACACCCAGGGAAGAGGGGTCTCCCTTCTGGAGGAGGGAGCGCCCTGTACCCTAGGTAAGATGGCGTATGGAGCTCCCTTCAACACCCAGGTTAGAACGCCCTGTACCCTGGGTGCAATGGTGTGGGGAGCTCCCCTGACACCTAGGTTAGAGGGGTCCCCCTCTGGAAGGTGGAGCGTGCTGTACCCTGGGTGCAATGGTGTACAGAGCTCCCCCAACACCCCAGTTAGGGAGGTCTCTCCCTGGTGTGTGTGGGGAGTGCCCTCTACCCTGGGTGCGATGGTGTACAGAGCTCCCCCCAACATCCTGGTTAGGGGGGTATCCCCCCTGAAGGTGGAGTCCCCTCTACCCTGGGAGCGATGATGTGCAGAGCTCCCTGAGACACCCTGATAAGAGGGGTATCCCCCATGGAGGGGGGAGTCCCCTCTAACCTGGGTGCCATGATGTACAGAGCTCCCCCCTTCCCCCCCCCCGGAGAAGGGAGCGCCCTGTACCCTGGGTGCAATGGAGTATGGAGCTCCCCATATACCCAGGTTAGAAGGGTCTCCCCCCTGTGGGGGGAGTTACCCCTACTCTGGATAGATGGTGAACAGAACTCCCCCCAACACCCCGGTGAGAGGGGTCTCCACGGGGGGGAGTGCCCACTACCCTGGATGCGATGGTGTATAGAGCACCCCCCAACACCCCAGTTAGAGGGGTCTCACCCTTGGGGGGGGAGTCACCTCTACCTTGTGTGTGATGGTGTGCAGAGCTCCCCCAACACCCCAGTTAGAGGGGTATCCTCCCTGTGGGTGGAGTCCCCTCTACTCTGGGTGTGATAGTGTACAGAGCTCCCCCGACACCCAGATTACAGGGGTCTCCCTCCTGGAGGGGGGAGTCCCCTTCTACTCCAGGTGACGTGGGGAGCTCCCCCCCACACCCTGGTTAGAGGGGTCTCCCCCCTGGAGGGAGCAGTCCCCCCCCTACACCGGGTGCAGTGGAAAGCTCCCCCAGACACAGGGTAGAGGGGTCTCCCCCCTGGAAGGGGGAATACCATCTACCTTTGGTGAGGTGGGGAGCTCCCCCACAACACCCATGGTAGAGGGTTCTCCCCCATGGAGGGGGGAGTTCCCTCTACCCTGGGTGCCAGTTGGGACTCCACCCTGACACTAGATTGAGAAGGTCACCCCTGAAGGGGCAGTTCCTTCTACACTGGGTGCGGTGGGGAGGTCCCACCAACACCCAGGTTAAGGGGTCTCCCTCCTGGCGAGGGGAGTCCCCTCTACCCTAGGTGGTATGGTGTACAGAGTTCCTCACAAAACCTGTTAGAGGGGTCTCCTCCCTGGGGGGGTCCCCTCTACCCTGGGTGAGATGATGTACAGAGCTCCGCCCGACACCCAGGTTAGATGGGTCTTCCCCCTGGAGGGGGGAGTGCCCTGTACCCTGGGTGCGATGGTGTAAGGAGCTCCCCCAAAACCCAGGTTAGAGAGGTCTCCCCTCTGGAGGTATGAGTACCCTGAACCTTGGTTTTCGATGTTGTATGGAGTCCCCACGAAAACCCAGGTGGGAGGGGTCTCCCCCCGGGAGGGAGTCCCTTCTACCTTGGATCAGTGGGGGGGGGGGAGCTCCTACCCCACATTCAGATGGGAGAGATCTTCCCCCAGGAGGGGTAGTTCCCTCTACCCTGGATGCGGTGAGAGGGAGCTCCCCCCAACACACACCCAGGTAGGAGGGTTCTCATCTCTGGCCAGGGGAGTCCCCTATAACCTGGGTGCAGTGGAAGGGAGCTCCACCCCACCCAGGTGAGAGGGGTCTCCCCCCAGGGGGGTGTCCCCTCTATCCTGAGTACAGTGGGGAGCTCCCCCCACCACCCAAGTGAGAGGAGTCTCCCCCCAGGAGTGGGGAGTCCCATCCACCCTGGGTGTGATGGTGTGGGGAGCTCCCCCGCCCCCCGCAACCCAGGTTAGAAGGGTTTCTCCCCTGGAGGGGGAAGTCCCCTCTAGGCTGGACGCGATGGTGTGGGGAGCTCCCCCCCCCACTGCCCAGATTAGAGGGGGCTCCCCGCTGGAGGAGGGAGTCCCCTTCACCCTGGGTGCAGTGCAGAGCTCTCCCCACGGCCGCCACCCAGGTTAGAGGGGGCTCTACACTGGAGGGGGGCGTCCCCTCCAGCCTGGGTGCTATGCAGAGCTATCCCAGGCATCCAGGTTAGAGGGGGTCCCGCATGGAGGGGGGTGTCCCCTCCACCCTGAGTGTGATTCAGAGTACCCCCACCACCCAGGTTAGAGGGGTCTCCCCACTGGAGAGCTCCTTCCTGCACCCAGGGTGGAGGTGTCACGCCCCTGGAGAAGGGAGTCCCCTGGAGTCTGGCTGCAGCAGCATGCAGAGCTCCCCCCTGCAACTAGGGAGGAGGGGTCTTGCCCCTGGACGGGGGAGTGCCCTCCACCTTGGCTGCAACATGGTGAGCTCCCCTGGCTCCCAAGTTAGAGGGGTCTGGCCCCTGGAGGGGGAGTCCACTGGACCCTGGCTGCAGCACCATGCAGAGCTCCCCCATAACCCAGGGTGGAGGGGTATCGCCTCTGGAGAGGAGAGTCCTCTAGGCCCTGCATACAGTGGCTTGCTGGCTTGCGGAGATCCCCAGGCACCCAGGTTGGAGGGGTCTCCCGCCTGGAGGGGAATGTGCCCTCAACCCTGGCTGCAGAAGCAGGTGGAGCTCCGCAGGCTCCCGGGATGGAGGGGTGTCGCCCCTGGAGAGGGGAGTGTCAAGACAACTGGCTGCAGCATGCAGAGCTCTTCTGGCTCCCAAGGTGGACCAGTCTCGCCCCTGGAGGGATAGCCTGGGTGCCAAGGACTGAGGAGCTCCCATCTGGCACCCAGGATGGAGGGGTCTTGCCCCTGGTGAAGGGAGTACCCTAGACCTTGGCTGCAGCAGCCTGCTGAGCTCCACCTGGAACCCAGGGTGGAGGAGTCCCGGCCCTGGAGAAGGGTATCACTTGGAGTCTGGCTGTAGCACCAAGCAGAGTTCCCCACAGCCTGCTGTTCCACAGCCTGTGTGCCACAGACTGCTGAGCTCCCCTAGCACCCAGGGTCAAGATGTTTTGCCCATGGAGGGAAGAATCTGCTCAAGCCTGTATGCAAAGGCGTGCAGAGCTCCACCTGGCACTCAGGGTTAAGGGGTTTTTCCCCGGGGGCGGGGAGTAACCTGGATTCTGGCTGCAGTGGCGTGCAGGGCTCCCCCACCTCCAAGGGTGGAGAGTTCTCGCCCCTTGAGTGAGGAGTCCCCTCCATCCTGGCTACAGCGGCTTTCAGCATGCAGAGCGGCCCCAGGCACCCTGGGTCAAGGGGTCTCTCGCCTGGAGGACGGAGTTCACTGGACCCTGGCTGCAGCTGGATGCGGAGATCCCCCCCCACCCCCGCACCCACGGTGGGGGTGTCTCCCCCTAGAATGGAAAGTGCCCTCAACCCTGCCTGCAGTGGAGTGCGGAGTTCCCCCTGACACCCAAGGCTGGAGGGGTCTCCCCACTGGACAGAGGAATGCCCTAGATCCTGACTTCAGCAGCTTGGTGCAGAGCTCCTTCTGGCACCCAGGGTGGAGAGGTCGCGCTCCTAGAGAAGGATTCCCATGGAGTCTAGCTGTAGCAGTATACATAGATCCTCCCCTGCACCTTGGGTGGAGGGGTCCCGCCCCTGGAGGGAGGAGTCCCCAAGACCCTGGCTTCAGCAGCATGCAGATCTCCTCCCAGCACCCAGGGTGGGGGCCTCACCCCTGGAGGGAGGAGTGCCCTCAATCCTGTCAGCAGTGGAGGGAGATTCCTGCTTCCCCAGAGACCCAGGGTGAAGGGATCTCGCCCTTGAGGGAGAGGTCTCCACAAACCTGTGTGCCACAGCCTTCTGACCTACCCCATCACCCAGGGTGGATAGATCTCGCCTCTGGAGAAGCAAGATTCATGGAGTCTAGCTGCTGCAGCATGTAGACTTCCCAAGGGCACCTAGGGTGAAGGGGCCCCTACCCTGGAAGAGTAAGTCCTTTCAATCCTGGCCGTGGCAGCATGCTGAGCTCCCCCTGGCACCCCAGGTGGAGGGGTATTGCCCCTAGAGGGGAGAGTGCCCTAGACACAGGGTGCAGCAGCCTGCAGCCCTCACCCAGAATTCAGGGTGGAGAGGTCTCACCACTGGAGGGAGAAGTGTCATGGACCCTGGCTGCAGTATGCAGAGCCACACTGGCTCCCAAGGTGAAGGGGTCTCACACCTGGAGTGGGGAGTGCACTCCACACTTTGTGGGGTTGCATAAGAAGCTACTTCAGGCACCCAGGGAGGAGGGGTCCCGCCCCTGGAAGAGGGAGTCCCCTGGAGCCTGGGTGCAGCAGCATGCAGAGCTCTCCCAGGCACCCAGCTTGGATGATTACCTCACCTGAAGGGTGGAGTCCCCTTGACCCTGGCAGCTGGAGCATGTGGAGCTCTTTCCTACACCCAGGGTGGAGGGGGCCCCGCCCCTGGAGGAAGAGTTCCCTGGACTCTGGCTTCTGCAGCCTGTGTACCTCCCACTGGGACCCAGGTTGAGGAATCTGGCCCCTGGAGAAAGCAGTGCCCTGGACCCTGGCTTCAGCATCTTACCAAGTTCCATCTGGAAGCCATTGTGGAGGAGTCCAGGCCCTGGAAAAGGGCATCCTCTAGAGTCTGGCTGCAGCAGCATGCAGAGGTCCCCACAGCCTGCTGTTCCACAGCCTGTGTGCCACAGCCCGCTGAGACCCCCTGCACCCTGGGTCAAGATGTTTCCCACAAGGAGGGAAGAATATGCTCAAGCCTGTGTACAAAGGCGGCATGCAGAGCTCCCCCTGGCACTCAGGGTGAAGGGGTCTCGCCCCTGGGGCAGGGAGTGCCCAGGACCCTGGCTGCAGTGGCATGCATGGCTCCCCCACCAGCCAAGGTGAAGTGTTCTCGCCCCTGGAGTGCAGAGTGCAGAGTGCTGAGTTCACTGGAACCTGGCTGCAGTGGTTTCTGGAGCAACCCCAGGCACCCATGGTGGAGGGGTCTCCCTCCTGGAGGGTGGAGTCCACTGGACCCTGGCTGCAGCTGGATGCAGAGCTCCCCGCGACACCCAGGGTGGTGGTGTCTCCCCCTGGAGAAGAAAGTGCCCTCAACCCTGCCTGCAGTGGCATGAGGAGCTCCCCCTGGCACCCAAGGCTGGAGAGGTCTCCTCTCTGGACAGGGGAATGCTCTAGATCCTGGTTGGAGGAGCATGGTGTTGAGCTCCTTCTGGCCCCCAAGGTGGAGGGGTCCCTCCCTTGGAGAAGGATTCCCATGGAGTCTAGCTGCAGCACCATACATAGATCCCCCCTGAACCTAGGGTGAAGGGCTCCCTCCCTAGGACTGAGGAGTCCCACAGACCCTGGCTGCAGCAGCTTGCAGATCTCCTCCAGGCACCCTGGGTGGATGGTTGTCCACACTGGAGCAGGGACTGGCCTAAACCCTGGCTGCAGCACAGGGAGTTTTGCCCTGCCCCTGAAACCCAGGGTGAAGGGATCTCGCCCCTTGAGGGAAGAGTCTCACAAGCCTGTGTGCCACAGCCTGCTGAGCTCCCCCAGCACCCAGTGTGGAGGGATCCCCGCGCCGCCCGGGAGAAGGGAGTCTCCTTGAGCCTGGCTGCTGAAGCATGCAGAGGGCACCTGGGCAACTAGAGTGAACCCTTACCTACCCTGGAAGGGGAAGTCCCTTCAATCCCGGCTGTGGCAGCATGCTGAGCGCCCCCCTGGCACCCGGTGTAGAGGGGAATTGCCACTGGAGAGGAGAGTGCCCTTGACCCTGGGTGCAGCAGCCTGCAGCCCTCCCAGGCAATTCAGGGTGGAGTGGTCTCTCTACTGGAGGGGGAAGTGTCATGGGCCTGGCTGCAGCATGCAGAGTTCCCCTGGTGCCCAGGGTGAAGCTTTCTCTCTCCTGGAGTGGGGAGTGCACTCCACCCTGGCTGGGCTGGCCTAAGAAGCTCCCTCAGGCACCCAGGGTGGAGGGGTCTCGCCTCTGGAGGACAGAGTCCCCTGGAGCCTGGGTGCCGCAGCATGCGGAGCTCTCCCTGGCACCCAGCTTGGAGGGTTATCTCACCTGGAGGTGAAAGTCCCCTTGACCCTGGCTGCTGCAGATTGTGGAGCTCCTTTCTAGACCCCTGGTGGAGGGGGCCCGCCCCTGGAGGAGGAGCTCCCTGGACCCTGCCTTCTGCAGCTTGTGGACCTCCCACTGGGACCCAGGTGAAAGGGATCTGGCCTCTGGAGAAGGGAGTGCCCTGGACCCTGGCTTGAGCATCTTGCTGAGCTCCACCTGGAACCCAGGGTGCAGGAGTCCTGGACCTGGAGAAGGGCGTCCCCTGGAGTCTGGCTGCAGCAGTATGCAGAGCTGCCCACATCCTGCTGTTCCACAGCCTGTGTGCCAAAGACTGCCGAGCTCCCCCAGAGCCCAGCATTAAGATGTTTCGCCCATGGAGGGAAGAATCTGCTCAAGCCTGTGTACAAAGGCGTGCAGAGCTCCCCTTGGATGTCAGGGTGAAGTGGTTTCCACCCTGGGGCGGGGAGTGCCCTGGACCCTGGCTGCAGTGGCGTGCAGGGCTCCCCCACCAGCCAGGGTGGAGGGTTCTCGCCTCTGGAGTGGGGAGTCCCCTCGACCTTGGCTGCAGCGGCTTCAGGAGGGAACCCAGGCAACCTGGGTTGAGGGGCCTCCCTCCTGCAGGCTGGAGTCCACTGGACACAGGCTGCAGCTAGATGTGAGCTCACCCCTACACCCATGGTGGGGGTGACTGCCCCTGGAGGGGAAAGTGCCCTCAACCCCACCTGCAGTGGCGTGGCATGCGGAGCTCGCCCTGGCACCCAGGCTGGAGAGGTCTCCCTCCTGGACAGGGGAATGCATCCTAGATCCTGGCTGAGGCAGTGTGGTGAGGAGCTCCTTCTGGCCCCCAGGGTGGAGGGTTCGTGCCCCTGGTGAAGGATTCCCAGGGAGTCTAGCTCCAGCAGCTTATTTAGATCCCCCAGCAACTAGGGTGGAGGGTTCCCGCCCCTGGACAGAGGAGTCCCCCAGACCAGGGATGTAGCAGCATGCAGATCTCTTCAGGCACCCGGGGTAGAGTGGTCTCCCCCCTGGAGGGCGGAGTGTCCTCAACCCTGGCTGCAGTGGAGGGATCATATACTTTAACGGCATATTCAGAAGCATTTACCCCCCAAATAAAAATTTTTCCTTCTTTATCACTATAAGAATAAGGTAAAATTAATCTACACGTTTTTGGGGTTAAAGTCCCTGAATTTGAGTGGCAATTTTACGCACCTCTCAGGAATCTGTACTTGGGCATCTTCACTAGTAATTAAATCTATCCCTGCACTACCTCTAGTGGCATGAAAGGATTTCTGGAAGGATGTTCTTTTAAACTGGAAGGACTGGGAATAGTCTTCACTGGAAACATTTATGACATGACATCTTAAGAGGGCTGGAAAAATGGATTCCATCTCCTTCCCACAGCCAGTGGCCAGGCACATTGGACTTTTATCTGTGGACCAGTGGAATTTAGCCTAATTTAGGACAGACAGCTAAGGTATGATTTTTCTCTTTCCTCTGTCACTTGCCATAAATAGTCAGCCAAATGAGATCTAACTGGCAGTGGTGGTGATGGTGGAGGGAATACTTCCATATAGGACATTACTGGAGGACACACATGCTGAGAAATACAGAACTTTGAAATAGCATTGTAACAGAGATACCAAGCATGCAACACAGGTACGGGAGCTTATGGCTTCTCATGAAGCTTCATACCTGTATCTTCCCAATCCTTTGAATATAAGGAACCACTTTCTGGGTACCAGGAGTAGCAAGAGTCTTTTTCCTTCAACATAGCAGAGAGATCAGCATTACTTATGGTATATCCAGCCTTGCAAAGTACATAGGACAGCTCATCCCAACGACATCTATGAGCATCAAGATAGAGAATTTCCCATAGCTCACCAATACGGATTGGTACCAGCTCATGTGATATGTGTATTACAGCCTGATGAACTTTTATAAGCTAATTTATTAAATGGTTGTTATGGGCCAGGCCATATGGGCAATGACCACACAGACTCTATCTTGCCCTGAGACTCCACATCATGTGAAAAATGCTTCTGCCATAGGAAAATCCTACCTCTATACCCATCAACAGTTGCTTAGTATGTTTGGCAACACAAAATGGCAATTCTTATATAATGTAAAATTGTTTTGTCTTTGGTTTTCATTTTTCTTGGACAATGTATCCTGTCAGAGATTGATTGTCTAGATGTTAGTAACAATTCTTTAACTTGTATTCAACTAGGGATGTTTTGACCCACTCCTGCTTCTGCTTATGATTTTAGATCTTGTGATGTTAGTTTATGGTTTTTAATCCTAGCAACAGCCACTTATGATTAATATGGTTTGGGACTATAAAAGGTGTACTTAAACCCCAGGAGGAGGTTGAAGAATGTAGACTTACAGTCTGCCCCTTGGTCCACAAACTGGAGCACCCAGATCTCTAACTGGTGAATAAAATTTCTGTCTCCTGCTCTAAGAATGACTTGGTGATTTACTGCAATCTTGCCATAAGAATACTGAGAACATATAAACATATGTGTATATGTATGCATGCACAATATCATATACATGTATATACAATATCAATATCATATATATATATATATATATATATATATATATATATATATATATATATATAAACAACATCTTACCATTGCTACCTAGTATTCAATTTTAATTCTACTAAAAAATTATACCAGTGTAGGTAGGTCTTTGTGATCAAAACATTAACCAGAATTAATGGCATAACTTTGATGTGATTAGGGGATAAAGATTGCAGGAGAAAATGATTTTGTTTGCACCCTCTTGGTTGCTTGTGCACTGTGTCTCTTTCTTTAATCACTCACTGTGTGAAAAGCCAACATCCATTTCCAGTATGCAGTGCTATGAAGAGGTCCACTTATCAAGAAAATAATGCCTCTTGCCACCAGCTATTGGAGTTAATTTGTACTTACATTGTCCAAGCTTTTTATGGATGACTGTATGCCACAATGACAACTTGAGTGTATTCTCATGTAAGTCACTGAGCCAGAGCTGCACACCAATGAATGCTTATATTCCTGACTTTAAAAAGGTGTAAAATGCTATTTTATTTATTTATTTATATTTATTTATTTATTTATTATTTTATTTCTTGTGCTTCTAGGTCTTGAACCTGAGGCCTTCTGCATACTAGGTAAGCAGTCTACCACTGAGTGATATTCCCCAGCCATGAAATAATCATTTAATTTTTTTTCTTTAAGCTTCTAAGTTTTGAGGTAATTTACTTTACAACAGATAGTGAACACATGTCAATATGCCTATTATACATAAATAGGTATATTGACATGTATATGGGTATGTCTACACACATACTCAATATATTTAACTTTGATAAATGATGTTGATAAAGTTTAAGTACAATTGTTTCAAGTTAACATTGACTTTATTGCATTATTGGACTAGATTGCCAAATTTCTTAAAGTAACTTAAAATGTAAGTCTTTACTGCCATCTACTGTTCATTTTAATTCAGGTTTACTTAGTAATGTTTTCTGTTTAAGGTGACCTATAATAGAATATATACATATATACTCAAGGCTTTTGAAAACTAGTTGCTTAATATCAGCAATAAAGTCTATTGTTTGTATTAAATAATAAGTATATATATATATAATACATATATAATATAATATGTATTCTGGGGAATGTATGTATTACAATACCAAATGTTTTTAAAAACCTCTTATTTTCTGTCTTCACTATTTGAAGTTCAAAATTTCCTTATGTAAAATATTTAATGTTATGTCTAATTTTATGAAAAAGCTATTTTATAGATCATTAATAATAATAATAATATTTTCATCTATTTTGATTTTATTGGTATATTATGGTTGTATATGCTATTTGGACTTATTTTGACATAATCATACATGCATAAAATTTAATTTATTCCATTTTAATTCCATATGTTCACCCTTTCTTCCCCTCTTCTCTCCCAATTCTTTTTTTCTACTATTCTACATAGGATTCATTTTCATATATTTAATTGGTGTTTTATAGACATACACAAAGTTTGAATTCACTTTGGTATATTTATAAAAGCACGTATTGCAATATATCAAATTCATTCTATATTAGTACCATATATTGGCTATTTGTAAGTTGCACTGATGTAAACATTGATGTGACTATATCAATAGTATCTTCTTTTCAGTTCATTTGGATAAATACCAAGGAGTTTGATAGCTGGGTAATATGGTGGCTGTCATTCTGGGTTTTTTTTTTTTTTGTTTTTTTGTTTTTTTTTAAGAGAGAGAGAGAGAGATTGAGAGAGAATTTTTAGTATTTATTTTTTTAGTTTTTGGCAGACACAACATCTTTGTTTGTATGTGGTGCTGAGGATCGAACCCCGGGCCGCATGCATGCCAGGTGAGTGTGCTACCGCTTGAGCCACATCCCCAGCCCTCATTCTGGTTTTTTGATGAACCTCCATACTGATTTCCAGAGCGATTGTCCTAATTTGCAGTCATAACAACAATATATGAGTGTACATTTCCCCCCATATCCTTACCAGTATTTATTTTTATTTGTGTTTTTGAAAATTGCCATTCTGATTTCAGTGAGAAAATAATCCCAAAGTAGTTTTGCTTTGCAATTACCTGATTGTTGGAGATGCTGAACTTTTTTCTTGTATTTACTGACTTTTTTTTCCCCCAGAAATGCCCGTTTGGTTCTTTTGTCTACTTACTGAATAGGTTATTTGCTTTTTTGCAGTGTTTTTGTTTTTGTTTGGTATTCTGGATATTAATACCCTGTCAGAGGAGCAGAAAGCAACATTCTTCTCTCTTTCTTTCAACTATCACTAAACACTCTTTATTATTTCTTTTGCTATGGAAAAGCTTTATTTTTTGATGCCATCTCATTCATTGATTATTGGTTTTCTTTATTATGCTTTGGGGATCTTGTTAAGGAAGTTGGTACCTGTACCAATATGTCGAAGTGTTGACCCTAAGTTTTCTTCTAGCTATTGCAAAGTTTTTCATCTAATTCCTAGGTATCTGACCACTTTAATTCAACTTTTGTGCAGGTAAGACTTAGGAATATAGTTTTATATTTTAATTAATGGATATCCAGTTTTACCAGTACCATTTATTTAAAGGGCTATATTTTCTTTAAAGTATGTTTTGGCATGTTTGTTAAGTATCAGATGACTATAACATCAGGTTTGTATCTGTGTCCTCTATTCTACTGATATTAATATGTATTTTAGTGCCAGTACTATGCTGTTTTTGCTACTGTATCTCTGCAGTATAATTTTAGATCAGATATTGTGATGCCTCTAGCATCACCCCTTTTCCCAGGATTGATTTGGTTATTCTGTGTCTTTTATTTTTCCCAATGAATTTAAATTTTTTTCTAGTTCTGTGAAGAATGCCATTTTTATTTTGATGGAAATTGCATTGAATCTGTATAACACTGTTGGTAGTATAACACTTTTGCCAATATTAATTATTTTTATAGAAAAACATAGGAAGCCTTTTTATCTTCTAAGGTCTTCTTCAATTTCTTTCTTTTTTGTTCTATAGTTTTTATTGTAGAGAACTTAATGTTCCTTAGATTAATCCCCAAGTATTTTTTTTTTTTTTTTTAGGTTTCTGTGTGTGGGATAGTTTTCCGGATTTTTTTTTTTTTTTTTAGCTGTATCACTCTTGACATTTAGGAAACTGTTGATATGTGAATATTGATATTGCCTTCTGCTACTTTGCTGAATTTACTTATCAATTCCAGAAGTCTTCTGGTAGATTTTTTTGTGTCTTCTAGATATAGAATTATGTCATCAGCAAATAAAGAAATATTGATTTCTTCTTTTCCTATTTGCACCCCTTTAATTTTCTTGTGTTTGTTAGTTTCACTGGCTAGAGTCTCAAGAGCAATATTTTATAGGAGTGGTGAGAGTTGACATCCAGGTCTCGGTTCCTGATTTTAGATAAGATGCTTTTAGTTTTTTTTTTTTTTTCCATTCAGCATGATTTTGCCTTGGATTTGTCATATGTAGTCTTTGTAATGTTGTGGTAAGTTCCTTTTATCCCTAGATTCTCATATTTTAAAAATATTTTTTAGTTTTCAGTGGACCTTTATTTTATTTATTTATACATGGTGCTGAGAATAAAACCCAGTGCCTCACACTTGCTAGGTAAGCATTCTACCACTGAGCCACAACCCCAGCCCCACTCATGTGTTTTTAACATGAATGAGTGTTGAATTTTATCAAAAGTCTTTTGTGCAGCTATTGAGATGATCACATAATTCCATTCACTAATTTTATTAATGTGGTGAATTACATTTATGAATGTGTGTATGTTGAACCAAACTTGCATCTCTTGGGTAGAAGATACTGGACCATTGTGTACTATGAGTTTTTGAATGCTGATTTCTAACATTTTATTACAGGTTTCTGTATGTATGTTCATTAGGTATTTTAGTCTTTAGTGTTTTTTTTTTTTTCTTAGTGTGTGTTTGCCCAATTTTGGTATGAGGATGATACTGGCTTCCTAGAATGTATTTGGGGATGTTTCCTCTCTTGAACTTTACTTAGCCACACAGAAAATGACTTTATGGCATTTTCTAGTAAATGGATGGGTGCACAGACTATCATCCAAAGTGAAAGAAGCCAAAGGTCAAATATTTTTCTGATATGTGGAAACTAATCCACAATAAGTGAGAGTAGGGAAAAAAAAAGAATGGAAGTTTAGTGGAGTAGACAAAGGGGAATAAAAGAGAGATGGGAAAACGAAAGACAGTGGGCCAGGTACAGGAACTACTTTCTGTAATCCCAGGAACTTGGAAGCCTGAAAGTGAGAATTGTATGTTCAAAGCCAGACTCGGCAAAGGTAAGGTGCTAAACAACTCAGTGAGATCCTGTCTGTAAATAAAATACAAAATAGGGCTGGGGATGTGGCTTAGTGGCCAAGTGCCCCTGAGTTTAAACCCTGGTACTGAAAACAACAACAAAAGCAGTCAAATATATATTACATAATTTTTCTATGTACATATATAAATGTACCACAGTGGCTCTCATTAGTGTGCACATACACAAGAATTAATTTTAAAAAATAATCATTGGTAAATGGGCAGAAAGATCAGTAGAGAAGAGGGAAAGAAGGAAGGGTATGGGGAGGGGACTGAATTAGAACAAAATATATTCCATGATTTTATAATTATGTCAAAATGGATTCTACAGTTAGGCTTAACTGAAAAGAACAAATAAAAAATTCATGAAATAATTTGAGGAATACGGTTGTCATTTTTTTAAAAGCACTTGTAGAACCTAACTAAAAATCCATATGGTTCTGGGCTTTTCTTTGCTGGAAGACTTTGCTGTTTCAATTCCATTGATATTGGTCTGGTGAGGTTTTCTCTATGTCCTGTTTTGGTTTGGGCAGATCATATGTGTCTGGAAATTTTTAAATGTCCTCTAGATTGTACATTTTATTTGAGCATGAATTTTCAAATAATTCTTAATAGTCATTTGAATTTCAGAGGTATCTAATTATATTTTATTTTTCATCTTTTATTTTATTCATTCTCTTTCTTTTATTTAATTTTCTAGGTGTTTATCAGTCTCACTTTTCTTTGCAATAAACCAATTCTTTTTTTATTTACCTTCTGTATTACCTTTTATATTATTAATTTCATTAATTTTTACTACTATCTTAGTTGCTTCCTGTCTTCTACTGATTTTGGCATTAGTTTGTTTTTCCATTTCTAAGGCTCTGAAGTATAGCATTAGATATTTTATTTAGAGTTTTTATTTTATTGTTTTAAATGTAGGCATTTGATGCTATAAACTTTTCTCTTAGAATTATCTTCATACTATCCCCTAGTTTTGGCATGCTATATCTTCTCATTTGTTTCTAAGAATTTTTTTTCTCATTTCTTTCTTGGTCCATTCCTCATGTAAAAGAATATGGTTCACTCTCTATGTACTTGTTTCATTTTATTATGTTCTGATAGGATGCATAAGATTGTATCAGGTTTTTGGTATCTGTTAAGATTTGCATTGTGATCTAGAATATGATTATTTTGAAAACACTCCATTAGCTGCCAAGAAACACTAAATTCAGTTGTTCAAAAGGTAAAATATTCTGTAGATTTGCGTTGGTCCATTTGATTCATAGTAATATTTAGAATCAGAAATATGTTGATTTTGTGTTTGGATGAAGAATCAATTATCTGAGATTCAATGTTAAAACATACTTTTTTTTTCTATGTATTTAGGTGAACTAACATTTGGGACATAAATATCCACTGTTGTTATATACTCATCTTGGGTTTTTCCCTTTACTCTTTATAGTGGTCTTCTTTTTCTTTTGCTTGAAATATATTTGTTATACATAAGAACAGATATTTCTGCTTGGCTTTGAACTCTATTTCCATGCAATATTTTTTCCATTCTTTAACTTTTGGCTTATGAATGTCTTTGCCTATGAAATTAACTTCTTACAAAAAACACATAGTTGGATTTGTTTTTAAACCCATTTTGCCAATCTATGTCTTTTAATTGAGCTGTCAATATCAATTATGTTCAGTGTTATTATGAAAAAATAGTTGTTATTTGCTGCAATTTTGTTTAGTTTGCTATATTTCATTTTGCTTTGATTTTCACTTAGTTTGTTGCTCTTTTAGTAATCTTCATCTATTTGGGGGATTTTGTGTTTGCTTTGGGGTTCCTCTTTGTGCAGTATACCTTTATGTATTCTGTTTAATGATAGTTTAGTAGTAATGAATTCTTTTAGTTTATTATTGCCATCAAAATGTTTCATTTTCTTACAATTCTGAAAGATCATTCTGTTGGATTTAGTAAACTCAGCAGGTAATTGTTTACTTTTAGAGCTTGAAATATCTCATTTCAGGTCCTTCTTGATTTTAGTATCTGAATTAAAAAAAAATCAGAAGTGAATCTCATTGGTTTTCTTCTAAATATGACCTAATATTTAATTATTTTTTATGTTTGTCATTTTGCTTCAGTTGTGTCTTGGGGAAGCTCTATTTTTATTACTTCTCTTTTAGTCCTCTATTCCTCCTATATATGTGTATGTCTAACTTATAAAATGGGAAAATGTTCTGTTTGCTCTTTTTTTTTATTCCTTATACCCCATTTTAGTTAATTGAATATTTTAATAATCATTTTTTATTCTTCAAAATCTTATTTACTTTTATATCTGTGGGTTTCTTTATTGGGGGGATTCCTTTATATCTGTGGGTTCCTTTGTTGGGGGTGTTCTTTATATCTATGGGTTCCTTTGTCAGCAGTGTTGCTTCGTAGGGAGATTTCTTTGACTGTTTCCTCATGTTTTCAGAGGTTTTGTAGTAGTATATCTATTGCATTGAATTCTCTTTATCTTCTATATATGTGTTTTTGGGTGTGTAGTTATTTTTTTTTTTGTTGTTCTGGGGATCTCTGTGCTTTTTTGTTTGTTTGCTTGCTTGTTTTCTGTAAGAATAGATATATAGAAGTGGAAACTGAGGTTCCCTTTTTATTCTTTTTTTTTTTTTTACTTGAAAACTCGTTGTTAGTTTGGTGTTTATTTCTGTCCTGCATGTTGAAGTGTTATTGTGAGTCAAGTGGGTCTAGTTCATTTGTGAAATTATGTTCCCTGTTCCTTGGCTAAATTTTGAGTGTTGTTCATCAGCATAATTTCTTCTCTTTGAACTTGAAGTATCTCAATTACTTTCCAACTCCTCTTAGAGAAAGGGGAAGCAAGGACTAGCAATAATGTTAACAACCAATGTACAGTCTTAAAATAAATGTCTGATGTCTACTTTCACATCTGTAACACTAATTACTAAATGTAGAGAAATGCTGGGGTCAAAATTTAACATTGACATCAAAAATGAATAATCATAAACTAGATCAGATATAAACCTACAGGTTATATTATTTTTATTTAATAAATATAATGTTAATAAATATATACTTATAATTTAGTATTATATTAATAAATATGTAATAAATGTTTTATTTAATAAATATATTATTAATAAGTATTATATTTATTAAATAATCACAATAGCAGAATAGTGTAAGAATTTCATAAACTATATATTAGATAGTGCAATTACATTTCATTACATGAAGAGAAAAAATAGTAAGAAGACAAGAAAATACCTAGAAATACTTGAAAAGTGAACAGAAGAGAAGGAGGGGATAATAGCAGATAAAGGTGTTACTTATTAGATGAAGGAGTAAAATTATTTTTTAAAAAAATAATAAAATACAGAGAGGAAGAGGAAACAGGAAAATCTGGTTAGTAGTGGAGGAAAGATTGAGGAAAGGGTAATAAGAAAAATGAAATTCAATGAAGAAACAACTAATGGATCAAATTAAAACAAACTATGTAAAATTTTATCCCAGCAAAGTCAAAGTCCACATAATAAATGGGCAAAAAGAGAGTAATTAAAGTAAAAAGCATGAATATATATGTTCGTGTATATATATATATATATATATATATATATATATATATATATACATATACATATATGATATATATAAATATATTCATATTTATGTATATGTATATATATATAAAATATTAACATATATGTGTATATATATATTCACATACATACACCTACATACTCACACATAATTGTGCAAAGAAGAAAAAGTTACAAAAATTAAAATTTAAAAATAGAATAACTAATAAAACAGGAAATATAAACATAAAAAGCAAAAAGAAAGAAGAAAAGAATAGAAAAAAAACTTAATGAGAAAAAAATGAGCTTGTTTCCACTGAGATTCTCAGAACTGTTGGCAAGGATGGATGTTCATTTCTTATCTTGTTGTACAATTCTTTGTTATTTATTTTTGGAAGCTCTTTACCCTTGTAACAAATGCTGGGTATTGTTAAATGCCACATATTTGTTTTTCTCACCCAATTGCCAGCTATTTTGCTTAGGAACCAAAGCTTGTTATAGGAGTTCTCAACTTCCCATCTTCCAGTATATGATGGAATAGACTGGAAATTGTTGACAACTGTCATCTTTCCATAGTGGGACTGATGCAGAGTTTCAAGTTGAAAGCTCCAGTATTTGAACTTTTATCTTAAGTGACACTTGAAACTCAGTTGGCATTTGAAATTTGGTATGCATCCCCTGTTGCTAGTGAGATGCCAACCTCTGATGGATGTCTGGGGACTTAGAGATGTCTCCAAATTTTCCCTTTTAGGGTTAAGAGTATAAAATTTAACAACTTCTCCATATTCTGTCTTCATGGTTGTGAATTACTAAGGATCAGACTTTCAGTAGAGATGTACCCATTTCTTCCCTGATGCTTGTATGGAATAACAAAGGGATCTCTCCTCTGTAATCCTAACACAATCCTTTCTGCACATGTTTCTTTTTTTCTTTTTTTTTTTTTAAAGCTACAAATATTTATTTATGTTCTTTTTTTAAAATTTTTTATTGTTGGCTGTTCAAAACATTACATAGTTCTTGATATATCATATTTCACACTTTGATTCAAGTGGGTTATGAGCTCCCATTTTTACCCCATATACAGATTGCAAAATCACATCAGTTACACATCCATTGATTTACATATTGCCATACTAGTGTCTGTTGTGTTCTGCTGCCTTTCCTATCCTCTACTATCACCCCTCCCCTCCCCTCCCCTCCCCTCTTCTCTCTCTGCCCCCTCTACTGACATTCATTTGTCCCCCTTGTATTATTTTCCCTTTCCCCTCACTTCCTCTTGTATGTACTTTTGTATAACTCTGAGGGTCTCCTTCCATTTCCATGCAATTTCCCTTCTCTCTCCCTTTCCCTCCCACCTCTCATCCCTGTTTAATGTTAATCTTCTTCTCATGCTCTTTGACCCTACTCTGTTCTTAGTTACTCTCCTTATATCAAAGAAGACATTTGGCATTTGTTTTTTAGGGATTGGCTAGCTTCACTTAGCATAATCTGCTATAATGCCATCCATTTCCCTGTAAATTCTATGATTTTGTCATTTTTTAATGCAGAGTAATACTCCATTGTGTATAAATGCCACATTTTTTTTATCCATTCATCTATTGAAGGGCATCTAGGTTGGTTCCACAGTCTTACTATTGTGAATTGTGCTGCTATGAACATCGATGTAGCAGTGTCCCTGTAGCATGCTCTTTTTAGGTCTTTAGGGAATAGACCGAGAAGGGGAATAGCTGGGTCAAATGGTGGCTCCATTCCCAGCTTTCCAAGAAATCTCCATACTGCTTTCCAAATTGGCTGCACCAATTTGCAGTCCCACCAGCAATGTACAAGTGTACCCTTTTCCCCACATCCTCGCCAGCACTTGTTGTTGTTTGACTTCATAATGGCTGCCAATCTAACTGGAGTGAGATGGTATCTTAGGGTGGTTTTGATTTGCATTTCTCTGACTGCTAGAGATGGTGAGCATTTTTTCATGTACTTGTTGATTGATTGTATGTCCTCCTCTGAGAAGTGTCTGTTCAGGTCCTTGGCCCATTTGTTGATTGGGTTGTTTGTTCTCTTATTGTCTAATTTTTGGAGTTCTTTGTATACTCTGGATATTAGGGCTCTATCTGAAGTGTGAGGAGTAAAGATTTGTTCCCAGGATGTAGGCTCTCTATTTACCTCTTTTATTATTTCTTTAGCTGAGAAAAAACTTTTTAGTTTGAGTAAGTCCCATTTGTTGATTCTAGTTATTAACTTTTGTGCTATGGGTGTCCTATTGAGGAATTTGGAGCCCGACCCCACAGTATGTAGATCGTAGCCAACTTTTTCTTCTATCAGACGGCGTGTCTCTGATTTGATATCAAGCTCCTTGATCCATTTTGAATTCACTTTTTTGCATGGCGAGAGAAAGGGATTCAGTTTCATTTTGTTGCATATGGATTTCCAGTTTTCCCAGCACCATTTGTTGAAGATGCTATCCTTCCTCCATTGCATGCTTTTAGCCCCTTTATCAAATATAAGATAGTTGTAGTTTTGTGGATTGGTTTCTGTGTCCTCTATTCTGTACCATTGGTCCACCCGCCTGTTTTGGTACCAGTACCATGCTGTTTTTGTTACTATTGCTCTGTAGTATAGTTTGAAGTCTGGTATCGCTATACCGCCTGATTCACACTTCCTGCTTAGCATTGTTTTTGCTATTCTGGGTCTTTTATTTTTCCATATGAATTTCATGATTGCTTTCTCTATTTGTACAAGAAATGCTGTTGGGATTTTGATTGGCATTGCATTAAACCTATAGAGAACTTTTGGTAATATCGCCATTTTGATGATGTTAGTTCTGCCTATCCATGAACAGGGTATATTTTTCCATCTTCTAAGATCTTCTTCTATTTCTCTCTTTAGGGTTCTGTAGTTTTCATTGTATAAGTCTTTCACCTCTTTTGTTAGGTTGATTCCCAAGTATTTTTTTTTTTTTTTGAAGATATTGTGAATGGAGTGGTTGTCCTCATTTCCATTTCAGAGGATTTGTTGCTGATATACAGGAATGCCTTTGATTTATGCGTGTTGATTTTATATCCTGCCACTTTGATGAATTCATTTATTAGCTCTAATAGTTTCTTTGTAGACCCTTTTGGGTCTGCTAGGTATAGAATCATGTCACCTGCAAATAGTGATAATTTAAGTTCTTCTTTTCCTATTTTGATGCCTTTAATTTCTTTCGTCTGTCTAATTGCTCTGGCCAGTGTTTCGAGAACTATGTTGAACAGAAGTGGTGAGAGAGGGCATCCCTGTCTTGTTCCAGATTTTAGAGGGAATGCCTTCAATTTTTCTCCATTCAGAATGATGCTAGCCTGAGGCTTAGCATAGATTGCTTTTACAATATTGAGGTATGTTCCTGTTATCCCTAGTTTTTCTAGAGTTTTGAACATAAAGGGATGCTGTACTTTGTCGAATGCTTTTTCTGCATCTATTGAGATGATCATATGGTTCTTATTTTTAAGTCTATTGATGTGGTGAATAACATTTATTGATTTCCGTATATTGAACCAGCCTTGCATCCCAGGGATGAATCCTACTTGATCATGGTGCACAATTTTTTTGATATGTTTTTGTATCCGATTCGCCAGAATTTTATTGAGGATTTTTGCATCTAGGTTCATTAGAGATATTGGTCTGAAGTTTTCTTTCTTTGAAATGTCTTTGTCTGGTTTAGGTATCAGGGTGATGTTGGCCTCGTAGAATGAATTTGGAAGTTCTCCCTCTTTTTCTATTTCCTGAAGTAGCTTGAAAAGTATTGGTATTAGTTCCTCTTTAAAGGTTTTGTAAAACTCTGCTGTATACCCATCTGGTCCTGGGATTTCCTTAGTTGGTAGTCTTTTGATGGTTTCTTCTATTTCCTCAATTGATATTGGTCTGTTTAGGTTGTCTATATCCTCCTGACTCAATCTGGGCAGATCATATGACTTAAGAAATTTATCGATGCCTTCACTATCTTCTAATTTATTGGATTATAAGGATTGAAAATAATTGTTGATTATCTTCTGTTATCTGAAGTGTCTGTTGTGATATTGCCTTTTTCATCCCGTATGTTAGTAATTTGAGTTCTCTCTCTTCTTCTCTTCGCTAGCATGGCTAAGGGTCTGTCGATTTTGTTTATTTTTTCAAAGAACCAACTTTTAGTTTTGTCAATTTTTTCAATTGTTTCTTTTGTTTTGATTTCATTAATTTCAGCTCTGATTTTAATTATTTCTTGCCTTCTACTTCTTTTGCTGTTGTTTTGCTCTTCTTTTTCAAGGATTTTGAGATGAAGTATGAGATCATTTATTTGTTGGTTTTTTCTTTTTTTAAGGAATGAACTCCAAGCAATGAATTTTCCTCTTAGAACTGCTTTCAATGTGTCCCATAGATTCCGATATGTTGTGTCTGTGTTTTCATTAATCTCTAAGAATTTTTTAATTTCCTCCTTGATGTCTTCTATAACCCATTGATCATTCAGTAACCTATTGTTCATTCTCCAAGTGATGTATGCTTTTTCCTTCCTTCTTTTATCGTTGATTTTCAGTTCCATTCCATTATGATCAGATAGGATGCATGGTATTATCTCTACTCCTTTATATTGTCTAAGAGTTGCCCTGTGACATAATATATGATCTACTTTTGAGAAGGATCCATGTGCTGCTGAGAAAAAAGTGTAACTGCTTGATGTTGGGTGGTATATTCTATATATGTCAATTAAGTCTAGGTTATTAATTGTATTATTGAGTTCTATAGTTTCCTTATTCAACTTTTGTTTGGAAGATCTGTCCAGTGGCGAGAGAGGTGTGTTGAAGTCTCCCATGATTATTGTATGGTGGTCTATTAGACTCTTGAACTTGAGAAGAGTTTGTTTGACGAACATAGCTGCACCATTGTTTGGGGCATAAATATTTATGATTGTTATGTCTTGTTGGTGTATGGTTCCCTTAAGCAGTATGTAGTGTCCCTCTTTATCCCTTTTGATTAACTTTGGCTTGA
This sequence comes from Marmota flaviventris, assembly GCF_047511675.1. Lineage (NCBI taxonomy): Eukaryota > Metazoa > Chordata > Mammalia > Rodentia > Sciuridae > Marmota > Marmota flaviventris. Next base: position 108,287,779 of record NC_092504.1, read on the forward strand.
AATCTATTTTATTTGATATGAGTATGGACACTCCTGCTTGTTTCCGAAGTCCATATGAGTGATATGATTTTTCCTAACCTTTCACCTTCAGCCTATGTATGTCTTTTCCTATCAAATGCGTCTCCTGTAGGCAGCATATTGTTGGGTCTTGTTTTGTGATCCATTCTACTAGCCTGTGTCTCTTGATTGGTGAGTTTAAGCCATTAACATTTAGGGTTATTATTGAGATATGGGTTGTTCTTCCAGCCATATTTGTTTATTTATGTTACTAAACATGGTTTGTTTTCCTCTTTGATTATTTTTCCCCCCTTTACTGTCCTACCTCCCACTGTTTGTTTTCATTGTTATTTTCCATTTCCTCTTCCTGTAATGTTTTGCCAAGGATGTTTTGAAGAGATGGTTTTCTAGCTGCAAATTCTTTAACTTTGTTTATCGTGGAAGGTTTTAATTTCATCTTCCATCCTGAAGCTTAATTTCGCTGGAAACACAATTCTTGGTTGGAACCCATTTTCTTTCAGTGTTTGAAATATGTTATTCTAGGATCTTCTAGCTTTCAGAGTCTGTGTTGAAAGATCAGCTGTTATCCTGATTGGCTTACCCCTAAATGTGATCTGCTTCCTTTCTCTTGTAGCTTTTAAAATTCTCTCCTTATTCTGTATGTTGGGCATCTTCATTATAATGTGTCTAGGTGTGGGTCTCTTATGATTTTGCACATTCAGCGTCATGTAGGCTTCTAGGATTTGGGATTCTGTCTCATTCTTCAAGTCTGGGAAGTTTTCTCGTATTATTTCATTGAATAGATTGCTCATTCCTTTGGTTTGAAACTCTGTCCCTTCCTGTATCCCAATGACTCTTAAATTTGGTCTCTTGATGTTATCCCATATTTCTTGGATGTTCTGCTCATGGTTTCTTAACAGTCTTGCTGAGCTGTCTATGTTCTTTTCAAGTTGAAATACTTTACCTTCATTGTCTGATGTTCTATCTTCTAAGTGTTCTACTCTGCTGGTAGTATTCTCCATTGAGTTTTTAAGTTGGTTTATTGCTTCCTGCATTTCTAGGATTTCTGTTTGTTTGTTTTTTATAACCTCTATCTCCCTGTATAGTTGATCTTTTGCTTTTTGGATTTGTTTATGTAATTCATTGTTGAAGTGATCTTTCATTGTCTGATTTTGCTGTCTGATGTCTTCCTTGAGACTCCAGATCATCTGAAGCATGTATATCCTGAATTCTTTATCTGACATTCCATCTGCTGCAGCTATTACCTCTTCTAACGTTGAGTTGACCTGCATTGCTTGTGGTCCTTTCTTTCCTTGTCTCTTCATACTGTTCGCATTCCTTTCTACGTGGTGAAACTGTTGTGCTATTGAATTTTCTCCCTATATGTTTATATTGGTCTTGTATAGTTGCAAGGTCTCCCTCGCAGGCGCGGGCGGCAGCTCTGCCCCTCCTCCAATTGGGGCAATGTGCCTACCACGCCGGCAGGCCGCTGGGCCTGCTCTGCCGGTCGGTAGCAGGTCCGCCTACCTTGCAGACGCGGGCGGCGGCTGTGTCCCTCTGCGGGCCGCTAGGCTTGTTCTGTCGGTGGTCGCAGTTCTGCCTACTTTGCAGGCGCAGGCAGAGGCACTGCCCCTCTGCAGGCCTCTGGGGCTGTTCTGCCAGTGGGTCGCAGGTCCGCCTACCTTGCAGGTGCTGGGGGGGAGGCTCTACCCTTCCTCAGGCCACTGAGCCTGTTCTGTCTGTCGGTTGCAGGTCTGGCCTGTTCTGTTGGTGGTCACAGTTCCGTCTACCTTGCAGGAGCGGGGGGAGGGGGCGGCTCTGCCCCTCAGCAGGCCTCTGCTCCTCTTCTGCCAGTGGGTCGCAGGCCCGCCTACCTTGCAGGAGTGATTGGAAGCTCTGTCCCTCCGCGGGCCACTGGGCCTTTTCTGTCGGTGGTCACAGTTCCGCCTACCTGGCAGGCGCGGGGGGTGGGGGGCGGCTCTGCCCCTCAGCAGGCCGCTGGTCCTGTTCTGTGGGTGGTCACAGTTCCGTCTACCTTGCCGGCGCAGGGGGAGGGGGCGGCTCTGCCTCTCAGCAGGCCGCTGCTCCTCGTCTGCCGGTGGGTCGCAGGCCCGCTTACCTTGCAGGAGTGATTGGAAGCTCTGCCCCTCCACGGGCCACTGGGCCTTTTTACATGTTTCAAACACACTGATCCAAATATACCCTTAAACCCACAATAGGCAGCAGCTGGATCAGGTTGCCAGCTTTCTTTATAAATTCCCAGTCTCCAGACTCTGATTGTTGCTATAAAGGCTTGAAAATATTTTCTGCAACCAGTGTTGATTCCAGTTGGAATCTCTGCCTCTTGACTTGTTGATTTTAATTATTTTTACTCAAAAACTTCTCCCACTATCTCTGGGCTCATTGAGATCAGCCTCCCTTTCTATTTCACAAGTTCTGCCGACTCAATTGTTGCACCGAGTGTTTCTTTCTCTCTGCCTGTACTCCACCTCCCCTCTGCAGTGTTCTGGTGTATCTTAAGTGTATTAGTTGTATTATTTCTTTTATTATGTTTAGAGTTTCTAACTTTCTGTGTTTCTTTGATTATTTTTCTGCCCAGTGCCAAGAATTCCCTTAGTCAACTACTTCTCTGAGCAATCTTTTTGTTTCTGAAATTTTTAGCCAAGACACTGCTGAAAAGGTCACCTTTAATCTCTCATCTTCATTTTGTATTTTCAATTTATTAGTGTAAAATACATTGTACTTTCCCTCCTAAACTTATAGAAGTTTTGATAAGCAGATAATGGCTATTCAAAATGAAGAAATTTATCATTAACCAATTACATTGTTATATACAACTAATTAATATAACTCTCTATTGAGCAAATTTGATATTCTACATATAGCTTCTAAAATTTATAACTGCAAAAAGGACATTGATTATAAAATTGTGAAGGTCACACTAAAAGAAAAAAAAATATTAGATATCTCTTTCCTAAACCTTTCTGAGAATAGTAAAATGAAGAAGCACCTCATATGGACACCATATTTCCTGCTACAACTCTCTTTTTTTAAAGAGAGAGTGAGAGAGAGGGAGAGAGAGAATTTTAATATTTATTTTTTTTTTTAGTTCTCGGCGGACACAACATCTTTGTTTGTATGTGGTGCTGAGGATCGAACCCAGGACACTCGCATGCCAGGCGAGTGTGCTACCGCTTGAGCCACATACCCAGCCAAAACAACTCTCTTAACTGACCCAAAGAAAGAGCAGACAGTTAGCAATGCTCATTCAATATTTCATGTGAAACTATTTGGGGGCGGGGGGAAGGTGGGGGGGTGAAATAATGACTCTGTAGAAACCTAACATTATAAAATTACTGTCTTTTGCCCCCATAATATTTTATTTTCTGTAGGTATTTTATGCTTTAAATTGCTTGTCATAGTATATGTAATTGCTAAATGTCAAATAATGGTGATAATGAGTATAAAAGAAAGATATATACATAATAAAAATATAGTATAGATAAATATATAGATAGATGCAGAGATAGAGATCTCATTTTCAAAGATTAGAATAAAGTTTCTAAAAGCAGTAATAAGTCTAACTCAGACAAACTGAACTTATTCTTTTGTTAGACTGGTTTCTCCTTGGTATGATTATGCATAGTCATAACATAACCTTCAAATCTTTCTATCACATTGGGCTATTCACTATAGATAATTGGTTAGTGTTTTATTTCCATGCTGAGTAAAGTAATAATGTTAATGAAAGCATTTTATAAGCAATATATTGACAGTCACATAATTTAAGAAAAAATGAATCTTATAAAACATCTGGTATTTGCTAGCATTTTTTGTAAATTTCTCATTGAATATTTTGATCAATTATCTAATTTTATGTAGATGACACAAAAAATCTCTCAAAACTGAGAATTTGTCTTTATAAACCAAGCATACAGTGCAACACAGCTTACATTTAGTTTTCTTTTACTCTCTTTAAATGATAATAATGAGACAGAGTGAAAGTATTTTTAACAAGGTTGATGAGAGGAAACTTATAAAAACTCAGTTGTCATTATCTATTGTTTTACTCATATTTTTTGTGATCTTATGAGATTGTGATTAAAAATGCCAAAAAGAAATTAAATTTGAGAGATTATTATTTATTGCACAATTAATGAGTTGTTTTCTTTGGTAACTATTTTATAAGTATAGATTAATATAGAAAATCATCCACAAAAGAAACTTAATTATCTTGCTTGTAGTTAATTTTGATGTTGTTAATAAATAATTTCTTGCAACAATGCTGACATTACACATTTGAATTTGTTAACTGTGAAGAAAATATTTAACAAGTTTTTTTTTCCCTAAAGTCATTAATATCTGCATGAAACAAATAAAATTTTGACATATTAGCATTATTTTTCCTAAGATTTCATATGTGAAAATAGAATTGAAGATAAACAAATAAAGTATGTATACTTATAAACTATAAAAATGCATGTAAATTTATAAACATAAATCAATAGTTATCTTTATATAATAATTAGTTATTTGATATCTCTGATATATATATATATATATATATATATATATATATATATATATATATATGAGATAAATGCTTACAAACAAACTTTTATTTTAAATTATTAGTAGTTATTAAGTCCTATCAACCTATGCAATTGTAGAATAAAAATATCGTTCATTATTAAAGTAGTAGCTTTCTTCGACTTAGGATTATTTATTTATGGATCAGACAGTATGATCAAGAAAAATGTGCAGTGACTTCATCAGTGTTTTTAATACTAGGTTATTCTAGTAATTACTTCTTACATGGTGAACATTTTAACCTTAATATATTGCTCCATAAAATGGAATACAATATTGTATAGAAAAAGACTAACAACAGAGAAAGAAATTGAATTTCTCTTTGGGGCTATGACATTACCTGAGGGTATAGAATGCATGGGCTCTCTCTTGTTCAGTGAGAAGGCCCATGAGACAGGGTAGAGGAGAGTGTGGCTCCGGAGTTGCTAATCAAGACCTCCAGAGATGAGGCAGGAAGCAGGTCTGATTTTATTGCACAGTTACCATGTATATTTACTCAACCTGTAGCTAAGCAGATTACAGGCAACCACCAATGCAATGTCTGCTAACTATTCTTGCAGTAACCAATTGAGGGGTGGGCTTTGGAGCAAGCACAGGGATCACAACACATGGCCTCACATCCAGGGCTGTGCCTACCGGGTAAACGGCCTGCCACTCCCACACCTAGCACGAGGGGAGTGGCCTGCCACTCAGATGTCCTTAAAGTATGCCATGTATGCAGAACTCCAAGCACTCGTCCCCACAATAGAAGACTGCCTGTGACTATAGATTTCAAGAGAAGATGAAGAAACTTATGAAATTGAAGGGGAAAAGAGGAATAAAAAATCAATATTTTGGCTCCCTATTTACCTCTCTTATTGTTTCTTTTGCTGAGAAAAAACTTTTTAGTTTGAGTAAGTCCCATTTGTTGATTCTGGTTATAGTTTGAGGTCTGGTATCGCCTACATCCTGGGAACAAATCTTTACTCCTCACACTTCAGATAGAGCCCTAATATCCAGAGTATACAAAGAACTCAAAAAATTAAACAATAAGAAAACGAATAACCCAATCAACAAATGGGCCAAGGACCTGAACAGACACTTCTCAGAGGAGGACATACAATTCTTTGGGCACTTGCCAACATATGTTCATAATTGTAATAGCTCATTTCAGTGCTTACTGCTCTGGAATTCAAAGGCCTCTGCATCCTGCTATCTGCAATCCTACACAAGTACCACTATACTGATTTAGCAGGAGTCTGTTTTGAGAGCTTAACCAAAGGTGAGAGCCTCTGAAACAATCCTGTGGAGAATTAAAGTGATTGGAAACTGGTCTGTGATACAGAGAAGTGAGAAGGCTTTCTATTTGAGACAAGCACTTGAGAAATGTGGGGAATAAACAGTCACATGTGATTTTATGTGGTAACTATGTCTTGTAACAATATTGCTACAGATGGTAAATTGGATGATGTCTGCTTCTATCTATTCTCAGTAAAAATAATTTTGGTCTCATAACCTACTTTGTCCCTCCAGGTGGACAGCACAAATGGTTTAAAGGGTCCTTGACAGGTTTTAGGACACGTCATTAGCTCTACCCTTGGAGTATAAAGAGCAAATAGTTATGGAATTAATTTTTCACTGGGGAAGAACTGTGTTCTGTTATAAATTAAATCATACTGGTATAATTTAATTTAGAACAGAAGGGAAGTTGAAAATTATTCCAGCTACAAATCACTCTTGCTGGTCACCTGATTAGCAATAAAACAACAACAACAACAACAACAACAACAAAAAGGATGACTAACACCTAGTTGTTACTCTCTTCAAGTTGCCTAAGATGACATGGGAAGAAGCTCTGATCAGTAGAGGTGGTTATGGACATGCATTTCTTCTCACATAATTGGTCATCTGAGTGGAAATTAAATGTTCACTTTTTAAAAGATAATTTAAATATTACTTTTTAAAAATATATGAATATCTATTTAGCTATCATTCTCTCTTTATACACCCACACATTGGCCAAATATTGTGTCTCTCTTTATTCTTTACTTTCATTATTTTTTTTATTTTTAATTTTTCTTTTTTAACTGGGGATTGTATTCAGGGACATTCCACCACTGAGCCACATCCCCAGTCCTATTTTGTATTTTATTTAGAGGTAGGGTTTCACCAAAATGTTAAGCACCTAGGTTTCGCTGAATCTGGCTTTGAACTGGTGATCCTCCTGCCTCAGCCTCCCAATGTACTGGAATTATGGGCATGGACTGCCACATCCAGGTATTATTGTTTTTAAAATATTGAATGTTTACTAATTCTTTTCTGTTCACTCTTTTTTCCTTTTGTTTTTAATTTTTAATTTTATATTTTCACTTTTTTATTAGTGCATTATAGTTCTAGATTATATTGGGTTTCAATTTGATGAAACCATAAAACCATGGAATATAATTTGCTCCAATTTGGTCCTTGGTGTTTCCCTCTTCTATCCCCTCCTTCTCCCTTTTTTCTTTCCTCCACTATACTGGTCTTTCTTCTATTAATTTATACATTATTTTAGGTTAGGACTTATAGATATACATAAAAATGAAACTCACTGTGGAATTATATATATGTGCATAGCCTAATTTTGTCTGCTTCTGGTTAGAACTACCTCCACAAGAAACCAGGCAGAGTGTGCTCACTAATAATTAATTGAGTTTGTGAAATTTTAAGCAGATAGCACAAACAATTATGGATTTCCAAGTCCAATTGCATTCACTCATTTATATGGTGCAAAATGCAGTGAAACCTAAAAATTAAAAGTATTCTTGCAAGCGAACCCTTGAACCTTGAAGAATCAAATATGGGGAGCAAAGTGGGCATAAGAAAAGGATTAATTCAGCTAAGTATCAATGAAATCTGTTTGAAAATCTTGGAAAGGAATTTTAATAAATTGGTAATTAACTGCTAGCAACTAAAGTGCTTCCAAAAGAAGGTGTTCCTGTGTGTGCTGAAAACTTCTGGTTACAGCTACTTCAACCAGAAACAAAGCAGAGTATTCTCACAAATAACTAATTGAGTTTGTAAACCTTTAAGCAACTAGAACAAACCATTTTTTATTCCCAGGTCCAATTCCATTTATTCAACTATATAGGGCAAAACATATTGAAACTTAAAAATTAAAAGTATCCTTGCAAGGAAACCCTTGAACCAAGAAAAAAACAAAATATGTGGAGAAATGTGGGACTGGTGAAAGGACCAATTTTGTCAAGTTTCTGTGAAATCCACCTGAGAATATGGGTGAGGACTTTCAGTAAACACTGTAATTTCCTGCTAGCTGCTAAAGCATTTACAAAAGTACGTGTTCCTGCATGAGCTAAGAAATTCTTCTTCTCAGGGCTTCATCAATCAGAAACAAAGGATAGTGTGCACACTAAGAACTAATTGAGTTTGTGAAATTTCAAGATGCTAGCACAAGCAATTTTTTATTTCCTAGACAAATTCCATTCATTCATTCATATAGGGCAAAATACAGTGAAACCAATAATTATAGATTCCTTGCAAGTCCACCCTTGCACATAGAATAATGAAATTGGTGAGAAATGTGAGACTAGTGAAAGGATCAATTTTGAAAAGTTTCAGTGAAATCCATCTGAAAATCTTGTGAAGAAATTTCAGTAAATTTATAAATTTTTCCAGCAGGTAAAATGTTTCTCGAAGATGTTCCTACATGTGCCTAGAACTGCTTCTGTTTAGGGCTACTTCAAACAGAAACAAAGCAGAGTATGCACACTGAGAAATAATTCAGTTTATAAAATTTCAAGCAGCTAGCACAAAAAGTTTTTGATTTTCAAGTCCAATACTATTGATTCAACCTTGTAGGGCAAAATTCAGAGAAACCTAAAAATTGAGAGTGTCCCAGCCAGCAAACACTTCAACCTAGGAGGAAAAAATGTGGGAAAGAATGTAGGACTGGTTAAAGAATCAATTCTGCTAAGATTTAATAAAACTCATCTGAAATTCTTGGAAAGAAATTTTAGTAAATTTGTATTTTCCTGTTAGCAGCTAAATTACTTCCAAAAAAGGTGTGTCTTCATGTACTGAGAAATGCTTCTGGTTAAAGCTATTACAACCAGAAACAAAGCAGGGTGTGCTCACTGAAAATTAATCGAGTTTGTAAAATTCCAAGAAACTTGCAAAAACCATTTGGATTTCTAGGTCCAAATACATCCATTCATTTATGCAGGTCAAACCTCAGTGCAAGCTTAAAATTAAAAATGCCCTTCAAAGCTAACCCTTTAATATATAAGTACCAAATTTGAGGAGCAATATGGTATGGGTGTAAGGAGCAATTCTGCAAAGTTTCAATGCAATCCACCTAAAAATATCTAGGAGATATTTCTGTAAATTGGTAATTGCCTGCTAGCAGGTGAAGTGCTTCCAAAGTAAGTTGTTCCTGGATAACTGAGAACTGTTTCTAATTAGGGCTACTTCAAACACAAACAAAGCAGTGTGTGCTTGCATAGAACTAATAGAGTTTGTGAAAGTTCAAGCTGCTACCAAAAACACTTAGGATTTCCAGGTCAAATTCCATTAATTAATGCACATAGTGTAAAACACAATTAAACTAAAATATTGATAGTATCCTGTCAAGAGAACAATTGAACCTAGGAGAAACAAATATGGGGAGCAATGTGGGACTGGGGAATAGATCAGTTCTTTCAATTTTAATGAAATTCATCTGAAATGCTTGGGAAGGAATTTCAGTATATTTGTATGTTCCTGCTTCCAGCTAAAGTGCTTATAAAAGATGATGTTCTTAGATGTGCTGAGAACAGCTTTTGCTTAGAGCTACTTCAACAATAGAAAAGCAGAGTATGCTCACTAAGAACTAATTGAGTTTGTGAAATTTCAAGCAGCTAGCACAAACTGTTTTTGATTTTCAGATCCAACACCATTCATTAATTCATGTACAGAAAAATGAAGTAAAAATATAAAGTGTTCTTGAAAGTGAGCTCTTGAATTAAGAGAACCACATTTGGGGAGTAAGGTGAGAATGGTGAAAGTATAAATTGTGCCAACTGAATAAAACCTGTCTGAAATTCTTGGGGAAAATTTTCAGTATGCTGGTAATTTTCTGTTAGCAGCTAATGAACTTCAAAATGAATATGTTCCTGTATGTGAAGAGAACGGCTTTTGGTGTGGGCTATTACAACCAGAAGAAAAGAAGAGTGTGCTCAGTAGGAACTAATTGCATTTGTGAAATTTCAAGCAGATATTAGAAAACTTTTTTTTTAAAATTTCCAGCAGCAATCCCATCTATATAGGGCAAAACACAGTGAAACCTAAAAATTTAGTGTCTTTTAAAGTGACCCTTGGACCTAGGAGAAAAAAATATGGGTAGAAATGTGGGACTGGAGGAAGTATAAATTTTGCAAAGTTTAAATGAAACCTTTCTGTAAATGCTTGGGAGAAATTTCAGTAAACTGGTAATTTCATGCTAGTAGCTAAAGCAATTTAAAAAAAAAAGGTGTTCCTGCATGTGCAGAGTACTCTTTCTGCTTATGGATATTACAAACCCAAACAAAACACAGAATACTCACTGAGAAATAATTGAGTTTGTAAAATTTCAAGCAGCTAGCACAAAATATTTTTGATTTCCAGGTACAACTCCATTCATTCATCCATACAGGGCAAAACAAAGTGAAACCTAAAAATTAAAGTGTCCTTGTAAGTGAAGTATTGAACTAGGAGTACCAAATTTGTGAGCAATGTGGGACTGGTGAATGTGTTAATTCTGCCAAGCTTTAATGATATCCATCTGAAAATCTTGGTGACAAATTTCATTATGCTAGTAATTTTCTGCTAGCAGCTAGAGCATTTCCAAAAGAAGGTGTTACTTCATGTGCAGAGAACTGCTTCTACTTAGAGATACTACAACCAGAATCAAAGAAGAGTGTGCTCACTAAGAATTGAGTTTGTGAAATTTTAAGCAGCTAGCAAAAAAACCACTTTTGATTTCCAGTTAAAATTCCATTCATTCATGAATATAGGCTAAATTGCAGTGAAACATAAAAATTGAATATGTCCATGAAAGTGAATTCTTGAAACTAGATGACTCAAATTTGGGGATCAAAGTGAGACAGGTGAATGGCACAAATATGAAAATTTTGATGAAATCCCTTTGAAAATCTTGGAGAAAAAAATTAGTAATTTTTTTATTTTCCTGCTATCCACTAAAATGCTTCCAAAATTACATGTTCCTTCATGTACTGAGAAGTGCTTCTGATTAGGCCTACTCCAACCAGAAAGAAAGTAGAGTGTGCTGATTAAGAACTAATTGAGTTTTTGAAATTTCTAGCATCTATCAGGAACCATTTTTGATTTTCATTTCCAATACCTTTCATTCAAGCTTATAGGGCAAAATGTAGTGCAACCCAAAAATTAAAAGAGCCCTTACAAACAAACCATTGAACTTATGTGAACAAAATTTGGGGAGCAATGTAGTACTGGTGAATTGATCAATTCTACCAAGTTTTAATGAAATTCATCTGAAAATCTAGGGAAGAAATTGCAAATTTCAAGCAGCTGGAAAGCACCATTTTTTATTTCCAGGCCCAAATTCATACATTCATCGATATTGGGAACAACAAAGTAAAACCTAAAGATTGAAATTGACCTTGAAAGTGAACCCTTGCTATAGAACCAAATTTGAGGAGGAATGTGAGACTAGAGAAGGGATAGATTCTGCCAAATTTTAACAAAATCTGTCTGAAAATCTAGAGGAGAAATATCAGTAAATTTGCATTTTCCTCTTGGCAGCTGAAGTTATTCAAATGAAAGGTGCCCCTACATGTACTTCAACCACAAACAAAGCAGAATGTGCTCACTAGAAACTAATTGAGTTTATGAAATTTCAAGCAGCTCAAACAAACAGTTTTTGATTTCCATGTTCAAATTCATTAATTCATGCATATAGGTGGAAATGAAGTGAAACCTAAAAATTGAAAGTGTCCTTGCAAGTGAACCCTTGAACCCAGGATAACAAACTTGGGGAGCCATCTGAGAATGGTGATTGGATCAATTCTGCCAAATAATAATGAAATCCCTTTGAAAATCTTGGGGAGGAATTTAAACTTAGTAGGGTAGGAAAAGGATAAATCCTGCCAATATAAAAAAAAAAAAAAAAAAAAAAAAAAAAAAAAACCTGACAAATTTATCCCTAAACCTAACTCTAAAAATTACCATAACCCTAATCCTAACCTTTAATTTAACCCTAACCAGATAGTGAACCTTTGTACCTAGAAGGCCCAAACTTGGGAAGCCTTCTGGAACTAGGTCAACTATAAATCAAGTCCAGTATGAAAAAATCTGACCCCAAAATTTTTGGATCTATTTCAGTACATGGGCATTTCCCAGTTTTCTCCTAACACACTTCCAGACAAATTGTTCCTGCATATGTCTGCTTAAAGCTACTAAGAAAATGAACCAACCAGAGAATGAGCACTGAGAACTGATTGAGTGTATAAGTTTCAAGCAACTAGCACAAACCCTGTTTGATTTCCAGGTCCATTTCCTTTCATTCCTAAAGGGCAATATGAAGTGAAACATGAAAATCCAAACTGCTCCTGCCAGGGAAACTTTGCACCTAGAAGAATCTAATTTGGGGAACCTAGTAAGCTAGGCCAAGGATAAATCCTCTCATGTTTCATAGTAATTCGATAAAATACAACCTTACCTTTAATGCTAACTCTTATGCTAACCCTAATCCTAACCCTAATCCTTAACCTAACCCTAACCTGTTAGTGAAACTTTGAAGCTATAAGGCCCAAACTTAAGGGGGCTAGTGAGGCTTGGGAAAAGATGACTCCTCCCCAGTGTCAAAAGTCTGACCAAAAGTATTTAGGAGCTATTTTAGTACATGGGCATTTCCCTGTGTTCTCCTAAAGTTCTTTCAGATAAGTAATTTCTGCATATTAACCACAAAGCTACTTACACAATGAACCAACCAGATAGTGCACACTGAAAACTGTTTGAGTGCATAAAGTTTCAAGCAGCTTGCACAAACCCTGTTTGGTTTCCAGCTCCATTTCCTTATATTCCTATAGGGCAATATGAAGTGAAATATGAGAATTCAAACTTTTCATGAAAGTGAATTGTTGCACCTAGAAAACTCAAACTTGGAGAACCTACAAGGCTAGGAAAAGAATGAATCCTGCCCAGTATCAAAGTAACCTGACTAAATTTAACCCTAACCCTGACGCTAACTATTACCCTAACACTAATCCTAACCCTTAGCCTAACTCTAACCTTTTAGAGAACATTTGAACCTAAAATCCTCAAACTTGGAGAGCCTAGTGGGGCTAGGAAATATATGAATCCTGCCCAGTATCAAAGAAATTCCACCAAAAAATTTTTGGAGATATTTCAGTTCATGGGCATTTCTCTGTTTTCTCCAAAAGCGCTCCTATATAAGTTCTTCCTGCATGTTTCAGCTTAAAGCTACTTCAAAAGAAATAATCTGTCAGTTGTTAGCACTGTGCATAAAAGCAGAAAGAAGACCTGCTCAAGAGGATTAGGACCATGACCCTGGCTTTCTCCAATATCTTTGGCCTGGTGTATTAGCCCTTTTACACCACCCCATGTGACCCTGTGATGGGGCCTCCTGTAGAGTCCTCTTGCTCTCTTGCATTTTTGCTTTCTCTCATCTTGGAGCATGCAGTGGGCCCTCATTGTGGGTAGGATTCCAGGGTCAGACATAGCAGGATGGAATCCAGATGGACTGAGAATTGTTTTCTGGGAAGACACAATCAAAACTCCTACCCAACATCAGGAGTGGAAAAGGTTCCGACCACTGATTGTTTAAGGGGTCTTTATGTTGCACTAAGGGTAAGTGGGATGGGCCCGTGAAGGGGGCCCAATACAGAAAAGCAAGTGTACAATCATATAATCCTTAGGCACTGCTAAAAAATTTAAAGTAAAGAGGACAGTATTAAGAATATCATGGAGAGACCACAGGGAGGCGCTGTCTCTCCCCTTTTGTTTTAAAATGGTGGCCTTCAGCTCTTTGTGGGCTCCTTCCACTATTCCTTGTCCCTGGGAGTTGTAAGGAATACCAGTGGTATGTGTGATGTTCCACTTGGAGCAGAATTCTTTAAAGCCTGTACTATTGTATGTGGGGCCATTGTCTGTTTTTATTAGATATGGTACTCCCATGGTTGCAAAACAGCACAAGAGGTGAGAACAGACATGTGTGGATTTTTCTTCTGGGGCTGCTGTGGCCAGGAGGATCCAGGAGTAGGGGAGTAGGTATCTATGCATATATTAACATATTTTAAACACCCAAAGAATGGCACATGAGTGATATCCATTTGCCAGAGGGCATTGGACTTTAGACCTCTAGGATTAACACCTTGTGATTGCAAAGGTCCTATGGGCAAGAAAGGCATGCATTTGGTGCACTGCTTAGTATCTGCTTGCAATTTTCCTTTGTTAATTAAGGGGAAAGTTTGGGCAAACTATGGGCTGATTGATGGAACTTGCTGTGCAGCCTGATTGCCTGATCAGGCAAGAAGATCTCATAAGTTTCACAGGTCAAGTTATCAGCCTCTTCATTCAGTTGTGACAAGGACCCAGGCAACCCAGAATGGGCTTGGATATGATGAATATAAAGGGGATTAGTCCTTCCTTCTAGGAAGGTTTGAATAGATTCTAGGAGCAAAGTAACCATATTGGTATCATTATTTATGGAAGCAAAAGGCAATCTAGGAATAGCCATGCCACCATATTGGCTGTCCATCACAACATTAATAGGTTCAGGGAACTGTGGCAAGACCAAGTTTATAGCTGACAATTCTATTGCTTGGGCAGACCCAGGGAAGTAATTATGTTGGAATTTCCTTTTTTAACCCAATATCAGGGTGGAAATAGATTATACCAATTTTCCCTGTGGAGATGTCATCTGTGAACACCAAGGACACACCAGGATTAGGCTGGTTCCTTATTATCTTTGGTTGTTTTATAGGCACAAGGGAAATGGTTTGCAGGATTCTTGATGGAGGCATATGACAGTCAAGGCCCCCTATGAAATTAGCCATGGCCACTTGGAAAGTAGGGCTAAGCATCATAGGATTATTCACCTCTGAGGTTGTGAGAGTAGTTATGAGCCTATCTGTTTCCTTCAAGCCCAGCTTTCTCAGTAGGAACCTTCTCAATGAGGAGATAATCTGTGAGATGCTTTCCATTTGACTTTGGACTTTTTTTTGTGCACTGGTGGAGGTGTGTACCCATGTTATGGTTTTGTCTGGCTCTTGCCAGATGACTCCAGTAGAAAGCCCAGGAGTTAGGCATTATTGCCCTGACATCCTTCTTAGGGTCATAGCATTTTACCTCCATGTTGTTTAGGGATGTATTAACCAAGAGCTTCAGGGGTAACCTTTCCGGGGGGAGTCTAAACGTGGTCTCCCTTTAGCAAATCAAATGATCTTTTGTTGAGTAGTGATCTTTAAAGATGGTCTTACTCAATTTAAGTGCTCCAGGATAGTCTGCAATTTGTTCAAGGTAGGCTTTTCAGGGAGAGCAACACGAGGAGCTGCTTGTATAACAGCTCCTGGCAGGATGCAATGTCCTAAAAATTTTAAAGGGGGTTCCTTTTGGATCTTTTCTAGGGCAATAGTCAATCCCAATTCATTGAGTTTGTCAATCAAAGCTGTGAAAGCCTGTTGCAGTATAGCCTCTTTCTCATATGCCAAGAGTAAGTCATACATGTGTGTACCACAACAAGTTCTCTATATTGCTCAAGGCCTTTTAGAGCTTGAACAACAAACAACTGACAAATAGTGGTGCTGTTTTTCATGCCTTCTGGTAACACTTTCCACTGAAAACGTTGTGCGGGCACTGAATTGTTAATGACAGGTACCATAAATGCAAAACGTTTTCTATCAGCTGGATGCAGTGGAATGGAGAAGAAACAATCCTTTATGTCTGCTATACGAATTTTGTAGCCTTTTGGAACACATTGGGTTAATGGAAGCCTGGGATGAGTGGTGCCCATCTTTTGCATAGTTTCATTTATGGCTCGCAAGTCCTGAAGTAATCTCCACTTGCCTTTTGCCTTTTTTCTGGATAAAAAGATTGGGGTATTCCATGGACTATTAGAGGGCTCAATATGGCCCAAAGCCAATTGCTCTTTTACCAATTCCTGGATATGCTGTAACTTTTCTTGGGAAAGTGGCCATTGTTCCACCCATACTGGTTCATCAGAGAGCCATTGCAACCATATAGGGAAAGGAGCTGTAATATGAAGAGTGGACCTTAATATTGGGTGGGCATCTGAAATCCCCCTCTTAAGGTTGGGTCTTTCAAATCTGTGTCTATTATGTCAACTGGAAGGTTAACATTCATGGTGTGGTTATGATCCCCCTGCTGTTCACATTCTTTATAAAAATGCTTTCCACTTCAAAAATGTTGCAGGCTCAAGAGCTGCTCTGGCCGGGTCTTTCCAGTCTTTAGGGCAATTAAGTTCAAGACTGAATGATTCAAGAATTTGTTCTGCAAATGGCCACCAGTGCCCATCCTCTTTTACTGCCTTCTTTCTCTTCCAGGGTACTGAATGCATGCGGATACCAAGTGGCAGGGCACTGCTGTGGGGGCCATGTTGACTGGGAAGGCTTGTATTCCCTTACCTCACTTATCATCTCTTATCTTACATAGATCTTCAAAAGGATCTCTGGCCTCCTTTGGAGTAGTCTTTCTGGGAGACCATGGCTTGGGCCTGTCTGGTGGTCTGGTCATTTCCAAACTGTCATAGTCCTTTGCTGGCTTTGGCATTGCCTCATATGGAGGCAGTTGCCATTGACTCAGTGAAGGATATAATCTTTGCCTGTCAGTAGAAGGTGCACCTGCACTATTTGTGGTCACCTCTTCCTGCACCATGAAGGCTAGAGGTACTGCTTTCTGTCTGTCTCCCTCCTGCAGCTATTGTAGTTGCTTGCTTTGAAGTACATTCTTGTTCCCGCTTTCCTGTGCCTGCTGCAGTTGCTTGCTTTGAGGTAGATTGTTTCCCTCTCCCCCCATCTGCTTTCACAGCCTCATCTTCCTTCAGGGCCATTATTATATGACAAGGGTCTATAGCAGGGCCCCTTAAACTTTGCTGAATGGTTGTCACAATAGGAAAAAATGTAGTGATAAAGTATACCACTTCAGTTTGTTGCGAATTTGCCATTATCTTGTCTTGTATCCTAGGATCAAAACCATAAGCAGCCCTTATCCATGGGCTGGTATCAACTACCACATCCTAGAACCTCTGGGATTCTCTCTTTTTCAGGGTTAAACCTCTAGTATCTAAGATAGTGCACAGCACTTGCAGCTGCAAGTCTTTGGTGGAACTTGGTAGATTCCCCATTTCCCCTTCCTCACTGCTCTGTGAGGGGCCACACCCTGTTTTACAGACTTACCTCAGGTCCCTGTTCAGGCACCAGCTGTTTGAGCTCTCTCTCATCAATCAAGGAGGTCCACAGTACAGGGTAGAAGAGAGTGTGGTTGTGGAGTCGCTAATCAAGACTTCTGGAGACCAAGCAGGAATCAGGTCTGATTTTATTGCACAGTTACCATGTATATATACACAGGCAGTAGCTAAGCAGATTACATGCAGCCAAAAATGCAATGTCTGCTAACTGTCCTTGCAGCAACCATTTGACAAGTAGGCCGTGGAGCAAGCACAGGGACTGCAACACATGGCCTCACACCCAGGGCTGTGCCTATGGGGTAAGTGGCCTGCAACTCACATGCCTAGCATGAGGGGAATGGCCTGCCACTCGGACACCCTTAACATATGCCATGTATGCAGTACTCCATGCACTTATCCCCATAATCCCTAGTGGCAGTAACTGCTCATCACAAAAACAGTTCTCAGTTGTGCAGGTGTACAGTGCAACCAGGATGCTACCCACCTAGTGTGAGCCCTGGTATGAGCCCTGGTGTGAGAGGTGCCTCAGTTGGGAACTGCTAAGTGAGATGGAGATGGAGATGGGGCTAAAGTTTGGAGCCTAACAGAGAGACCAGGAATTGGTAAATCTCCAGGCAAAATAGGGAGATAGAACAGGGCACTCAAGTCAGATGAGTGGTCCCAAAAAGAGATCCATGAGATGCAATCTCCCTGTAGGTACTGACCTATGGAACTCCCTTCTTCCAGGTGCCCTATACCAGGACCAGTCTTGACACCCCCACTACCTCCACCATCCTGAGGGCAGAGACACCAGCTTATAACAGACAACCCCACCTATTGGATGATAATAAAAGCAGGAAAAAAATGATGTCTAAAACTAGCAACAACCCTGGTTTCTTCCTTTGAGTATTTTTTTTTCTCTCTCTCTTTCTCTTCTACCCCTCTATCCCTTGGCCCTCACATCCTCAACATATGTGAAACCAAGAACTTTTAATGAAATAGAATTTTGAGAACTGAGTCATCTGAATAATATAATACAGAGGTGTTGTATATACTTTTTTTTCCTTTCATTTTTCTTCTTTCATTTTTCTTTCTCCCTCCAAATTTTACTATTTTAACATCCTATTTTTTTCTAAATACATATGTCTTTTTGTTTTATGTACTCTACTGTCTTCCCCTGTACTTGTCTACCCTAAATTACTTTCTGTCTATTTTCTTGTTACCAACTCTCTTCATTAGATTTCTCCTTCACACTTCCTAAGATATATTAACTCTGTATCCTCTCATCCCCTCCTCAGCATGTTGTTCTATGCCCCATCTCCAGTTCATTGCCCACCCTCAGAAACTGTACACATTTTTACACACTACTGTTATATTTTAGATAATAATTGAATGCAACATTCCTGTACATTGAGACTAAACTGTAAATTTCTTAATAACAACAAATTGTTCGTAGGTGGCATATTGTTGGTATTGTGATCTGTTAACATTTCCCTTCCCCACAAAGGAGACATCTTGGAACGCTACAAGAGCACTAAAAACCTATAGGGTAAAAACAACAACACCCCCAAATCATAGAGCTGGAAAGAAAGATACACAAGTAATGTGAAAAGACAAGGGAAGAAAGTGTCCCAAACAAATCAAGACACCATATCATTAGAATCATTGGCAGCCACAACAAAAGAAAATACAGACAAGGAGTTCAAGATGTACATGGTTAAAATGTTCTGTGAACTCAAGGAAGATACAAGAGAGTAAATACAGGCAGTGAAAGATCACTTTGACAAAGAGCTACATAAACAAATATTGGAAGCAAAAGATTACCTCAACAGGGAGATAGAGATTCTAAAACACACACACACACACAAAAAGAAAGAAATCCTTGAAATGAAACAATAAACCAAATTAAAAGCTCAAATGAAAGCATCACCAACAGAGTAAACCACTTGAAAGATAGGACATCAGACTATGAAGATAAAATATATAATCTTGAAAAGAACATAGAACACACAGTGAATGGTGAAAAACCATGAGCAGAAACTTAAGGAAATATGGGAATAGCATAAAAAGGCCAAATTTAAGAGTTATTGGAATAAAGGAAGGCATAGAGTTTCAAAACAAAAGAATGAACAATCTATTCGATGAAATAATATCAGAAAATATTTCAAATATAAATAATGAACTGGAAATCCAAATTCAAGATGTCTGCAGGATGCCGAATGTACCAAATCACAATGGTTTCACACCAAAGCGTATTATAATAAAAATGCCCAGCATAGAAAATAGAGAATTTTAAAAGCCACCAGAGAAAGGAATCAGATTACATATAGGGGAAAACTAATTAGGATAATGGCAGACTTTTCAACACAGACCTTGAAAGCTAGAAGATCCTGGAACAACATATAACAAGCTCTGAAAGAAAATTGGTGCCAACCAAGAATCTTGTATCCAGCAAAATTAAGCTTTAGATTAGAAGGTGAAATAAAAACCTTCCACGATAAACTAAAAGTTAAAAGAATTTACAGGTAGAAAACCAACACTACAAAACATCCTTGGCAAAATATTTTATGAAGAGGAAATGATAAACAACAATGAAAATCAGCAGAGGGAGGTAGTACCCTAAAGAAAAATCTAATCAAAGAAGAAAATCAAGTCAAGTTAAATAACAAAAATAAACAAATATGGCTGGAAATACAAACCATGTCTCAAAAATTATCCTGAATATTAATGGCTTAAACTCACCAATTAAAAGACATAGGATAGCAGACTGGATTTAAAAAAAAAAAAAGACTCAACAATATGCTGCGTACAGGAGACTCATCTAATAGGAAAACACATACACAGACTGAAGGTGAAAGGTTGGGAAAAATATACCACTCACATGGACTGTGGAAGCAAGCAAGGATCTCCATACTCATATCAAATAAAGTAGAATTCAAGCCAAAGTTAATCAAAAGGTATGAAGATAGACATTACATACTACTCAAGTGAACTGTACACCAAGAAGACTTAACAATCATAAATATATTTGTCCCAAACAACGGTGCAGCTCTGTTCATCAAATGAAATCTTCTAAAATTTAAGAGTCAAATTTACCACAACACAATCATCTTAGGTGACTTTAACCTATCTCTATCACCACTGGATAGATCTTCCAAACAAAAGTTGAATAAAGAAAGTATAGAACTCAATAATACAATCAATAACTTAGACTTAACTGACATATATAGAATATTTCAACCTGCATCAAGTGGATACATTTTCATCTCAGCAGCACATGGCTCCTTCTTTAAAATAGACTATACAATAAGCCACAAAGCAACTCTTAGCAAATACAAAAAAGTAGAGATACTACCATGCATTTTATCAGATCATAATGGAATGAAATTGGAAAACAATGACAAAATAAAATAATTACTCCAATACCAGGAGACTAAACAGTATGCTACTGAATAAACAGTGGGTTCCAGAAGACATCAAGAAGGAGATTTAAAAAAAATTCTTAGAGGTAAATGACAACATAGACACAACATATCAAAATCTCTGGAACACTATGAAAGCAGTAATAAGAGGAAAGTTCATTGCATGGAGTTCATTCCTTAAAAGAAGAAAAAGTCCACAAATAAATGACCTCACATTACATCTCAAAGCCCTAGAAAAAGAAAAACAAATCAACAGCAAAAGCAGTAGAAGGCAAGAAGTAATTAAAATTAGAGCTGAAATAAATGAAATTAAAAGAAAAGAAGCAATTGAAAAAAATTGACAAAACAAAATGTTGGTTCTTTGAAAACAATAAATAAAATTGACAGACCCTTAGCTACACTAACAAAGAGAAGGAAAGAGAAAACTCAAATAACCAGCATACATGGTGGAAAAGGTAATATCACAACAGACACTACAGAAATACAGAGGATAATTAGAAACTATTTTGAAAACTTATACTCCAATAAAATAGAAGACATTGAAGGCATCAACAAATTTCTTAAGTTGTACAATTTGCCCAGGTTGAATCAGAAAGATATGCACAATTTAAACAGACCAATATCAAGTGATGAAAGAGAAGATGCCATTAGAAGCCCACTAACCCAGAAAAGCCCAGGACCAGATGGATACACAGCCCAGTTCTATGAGACCTTTAAAGAAGAGCTAATACCAATACTCTTCAATTTACTTCAGGAAATAGAAAAAGAGGCAACACTTTCAAACTCATTCTACGACACCAATATCACCCTGATTCCAAAACCAGGCAAAGACACATCAAAGAAAGAAAACTTCAGACCAATATCTCCAATGAACATAGATACAAAAATTCTCAATAAAATCCTGGAAAGTCAAATACAAAAACATTTCAAAAAGATTGTGCACCATGATCAAGTGTGACTCATCCCAGGGATGCAAGGTTGGTTCAACATACAAAAATCAATAAATTCAATTCATCAAATCAATAGACTCCAAGACAATAATCATGGTCTTCTGAATAGATGCAGAAAAATCATTTGTAAATACAGCACCCCTTCATGTTCAAACCCTGGAAAAACTAGGGATAACAGGAACATACCTCAACATCCTTATGGCTATCTATGCAAAGCCCCATGTCAACATCATTCTAAATGGAGAAAAATTGAAGGTGTTCCCCCTAAAAACTTAAACAAGACAGGGATGCTCTCTTTAACCAATTCTGTTTAAAATAGTTGTTGAAACACTGTCCAGAGCAATTAGACAGATGAAAGAAATTAAAGGGATACATATAGGAAAAGAAAAACTTAAATTAGCACTATTTGCTGGTGATATAATTCTATACCTAGAAGACCCAAAAACTCCACCAGAAAACTTCTAGAACTAGTAAATGGCTTCAGCAAAGTAGAAGGATATAAAATCAACACCCATAAATCAAAGGCATTTCTGTATATCAGTGACAAATCCTCTGAGAGGAAAATGAGGAAAAATACCCCATTCCCAATAGCTTCAAAAAAAAGTTGGGGGACTGGGATTGTGTCTCAGTGGTAGAGCACTCACCTAGCATGGGCGCAACCCGGGTTCGATTCTCAGCACCACATAAAAATAAAAAGGCATTGTATTGTGTCCATCTACAAAAAAAAGATATTCTCTCTTTCTCTCTCTCAAAAAAAAATTGAATCAATTTAATGAAATAGGTGAAAGATCTATACAGTGAAAACTACAGAATTCTAAAGAAAGAAATCAAAGAAGACCTTAGAAGATGGAAAGATCTACCTTGCTCTTGGATAGGCAGAATTAATATTATCAAAAGGATTACAGTACCAAAAGTACTGTACAGATTTAATGCAATTCTGATCAAAATCCTAATGGCATTCCTCATAGAAATACAAAAATCAAGCATAAAATTCATCTGGAAGAGAAGACCCAGAATAGCTAAAGCAATCCTTAGCAGGAAGAGTAAAGCAGGTGGCATCACTATACCAGACCTTAAACTATACTACAGAGAAATAGTAACAAAAACAACATGGTATTGGCACCAAAAAAGACTGGTAGACCAATGGTACAGAATAGAGGACACAGAGACTAACCTTCAAAATTTTAATTATCTTATATTAGACAAAGGTGCCAAAAAGCATGCATTGGAGAAAATAGAGCCTCTTCTACACATGGTGCTGGGAAAACTGGAAATCCATAGGCAAAAATATAAGATTAAATCCCTATCTCTCACCATACACAAAACTCAACTCAAAGTGGATCAAGGACCTAGGAATTAAACCAGAGAACCTGCACCTAATATAAAAAAAGAAGCAGGCCCTAATCTTCATCATGTGGAATTAGGCCCCACCTTTCTTAATAAAACTCCTGTAGCACAAAAATTAAAACCAAGAATCAATAAATGAGATGGATTCAAACTAAAAAGTTTCTTCTCAGCAAAGGAAACAATCTGTGAGGTTAATAGAGAGCCTACATCTAGGAAGCAAATCTTTTTCCCTCACACACCAGATAGAGAACTAATCTCTAGGGTATATAAAGAATTCAAGAAGCTAAGCACCAAAAAGACAAATAACCCAATCTATAAATGGGCCAAGGAACTGAACAGACATTTCTCAGAAGAGAATATACAATCAATCAACAAATATATGAAAAAATGTTCATCATCTCTAGCAATTAGAGAAAGTCAAATCAAAACTACTCTAAAATTTCATCTCACTCCAGTTAGAATGGCAGCTATTATGATGACAAACAACAATAAGTGTTGACAAGGATGTGGGGGAAAAGGTACACTCATACATTGCTGGTGGGACTGCAAATTGGTGCAGCCAATATGAAAAGGTATATGGAGTTTTTTTTTGAAAACTAGAAATGGAACCACCATTTGACCTAGCTATCCCTCTCTTTGGCCTATACTCAAAGGACTTAAAAACAGCATATTACAGGGACATCAATGTTTATAGCAGCACAATTCACAGTAGGTAAACTGTGAACCAACCTAGATGCCCTATAGTAGATGAATGGATAAAAAATGTGGCATATATACTCAAAGGAATATTACTCAACAATAAAAGAGAATAAAATCATGGCATTTGCAGGTAAATGGATGGAGTTGTAGAAGATAATGCTACGTGAATTTTGCCAATCCCCCCAAAAATGTGAAATGTTTTCTCTGATATAAGAAGGCTGATTCATAGTGGGTAGGGAGCGGGAGCATGGGAGAATTCTAGATAGAGAAAAAGAGTGAGAGGGGTAGGGAGGGGGAGCATGGGAGAATTCTAGATAGAGCAGAAGAGTGGAAGGGGTAGGGAGGGGGCCTGGGGTTAGCAAGGATGGTGGAATGTTTGGTCATCATTACCCAAAGTACATGTATGAAGACACAAATTGGTGTGAAACATACTTTATATACACCCAGCAATATGAAAAATTGTGCTGTATATGTATATAAGTATGTAATGCATTCCACTGTCATTTATTTTTAAAAAATTAGTTAAAAATTAAAAAAAATAATAAAAAGATATTCTGAGACACCTCATTTACATAATTTTAAATAAACCATGTTGTTAAAACAGTTCTATTTCCTTAGTTGCTATTATGCAAGCATAGGAAAAAATATAGTTTATATAACATCGAGTACTATTTGAAATTTCTGGCTTGCACCAGGAGTCTGAGATGCACCTCCAATGGAAAATGTGGGACTACCATACATGAATGAATTTAGAATGTATATCTCTTGCAAAGGATTTTTATTTGTGTTTTATGCCCATAAAGCTAATGGATTCATCCACTTTATCTCTATAGTTTCTCAAGAGCACGTTATATTGTTTATGACCAAAATTACCCCAAGTGAAATAGGGACCATGAGAAAGTATTTCTCATTTTAGTGAGAGTATCTTTAATCAAATATTGTTTAAGCCAGAAACCTTACAGTGTTGATGGCAGTCTACTTTCAATCTGCTTAGCAAGTGTTTACTAAACATTTCTCAAATAAATCAACTTTTATTTAGGGCACAAATAAACTAGTCCAAAGTTTCAACAATGCACAATGTCTAAGGTTAATAATATCCCAATTAATTTCTCCCATATCTTTATCTGTTTTATCCAATATGGTCACTACAGTTATGCACCATACATCACATAAGAAATGCAAATCTGAGCTCTGAATTTATTATTTTAATTTTCAAATCTTTCTCATTATCTGTATTAAGATTCAAACCTTAATATGGCTTTAAAACTCTGTATTATTTGTCCAATTTGGGTTTATTTTCCATTTCCTTTTTTTTTTTTTTTTGGCACTGAACCTCTTAGAAATTTCTCAAAATTGTTCTAGCCAGCAGTACCAGAAGTTCCTGCAAAACTTCTGTATACTTTTCTTAGAAAACTATACATTTTGCTTCATTCTTATAGTTAATTACCACTTGGTCTTCAGTTAATAGCTTTAGTGTGCTTCTTCAAACTACCTTAATTAAGCCTAGCACTAAAGGAGAAGGTCTTATAACATGGCCACATAGTTTCCTGTGCTTTTCTTTTATAGCATTTGCTAACATTTACAATTTACAACTTGGCAATATTTAATTGCCATCTGATTACTACAAGTGTCTCTAAGTTCCATGTGGCCTAGATTCTTATCTGTTATTTTCCAAAATTAAATTCTCCACACCAATTAATTGTCTGGATATCAACAAATACATGTTTTTTGATAAACACTATGTCTGGAAAAAAATTTAAACTCCTATGGGTTTGGTTCTTGTTCACAACTACCTACAAAATTATGGCACTTGTTCTAAAATTGGGTTTGTGAACTCCAAAATAACCTATAGAATGATCATTATTAGATTGCTCATTGGTATTATACCAGGTTTGAATACAATCAAATGATTTTCTTTTCTCTCACATCACCTCTTCTAAAACCCACTGCTTATCATACACACACACACACACACACACACATATAGGACCTCTGTGTACCTGTAAAAAGTTATTATTTGGCATATGATGTATTCCTTTATTTAACTTTCAACATGGAAATTTTATATATTTTTTTAAAATATGTTACATAAGTGAAAAGAGGATGGGGACTTGAGAAATATTTTTAAAGACAAAGTTTGTGTACTATTACTTTATTAATATTCTTGTGAGATAGTCTCCTAAATAATCAGGTCCCACAGCAATTTTTTACATGAAATACACAATGAAGGTCATAGGAAATGTCCTTAAAGCTCTCCTGCTATCTGGTAAAATGAGGGTATTGCATTGTGATGCAGATTTGCTGCAATGTTCAACCTAGTTCTCTAGCAGGCAGTTTCCAATGAATATAATTATCTTGCTCATAAAAAAAAGTATACCTAGTAATAGCAGAACAGTATCCACAATAAGAAGAAAAGCTCTCCCAGCTAGCAAATCCAGCCATCTGACATTTGAATGTTTGGAAATTACCAACATGTGCAAGGAAACAAGACAATAAAAATATTAGGTCACAGTTTAAGGAATTATAAAGACAGTTTAGTATTATTACTGAGAAATGTTGAACTGAGCTTGGTATTTGACAAAGGTTATATATTTGACATCTTCAGTAAAATATTTAAAGCTATGTAAGTGATTGTACCATTTAGATGCATTATCAAGAGTAAGTTGTGAAGATAGACTTGTGTACTGATTTCACTGGGATTGAGAAAGGTTCCTTTTTGTAACAATAAGTCCATTCAGGAAACAGAAATGATACCATAATTTGAAAAAAAAAGAATTAATATAAGGGATATTTCTTAATAGAAGACTGGATTTTTTTTTTAAATCAGTACCATGACCTGATTCAAGGAAAAAATAAACTGTAAGGAATACAGGAATAGCAGTTTTAGTGACAGATAGTTTCAGTGTCTTATAGAAAAGCAATATGATGGCAAGCACCTCCTTACTTGAAATGACAGATAAAGACCATAAAGTATTATGCCAATTTTGAATAAGCACAGTTCAATTTGACCTTATGTGGGATCTTTATCTTCACTGATAGACTGCTAATCTAATTTTTTGAAAATGTATCATACTGCCATTAAAAAAAAAACTGATAGGCACTTAACAGCACAACGTGATTTACACATATATGCACACATACCTTGTTTTTGGGTTTCCCTTGCTACTCTTCACTCAAAGAAGACATATTATTCCTTACACACACTTTTATATACTCAAGCAGAGCAGGTATGTGCTCTTCTTCAGTGACAAAATAACTACTATCCTCAAGAGATCACCTACTGTCATCTCACACCTTTGTATCCTATACCTGATTCTGTAACATTTGTTAAGTATAACTCTAATCTTATGCTATGATAGTCAGGTCTCTTAAGTGGACTTTCTATTTCCATCACTCTCACTGATCTAAAATCTATTCTTTCATATTCCAAGTTACCTATAGACTATCACCTCTTTTTTGATATTCTTCTCTACAACCCCTCTTCCTCCTTTAAAACACTTGAGTACAAATATAAAAAATGATACGGAAAAAGTGTAATAGTAAAATTCACAAATAAGTCATAATTTTATTTGTACATAAAAGCACTTTTATATTTGCATCAGTTTTTATGAAGTTAATTATGTTTACTTTAAAATTATTTCTTCAACAAAATCCTCAGGAAATAAAAATGTTAGTAAGGAAGGAAATACATTCCTAGTACTTGCTTGAGTATTATACCCTGAAATTTAGCCAGGAATTTCGTTTGGATGGTTTATTTGATCCAGGTGATAAGTTTTAAGGTCAAAGTTTGGAAATTTTAATGTGGATACAAGCCCATTCCCTGCTCTGAGTATAGCACAGTAGTTTTCAGGCTGTGCTTAACCCTGAGTTACTTCATTTTATAAAGCCACACTTTAAGAGTTACCCCATTTTAAGTACAAATGCTAAGATACAATGACTTTACATATTTTTTTTGTACAAGTAAACAACCACTACCTGAAAAACACAACCATAGGGACAAACAGAAAATAAACTTACAAAACAAACAAAAAAAAGCCACCTCTGAGCTTATCCAATTAAATTATAAGCATATGAAGGTACAAGTGTACCAAGACCATATCAGAGAAACAAGGCCCATGTGCTTATTAAACACTCCAGACTACCAAATGCAAAAATCCATCACCTGAGGCTCATGAAAGAAGAAGCACCACAAGATTGGTTATAATGGCACACATCATCCTGTTATCAGACCATTTGGTGAGAGTTATCAGAGTTGTTCACAGGCAACAAACTCCTGGCTCTTTGTCCCTGGACTTCAGCTTAGCCTAGTTTCCCTGAATAACATGTCCCATTTCAAAACTGCTTATAGACCCAGAACCTTTCCTAGAATAAGTTTAGGGTTCTGACAGCTCTGTACCCTAAGCCAGTCCTATGACTGATTCTTAAACTTATCTAACCACCTGCAGTGACTCTGTTACATTTGTATCTACTCTAAGCCTTTGGTTTCAGTGGAACCACTTGAAGCCCTGTGGCTGCTTTAACCCTTTTATAGAGTAAATGCTGTGCCCTTCTCTGAGTTATACTCCATATTGTATAGACCAGTAGTTATAGTAGTTTTCAGGCTGTGTCTAACTCTAAGTTACTCCATTTCATAAAGCAGCAGTTTGCCATGAGTTAGTCCAGTTGGAGTACAAGTGCTGGAGTGGAATGCCTTGTTTGTACAAGTAAACAACAACCATTTCCATAGCTCAATCATAAGGCACAAACCAACGAATGAATAAATTAATCTTGCTAATAAAAATTACCACTGTGAACTTATTGAATTAAATAAAAAACATATGGATCAAGGGTGTATCAATCCCATATCAGAAAAAAAAGATCCATAATCTTATCAAAAACACTAGGTCTCTGAATGAAGAAACCTCCTTACCTGAGACCCATAGAAAGAAGAACCCCAAGACTGGATACAGTGTCACACAGGCCCTGTCACCTGGTTACCTGTCATGAGTTTTGCTCAGAAAAATTGCCACAGCAATGAACCTTTGTTTCTTTCATCTGGCTCCAGCTCACTGTGGTTTCTCTGGTCAATTATGACCATACAAGTCCCACTCCACCTCAAGTCGACACTTCAATATGACACTCAAAAACTTCCATCTCTCCAAATCCTGGCCTAGAGTAAGGTCAGACTTTTGACACCTCTGTGCCTTTAGTCTTTTCTGACCATGTACAGTGGCTCTGCATTTGTATCTGCTTTCCTGTGCTCTAAGGTTCAATCTATTGAACCCTTATGTCTGACATTTTTGTTTAAAATGTGATGTGTGACTTAAGTGTTATAGATATTAGTCATTAAGATTGGCATAAAATGACCTGTGATTGTTAGATTTATGACTATCAGGTGATCCACAATTATTCAATGTGTTATTACCACTGAAAGTGATGTTATCTTGTAAATAAACTGTTGTTCAATAAGTTCTTACATTATGGAAAGACATTTGGTTTATTTTAATGGCAAAACTCTTTTATATTATTTTCTTAATATATATATATATATATATATATATATATATATATATATTTATATATACACATACATGCATTATTTTGTAAAGTATGATGCTGTGTGTATAAATTGGATGTTATAGATTTTAGTATTAAATTAGAATAAAAGTACATGTGATTGCTTTGCTTACAACTACTAAGTAACCCACAAATATTTGGTGAATTGTAACAAATGAAAGTGATGTAGTTTGTGAATTTTTGTTATTTGATAAATTATGACATTGGGAAAGACACAAACATGTCTGATCTATTCCTATGGAATAGCTTGCTCATGACTTTTTGTTTCATTCATACCTTTGAAATTCATTCTCACTATTTAGAAAATATTTTTTTCTACTAAGTATGTAAAAAATGACATGGGGATAATAAGTTGATCAAATCGAGTACAATTGAGGTATACAGGACATTCTTGGGTAAAGTTTGCATATTTTGCACATCTATTTAAGCATTGACAGTTTAAGAAAAAGGATTAATTCTGTGAAACTTGAGAACACCTGAATTTCCACAAAAGGTCTTGAGTGGCCAACTGGGCCTAAATTTAGAATGTGACCTGATAGCCATTTGCTGACTGTGTGGTCACACACTTACTTTGTGTTCCTGGAAGAAATACAAACTAAACTTTGTGACCCTTTTCATCCATGTTCCATTTCAATCTGCCAAGATGAACAGCCCAGAAAAAGTCTAGTTTTGCTACCTGGACCTGACCAACAAGCTGTGACCTGCAATGAATCAATCCTGCCTGAATACTTCTTCATATACATGCATACCTCATTTTCATTGTTAGACTGAATCTGGATGGTAACTTTTTAAAATATGAGCCAGCTCTTTCTTTTGTTATTCCTTCTATCAAATTTTGCATTGAAGTCTGCATCTCCCCATTTGCAAACTGTTTTCTTATTTTTAAGAAAGCTTCCCTTTTTACTTGAATTGTTTCCTAGTAAATTGTTATTGATAGTATATTTATTTGATAAATATTCATAAGCAGTTTTCCCTCCCCATACCAGGCATTTTCTAGATGTTGGGAAAATAAAAAAAAATGTATGAATTTATGCTCTCTAAATGCTCCAAAGACATTTTCATTTCACTGTTTATGAATCTAGGTTAAGAAGATAACATGGAATTAGGAGATTAGGGATAGAAAATATGCTTGACTTTTAGGAAATTTAGATCAATTTTATGGAACAAGGGTTTAGGTGATGTGGAAAAGAGAA
This sequence comes from Marmota flaviventris, assembly GCF_047511675.1. Classification (NCBI taxonomy): domain Eukaryota; kingdom Metazoa; phylum Chordata; class Mammalia; order Rodentia; family Sciuridae; genus Marmota; species Marmota flaviventris. The sequence continues at coordinate 108,317,933 of NC_092504.1, forward strand.
ATCCAACAAAACAACAACTACTAAGTCAGCATCTACAAAGTAGGCTTAAAGGAAAAGTGAGTTCTGAATAAATAAGCAGAATGATGAACTGGTGGAACATAAGAAACACTCAATGGTTTGTGCTTTAAGTTTTATTCTTTGAGGCAGATAAAAATTCAGAACAAAGTAAGTTTACCACTAACTAACCTCGGTGATTGAAGTGGCTGTTTGACAAAAGAACAAACATCAAATTGGCATGCTTAAAAATGTAATACAACAAATAATATATTTTTATTCTTTTAATCCCTCATTAAATTCCAAAGTATCCTATTCTGGATACTTTACTTCAGTATTTAACAGAAGATTTTTAATTACCATTACACCAAATAGCAACATATGCCAATTTTATTAATATAAATGACATGACACTAGCATTTATTTCTGCCTTAACCCAGTGAGTCCCAGGTTTTCACTGTGGCAAATATTTAAATAAAATTGAAACAGTTGCATTAAAATAAGTTGGAAATCATAGTTTATAGTATATACATATATGCTTTTATGTATATAATGTATACACACATGCATAAAATGTGTTTTCATGGACACTCATAATCCATCTTTCAATTTTCTCAAAAGAATAGACCTGTAAATTATAATAATTATTTCAAAGACATTGTAAATTGTGTATTTGTGGCTCAATTTAACTTTTTCCAGATGTTCCACATTTGGGACAATGGGACAAAATGGGTTAAATCAGAAAAGGTTAAAACTGTGATGAAAGCTGATTCAACCTTGAAGCAATACAGTTAAAATATCATGAAACTCTGCCTTGGAGATTCTAAGGTAAAGCAAGGTTCATTTTGTCCTTCAGATTGTTGCTTTTGTACAAACATGACATTTTGATGGGAATTTGTGTTTGACAGCTCTATAATGTAATTTTCCAGAATGTGTTGGAGTGGAACCAAATGTCGACAGCTTCATTCAGTAGATTTTCCACCTGATGGAACATACTATTACTATTCTATTTATTTTTACAACAGATGAAAAAATTGATTATTTTGATTTGTGGGGTTTTTAACACATAATTTTCCAGAAGAAAAAGATCATATATAGCCCCTATATATGTCCCTGATTGAGCATTAATTGACTTTGACCTGTAAGAAATTGCCTATGTTTAGTTACACTTTAATATTACTTGTGCTTCTAGAAAATAGGTAGTATATCAGACCAGAGTATGTGCTTGGTGGGAAAATTCTGTGGGATATTTTAAAGTTTGCTCAAGTAAAACCCATCCAGAAGTATTAAGAATGAAAAATGTATTTTATAATATAAAACCAGTTCTTTCAGAGTAGAAATGAAGCTGAGTCAATTACAAGTGCTCAGTCAAAAATATTAGTTAAAAAACTCTTCTGTTGAGGAAGGGACGAAAAGAAAAATAGTATTAGAATTAAGGTAGAGAGCTGCTAGATGTTTCTGGTCAGGAAGTTAGCTTGGGAAAGAAAATGTACATAGTATTTTTTGTATTAAATTAACAAAGCTCAGCCAGAGATAAGGTTTATTTGTTCTTGTTCTTCTTCTTCTTGCTGCACTTCTAGTCAATTTGAAATTAAAATCATAAAGTAAAATATTATTTGTTTCTATCAGATTACTCTAAATAGTCATTGTGCCTTGAGGGAAGTTTTGACTCCTTGAAAATATCAGTAAACATTTTTGTAACTTTAAAATATTTTTAAAATATTTTTGTTTTACTGCTTATCTTTTGCCTGTTAATAATATAAGGAAAATCTACCTCTTAATATTCAAATTTTAATTTTAATCTATACAGAATTTGGGAATAAATAATAATAATAATAATTATTATTATTATTATCATTATTTTACTGTAAAAAAAAACCCCTAAAATTGTGAATTTCATTGTATGCAGTTAATTTTCTACTTGGTTTTGTTTTTTTCCAGTACATATCAACAGGAAGATATTGTATGTAGATAAGAAATCTGGATGGAAATTGGATTATACAACAAAAGGAAATCTTAGAATGTCAATGCAAAAAGCCATAATATGAGATGTGAGTCAATATTTTCTATAGTAAGAACATAGACAAATGGAGTCAGGAGAAAAGGTATTGTGAATCAGTATTTGGGAAATGTCCTGTGGTCTCAAATTTTTAATGATAATTTTTTCTTCCCAATTTTGCTATTATTTCCCAGGAAGATTAAAATAATATGAGTAATTCAGGTAAAGTTTTTAAATTGTTGCTCTTTTTAGTTATATATGATAGTAGAATGTATTTTGACATATTATATATAGATGGAATATAAGTTCCCATTTTTGTGGTTGTGTATGATGTGGAGTTGCACTGGTCATGTATTCATATGGGAAGGTAGGAACGTTATATCAATTTTATTCTACTGTTTTTCTCAGGGAAAGTGGTTTTAAAATATTTTTTTAAAATATTGTTTAGTTGTCAATGGATGTTTATTTTATTTATTTATATGTGGTGCTGAGAATTGAACCCAGTGCCTCATACATGCTAGGCAAGTACTCTACCACTGAGTCAGAGTCCCAGCCCCATCAGGGAAAGTTTTTGAAAACAAAATAAACATAAACTTCTGGGCTCTGAGTCTTTTAGAGGGTAAAAAAAAAAAATCAATCACTTAGTTTGGGTTCTTTTCTGCCTTTATTTCATTAATATATTTTATGCATTTCTATACCAGTATACTCAAATCTGTAAAAGTTACCTGATTATTTATGAAATAGCTGCCTCCTCATGGTACAATCTTTACCTTATTTCTAGCAGCCTTACCATTTTTTTCACCACAAAACTAAATATCTGTGCTACCCACCTGCAGATTATAGCTTTTTTATTTGATTTTTAAGTTGGTACAGTACATTGAGAAGAAAAGATGAGTAAATGAGTAACAAGGCTCTTTCTTCAGTTACTCTGATGTGGTCTTGGTACTAAAGTCTATCTCAGTTGATTAATTCTTTCATTGGAATAAAACCCAGATTGTTCTAACTTGGCTAATGTCTTATTAATCAGCACTCCAATTCAAGCTGTAGAGTGGGAATTAAACTTGGTGGAAATTTCTCCCAAGAAGTAGGCTCTCTATTCACCTCACAGATTATTTCTTTTGCTGAGAAGAAACGTTTTAATTTGAATCCATACCATTTATTGATTCTTGATTTTAATTCTTGAGCTATAGGTGTCTTATTAAGTAAGTTGGGGTCTAATCCCACATGATGAAGATTAGGACCTATTTTTCTTCTATTAGAAACATGCTCTCTAGTTTTATTTCTAGGTTTTTATCCATTTTGAGTTGAGTTTTGTGCATGGTGAGAGATAGGAGTTTAATTTGATTTTTTTTTTTTTTTTTGCATATGGATTTACCGTTTTCCAAGCACCATTTGTTAAAGAAGCTATCTTTTCTTCAATGTATGTTTTGGTGCCTTTGTCTAAAAAAAATTGTAATTTGGGGGGTTAGTTTTTGTGTCCTCTATGCTGTATCATTGGTTTACCAGTCTGTTTTGGTGCCAACACCATGCTGTTTGGGTTACTATTGCTCAGTAGTGTAGTTTAAGGTTTGGTATAGTGATGTCATCTGCTTCACTCTTCCTGCTAAGAATTGCTTTAGCTATTTTGGGACTCTTATTTTTCCAGATGAATTTTATGACTGGTTTTTCTATTTCTATGAGGAATGTAATTGGGATTTTGATCAGAATTGCATTAAATCTGTACAGTGCTTTTGGTAGTATGGTCATTTTGATAATATTAATTCGGTCTATGCAAGAGCAAGGTAGATCTTTCCATCTTCTAATGTCTTATTTGATTTCTTTCTTTAGGGTTCTGTAGGTTTCATTGTATAGATCTTTCATCTCTTTCATTAAGTTGATTCCCAAGTATTTTATTCATCCCATTGGTTAATTGATTGATTGAGGCTATTGAGAATGGGGTAGTTTTTCTTGTTTCCCTTTTTGAGGATTTATCACTGATTTACAGAAATGCCTTTGATTTATGGGTGCTGATTTTATATCTTGCTACTTTGCTGAATTCATTTACTAGTTCTAGAAGTTTGATGTTGGAATTTTTTGGGTCTTCTGGTTTAGAATCTTATCATCAGCAAATAGTGGTAATTTGAGTTCTACCCTCCCTCCTTTTTATTTTTATTTTTTGACTGTCTAATTGCTCTGGTCACTGTTTCAAGAACTATGTTAAATAGAAGTGGTGAAAGAGGGCATCCCTGTGTTGTTCCAGTTTTTAGAGAGAATGCTCTCAATTTTTTTCCATTTAGAATGCTGGTTGGCCTGAGACTTAGCATAGATAGCCTTAATGATGTTGAGATATGTTCCTATTATCCCGAATTTTTCAAGTGTTTTGTACATGAAGGGGTGCTGTATTTTAACAGAGCACTAATATCTAAGGTATATAAAGAACTCAAAAAGATAAACACCAAAAAACCAAATAACCCAATCAATAAATGGGCCAAGAAACAGAACAGACACTTCTCAGAAGATGATGTACAATTGATCAACAAATATATAAAAAATGTCCATCATTGCTAGCAATTAGAGAAATGCAAATCAAAACTACTCTAAGATTTCATCTCACTCCAGTCAGAATTGCAGCTATTATGAATACAAACAAAGATAATTGTCGGTGAAGATGTGAATAAAAAAGTACAGTCATACAGTTCTGGTGGGACTATAAATTGGTGCAACAACTCTGGAAAGCAGTATGGAGATTCCTTAGAAAACTTGGAATGCAACCATCATTTGATCCAGCTATCCCTCTCCTTGGTCTGTACCCAAAGGACTTAAAAACTGCATATGACAGGGACACAGCCACATCAATGTTTATAGCAGAAGGATTCACAATAGCTAACTTGTGGGACCAGCGTAGATTCCCTTCAGTAAATGAATGGATAAAAAAATGTGGCATTTATACACAATGTAATATTACTCAGCAATAAAAGAGAATAAAATCATAGCATTTGCAGGTAAATGGATAGAGTTGGAGGAGATAATGCTAAGTGAAGTTAGTCAATCCAAAACAAACCAAATGCTGAATGTTTTCTTTGATATAAGGAGGCTGATTCATTGTGGGGTAGGGAGGGGGAGCATTGGAGGAATAGACAAACTCTAGATAGGACAGAAGGGTGGGAGGGAAAAAGAGGGGGCATGAGGTTAGAAATGATGGTGGAAAGTGATGGTCATCATTTTGCAAAGTATAGCTATGAAGACATGAATTGGTAAAAATATACTTTGAATACAACCAGAGATATAAAAAATAGTGGTCTATATGTGTAATATGAACTGTAATGCATTCTACTGTCATATATAAATTTTAAAAAATAATAAAAATATAAATTTGGTGGAAATTGAATATGATAATTTACTCAGGGGCTTACATTATTACATGGTAACAATATACATATTGTAGTCATACTTTTTCCTATACTTTAAAGGTTTAGAGCAGTGGTCTTCAAAATAAATGTAAGGTGTCAAATATATAACCTGTATTTTTATTAACACTATGTGAATATATAAACTTATGGTTGAAATTAATTTTTTAAAAATTTTAAATTTATTCTAATTTGTTATACATGACAGCAGAATGCATTTCAATTTATAGTACACATATAGAACACATTTTTCATGTCTCTGGTTGTACACAAAGTAGAGTCGCACCATTTGTGTCTTCATACATGTACTTAGTGTAATGATATCCATCTCATTCTACCATCTTTCCTACACCCATGCCCCCTCCCTTCCCCTTCCTCCCCTTTACCCTATCCAAAGTTTCTCCATTTTGCCTCTGCTCCACCCACTCCCATTATGGAACAGCATCCACATATCAGAAAAACATTTGGCATTTGACTTTTTGGGAATTGGCTTACTTCACTTGGCATTATATTATCCAACTCCACCCATTTACCTACAAATCCCATGATTTTATTCTCTTTTATTGCTGAGTAATATTTCATTGTGTATATATACCACAGTTTCTTTATCCATTCATCCACAAAAGGAATCTAGGTTGGTTCCACAATTTGGCTATTGTGAATTGTGCTACTATAAACATTGGTGTGGCTGTGTCCCTGTGGTATGCTGTTTTTAAATCCTTCGGGTATAGAGCAAAGAGTGAGATAGCAGGGTCATATGGTGGTTCCCTTCCCAGTTTTACAAGGAATCCCCATACTGCTTTCCAGATTGGTTGCACCAGTTTGTAGTCCCATTAGCAATATATGAGTGTGCCTATTTCCCCAAATCCTCACCAACACATATTGTTGTTTATATTCTTAATAGCTGCCGTTCTGACTGGAGATGAAATCTTAGAGTAGTTTTGATTTTGTATTTCTCTATTGCTAGAGTTGTTGAACATTTTTTAATATATATGTTGATTGATTATATACAATTTTCTGAGAAATGTCTGTTTACTTCCTTGACCCAATTATTGATAGGTCTATTTGTTTATTTTTATTTTTATTTTGGTGTTCAGTTTTTGATTTCTTTATATATCCTAGAGATTAGTGCTCTATCTGAAGTGCATGTGGTAAAAATTTGCTCACATTTTGTAGGTTCTCTCTTTACCTCACTGATTGTTTCTTTTGCTGAGAAGAAACTTTTTAGTTTGAATCCATCTAATTTATTGATTATTGATTTTAAATTTTGTGCTATATGAGTCTTATTAAGGAAGTTGGGGCCTAATCCCACATGATGGAGATCAGAGCCTACTTTTTCTTCTATTATGTGCGGGAACTCTGGTTTAATCCAAGGTCTTTGGTACACTTTGAGTTGAGTTTTGCACATGTAAGAGATAGGGGCTTAATTTTATTATGATGAATATAAATTTGCAGTTCTCCCAGCATGATTTGTTAAGAGGCTATCTTTTCTCCAATTAATTTTTTTGGTGCCTTTTTCTAGTCTGACATAACTGTATTTATGTGGGTTTTCCTCAGTGTCTTCTATTAGAATAATGATATACATCTCATTCTAGAAGTCTATGTTGGTGCCAATACTGTGTTGTTTTGTTACTATGGCTCTATAGTACAGTTTGAGGTCTGATACAGTGATTCCACCTTCTTAATTCTTTTTTGATAAGAATTGCTTTGGCTATTCTGGGTCTCTTATTTTTTACAGAAGAATTTCAAATTGATTTTTTTTTTTATTTCTGTGAGGAATGCCATTGGAATTTTGACTGGAGTTGCATTAAATCTGTATAGTGCTTTTGGTAGTATAGTCATTTTGACAATATTAATTCTGCCTATCCAAGAACAAGGTAGGTCTTTACATATTCTAAGATTTTCTTTAATTTCATTTTTAGCATTCTGTAGTTTTCATTGTACAGGTCTTTCACCTCTTTTGTTAAGCTGATTCCCAAGTCTTTTTTTTTTTTTTTGAGTCTGTTGTAAATGGAATAGTTTTTCTAGTTTCTCTTTCAGAGGATTTTCACTGTTGCAAAGAAATGCCTTTGATTTATGGGTGTTAATTTTATATACTACTATTTTGCTAAATTCATATATTAGGTCTAGAATTTTTCTGGTAGAATTTTTTGGATCCTCTAGGTATAAAATCATGTTATCGGCAAACAGTGATAGTTTGAGTATTTCTTTTCATATGTGTATCCATGTAATTTCTTCCCTGTGTCTAATTGCTCTAGCTAGAGAATCAAGAACTATGTTAAATAGAAGTGGTGAAAGAGGACATCTCTATCTTGTTCCAGTTTTTAGAGAAAATGCTTTCAATTATTCTCTATTTAAAATGATGTTGGCCTTTGTCTTAGCATACATGGCTTTTATAATGTTGAGATATATTTCTATTATCTCAATTTTTTCTAGTGTTTTGAATAAAAGGTGCTGTATTTTGTCAAATGCTTTTTCTACATCTATTGATATGATCATATGATTCTTATCTTAAATCTACTGATGTGATGAATTACATTTATTGATTTCTGTATGTTGAACCACCAACCTTGCATCCGTGGGATGAACCCCACTTGAACATTGTGCACTATATTTTTGATATGTTTTTGTATTCTATTTGGCAGAATTTTATTGAGAATTTTTGCATCTATATTGATTGGAGATATTGGTCTGAAGGTTTTCTTCTTTGATGTGTCTTTGTCTGGTTTTGTGATCAGGGTGATATTGACCTGATAGAATGAGTTTGGAAGTGTTTCCTCTTTTTCTATTTCATGAAATAACTTGAGGAGTATCAGATTAGTTCTTCTTTGAAGATCTTTAGAACTCAGCTTTGTACCCATCTTGTTCTGGCCTTTTCTTGGTTGGTAGGCTTCTAATGGTTTCTTCTATATCATTTCATGTAATTCTCCTGTTTAACTTGTGTATATCATCCTGATTCAATTTGGGCAAATCATATGATTCTAAACATTTGTCAATGCCTTTGATATTTTCTATTTTAATGAAATAAAAACTTTGAATATAATTTCTAATTATTTTCTCTACTTCTGTAATGTTCATCATGATATTTCCTTTTTCATCATAGATGTTAATAATTTAAGTTTTATTTCTTCTTCTCTTCATTATTATTATTGCTAGGGTTTTTATCAATTTTATTTATTTTTTTTCAAAGAACCAGTTTTTTGTTTTGTCAATTTTTTTCAATTGTTTCTTTTATTTCAATTTTATTGATTTCAGCTCTAATTTTAATTATTTCCTGCCTTCTACTGCTTTTTGTATTGATCTGTTCTTCTTTTTCTAGAGCTTTGAGATATAATGTTAGGTCATTTATTTTTTGACTTTTTCTTCTTTTAAAGAATGAACTCCATGCAATGAACTTTCCTCTTAGTACTACCTTCACGGTGTCCCAGAGATCTTAATATGTTGTATCAGTGTTCTCATTTACCTCTAAGAATTTTAAAATCTCATCTTTGATGTCTTTTGCAACCCATTGTTCATTCAATAGCATATTATTTAGTTTGCCGATGTTGTAATAGCTTTTATTTTTATTTTAAATTTTGCCATTGATTTCTAATTTCATTCCCTTATGATCTGATATAATGCAGGGGGGTAGCTCTACTTTTTTGTATTTTCTAAAAGTTACTTTGTTTCATTATATGGTCTAACTTAGAAAAGGATCCATGTGCTACTTAGAAGAAAGTGTATTTGCTCATTGATTGATGAAATATTCTATATATGTCACTTAACTCTAAGTTATTAATTGTATTATTGAGTTGTATAGTTTTTTTTTTTGTTCAGTTTTTGTTTGGAAGATCTATCCAGTTGTGAAAGAGGTGTGTTATAGTCACCCAGAATTATTGTGTTGTGGTCTATTTGACTCTGAAACTTGACAAGTAATTTGTTTGATCAATGTTGACGCTTCATTGTTTGGGGCATATGTATTTATAATTGTTATGTTTCCTTGATGTATATTTCCTTGGAGCAGTATGAAATGACCTCCTTTATTCCTTTTGATTAACTTTGGCTTGAATTTACTTTATTTGATATGAGGATGGAGAACCTTGCTTTGTTTTGCAGTCCATGTGAGTGGTATGATTTTTCCCAACCTTTCATCTTCAGTCTGTAGATTTTTTTTTTCTTATGAGATGAGTCACTTGAAGGAAAAAAATTGTTGGGTCTTTTTTTAAAAAAATCCAATCTGATAGTCTATGGCATTTGATTTGTGAGTTTAGGCCATTAACATTCCGAGTTATTATTGAGACATGATTTGTATTCCCAATCATTTTTGTTTATTTTCAATATTTAACTGACTTGGTTGCTCCTTTGATTGGTTTTTTGGTTTATTGTGGTACCTCCCTTTGGTGACTTTTATTGTTGTTTTCCATTTCCTTGTCATGAAATATTTTGCTGAGGATATTCTGTAGTGCAGGCTGTCTAGTGGTAAATTTTTAAACTTTTGTTTATCATGGAAGTTTTTTATTTCATCATCAAATCTAAAGCTTAATTTTTCTGGATATAAGATTCTTGATTGGCATCCACTTTTTTTAGAGCTTGGTGTTATGTTGCTCAAGGATCTTCTAATTTTCAGGGTCTGGGTTGAAAAATCTGCAGACATCCTAATTCTTTTCACCCTATATGTAATCAGATTTTCCCCTATATGTAATCCTTTCTCTTGTGGCTTTTAAGAGTCTCCGTTTTTTCGGTATGCTAGGCATTTTTATTATGATATGCCTTGTTTTAGATGTGTTGTGATTTTGTGCATTTGGTGTCCTGAAACCCTCTTGTATTTGATTTTCCTATTTATTCTTCCTGTTTGGAAAAATTTCTTATATTATTTTGTTGAATACATTATTCATTTCTTTGTTTTGAAACTCTATGCCTTTCTCTATCCCAATAATTTTTAAATTTGGTGTTTTAAAGTTATCCAATATTCTTGAATGTTCTGCTCATGTTTTCTTACTGTCTTCACTGTATAGTGAACTTTATTTTCAAGATTATATATTTTGTCTTCTTTATCTGAGGTTCTGTCTTGCAAATAATCTAATCTGTTTGAGATGAATATGAATGCAAACAAGGTCCTTGATTAATCTGCATAAGTAGAATTACATGTAAGCCATCTTAGCAACATTTATATAATGTTTAATTTGGGGGCAAAATGTGCAGAATACCAACTAAAAATTATGTTTCATTGTGGTGAGCCGTTCCTATAGACCGTGGCCGCCATTAGAAGATGGCGCCGGCTTCCACTGTAGCCTGTGGTAAACAACTCCTTTTATGGAGAATTGGCGCGCAATCCCTTACCACCCTATGAGAAAGATCCACGTGGCAGCTTGGGATTGGTATGCGGGAGGCTTTATTAGGCTGTGCTTGGGCGCTCGGTGGGGGGTCACTAGAAGATGATACTTGAATCAAGGCCTGAATAAACTGCTGAAAGAAGAATCCTGTGTCGTGTTTTCCCTTGCCGGCGAGGGGTCGCGACATTTCATATTCAGCATTTTCTCTTAAAAATGAAAAAAATACATATTTTCAGGTCCCAGAAAATTGCTATCATATACAGATTCATGTAGGATTTTTCTAAAATGTAAATATAAAAAGAAGTATATTAAACAATATTTAAACATTTTATGAAGAATTTGTGAAGTGAGTTTTATAGCCTTCAATAGAAGGAAAAGTCATAGGAACATATTATCCACTTATCACATAATTTTTCATTATTTTGAAGGTGGGACTTCCATTATATATTATGTGCCCATTTTCTGGGAAATCAATATCATAATAAAATCTATTACATTTGAGAAGTCTATTTTAGTGATGCATAAATGCAATTATACATTAAGTCAGAAAACCAGAGGAGGTTTTCCTTATTAAATGTAAACATTATTTACATAAAATATATTCTATGCTTTTCAGTTTTATCTATACGAAATGCTCTTGTTCTTCAAAATTGCTGCTTGATTCTTGCTTGCTTTTCATTACCCTCTTCTATAGCAGTCTACAGACTTGACACAAATACAAACTACAGTCTATCACACCCTGGGCGTGAGGCCATGTGTTGCAGCCTCTGCACTTGCTCCATGTCCCACTCCTCCATTGCTGCAAGGACAGCTTGCTGCCCCCACACCCCCACTATGGATCAGAGAAAACATTCTGTCTTTGGTTTTGGGGGATTGGTTTACTTCACAGAGCATGATATTCTCCAACTCCATTTACCTGCAAATGCCATAATTTCAATCTCTTTAGTGCTGAGTAATATTCCATTGTGTGTGTGTATATATGTAAATATATATATATATATATATATATATATATATATATATATATACATATACATATATATAAACTGTGATATATATATATATATATATATATATATATATATATATATCACAGTTTCTTTATCCATTCATCTATTGAAGGCATCTAAGTTGGTTCGACAATTTAGCTATTGTGAATTGTACTGCTATAAATATTGATGTAGCTGTATCAGTAGTATGCTGTTTTTAAGTCCTTTGGGTATCAATTGAGGAGGGGATAGCTGGGTGAAATGGTGGTTCTGTAACAATTTAGCAATATGAATTTGCCTTCCTCTCAACATCCTGTTTCTTGGATTCTCTTCAGACTTAAATAAAGGATTTTTTTAGAAAGGCTCAAACATAATGATTGAGGGTTTGCTTAACTGCAGGCAAGACTTCTCTTCTTTATTTCATCCACATTTTTCATACTATCATAACTGACATACCATGTTAGACCTGGCCATGGGAAAAAGTAAGTTCTTAAAATGGAGCTTATTTTCAGGCTGTGGCTGTGGCTCAGCAGTAACTCATTTGCCTGGCACATGTAAGGCATTAGGTTCAATTCTCAAAACCTCCTATAAATAAGTAAAATAAAGGTCTATAAACAACTAAAAATATATATTTTTTTAAAAGCAGAGCCTATTCTCAACAAGGAAATTTCATAAGAAAGGCCTACCCTTCTGTATAAGATATAATAGATCTGAACAAATTCTTTATAGTATTAACCAGGTCACTAGTGCTGAATTTGTAATTTATGTTCTGCTATATGTAATATGGAGTAAAACTCAGAAAATATATGTTGATGGATTCAGTGCCTCTTGAAATTCTATTTTTTCTTTTAAATTAAGAATAATCTTTTACACATTTAATGCAGAGTAATAGGCAATTCTGCCTGCAATAACAACAATTAAAATATGTTAGATACAAGTTGCTGTAAACAAAGAATGGCCATTGTGAAAAATAATTGTGCTATTAAAGTAGAAATTAGAAGTTATATTTTACCTACGATTGAAAAAATCTAAGAATGCTAATATCCACAGAGAAAGAAAAGTTAATAAAACTACATGACAATGTGATTATAGTCTATGAATTTCTGATTTGATGTGCAGGTGCCAACTGTGTCACTCTTCTGATGAAGTCAAGCAGCTGTCCTTGATTTATTTCACCTGTATGTATGTGTGTGCATGCATGTGTGCACTATACAAATGTAAAACTTTAAAAAAGGAGATATTATGTCTCTATATCCTTGTATTTTGACATATTTGATTAAAATACATCATTTTATCATACAATATGACTTAGGGGTTCTTCTAGAAAAGAATGTACTAATCATTTAAAATATCATTACATAATCTGATGTCTCTTCTAGCGTACAAAGTCTATAACTTCATGTTTTTAATTGTACATTTTTATTATACCTTAGTACTTACACACACACACACACACACACACACACACACACACTATTTATATGAAAATAAGAAAAGTAGAATCATAAAATATTTGTGTTTGAGAAATACTTTCTTAATATTTTAATTCACTGTTGGGTTGGAGATCTGGCTCAGTGGTAAGATGTTGTGGGGCAGGTTGCTCAGAAAACACACCTAGTTCCATTTCTGTCCAAATTGAAGAGTCTTTATTATTCTGACCAGCTGCGACTGCTCACTGCAGGACCAAGTAGTCTATGTGGGAAACAACCCCAAGCCTAAACATTTAGGCTATTTAAAGGGAAAAAACACAAAAACCACTTCTGAGTTTATGTAGCTGCAAGCAAGCAGGTACAGAAGCTGAATTGGGCAGTTAGTGAGACAATGCAATGGGTACACTGGTATTTTCCATGGGACTTGCCAAGTTGGCATAGCAGCAAGCAAGTAGAAGAGAAGAGGGACAAAATGAACCTAGTTCAGTACACATTAGAGATTAGTTATGTCTAGACAACTAATCTCTGACTAGGTACATTGTGCAAAAAAAGAAAAAGAAAACCAAAGAGAATAATTTTACATTGTTTAAGAATTGCTATTTTGTGTTGTGAAATATGTTATGCTAGGTAACTATTAATGAGTACAGAGGTGGGGCTTTCCCAAGGGAGAAGCATTTCTTACATGATATGGAGTCTTATGGTAAAATGGAGTCTGTTTGGTCATTGCCCATATAATCTGACCCATAACAAGGTGCTTGGCAACACAAAAACAAAACAAAATAAAACCGAAAACAACAACAACAACAATAACAATGCTTACTGTTAAATCTCCCTTCTTCAAACTTATACCCCCTTCCTCAACATGGTCAAAACAAGACTGACTCTCTCTCTCTCTCTCTCTCTCTCTTTCTCTCTCTCTCTCTCTCTCTCTCTCTCTCTATATATATATATATATATATATATATATATATATATATTTTACTGAATCAAGCAAAAATTAAAATGTAATAAAGTAATTTAAATAGGATATTTCATTTAAAACTGTCAAGGAGACAATGAACTGAGAGAGTTTGTACAATTAAGTAATTTGAATTGTAATTTATACAAAGTAGTAATTCATTTGTATATACTTAGATTATAAAAGTAATTTTAATTTGCATACAATTAAATCATTTATTTAAGTCCATTTATTTAATAAGAAATACTTTATTTTACAGTTAATATCCATTATATAAAATAACCTCTTTTCTCATTTATTTTGCTATATATGCATTTTTCCTTTTATTTCAGATTTCAAAACTGTGATTTAGAAAATGGATTAGGATTTATAAAATGGAAATAAATTAATTCTAAATATTGAATTATTTCTGTAAACGGCTTATACCATGATTCACTGTGTGTTCTGTATCCTGTACCCTCTGTATTTTCTTTGTTTTTTCTTTCTTTCTCTTTCTTTCTTTCTTTCTTTCTTTCTTTCTTTCTTTCTTTCTTTCTTTCTTTCTTTCTTTCTTTCTTCTTTCTTCTTTCTCTCTTTCTTTTTTCCTCTCCTTTTGTCTTTGGGTAGAATAAATAAGAAAACGTCTTTAAAATAAAACTAACAATGAATTTATTTTTGTTCAAAATTATCACTTTTCTACTTTCCCTAACAATTACATTATAGCATATTATTTACATTTCAGAACAAATTAGTGAGAACCTGAGTATTAAATGTCAAAAAGCAGACTCAGCATGTACTCTACAAGTGTTATACAACCATTTTCTCATATGCTTTCTATTTACACTTGCAAATTGAATAAATGCCACCATATTTGTTGCTGAAATGAAAGTATGCTTGTATATATTTCATATAACATATGCTTTGTATAATGCCAAATCTGTAAGAAGCAAATAATGTTGGTTTGAAAATAAATTTAAACATCCTATTTCATTATTTTAATGTTTGTCATTTGTAAATTATTTCTATAAGTTAAATTTATAGAAAAATATGTTGTCAGATTTTTAGAATGTTTAAAACAGTGAGAAAAATTATCATTATTACTAAGTTTGAGTTCCATAATCTTGAGCTAGACATGCAGACCTTGGATAATAATTCAGCTTTAAGTTACAATAGAATATAAGATGCATGAACACAGGTTATAAATATCTTGGACATCACCATTTTTTAAATATTTCACAAGCTATCAACAATTTATGTAAATTTATGGCCTAATTTTGGTTAAACATTCCCAAAGTTTGATTAAACAATTTCAAAAAATGCCTTTAGGAAATTGTTCATGTGATTTGGGTGGTGTTTTTCCACCATGACATTCCTCTGGCTGGTTCTTCATCAAGCAGAATATGATATCTGCCTAGCTAAAAAGAGAGGTTCTGAAACAGACACATTTCCAAAGCAAAGCTCATAAAAACTGAGGCATTTATTGAGACTTTCAACATAGAAGTACACTTTTCCCTTTTAGACACAAATTTAAATGAATATCTTGTTGAGATATTGCCACCACTTCTTATAAAATCACCCTCTGTGTCATCTGAAAATGACATCACTGTGTTGGATAGGAACACTGTGAATTCTGATAACAGGGTAGCAAATACATAGCAAGAAAATCTTCAAAAGTAAACAGTAATTTCAAGGTACAAAATAAAAAATATTTTATACCTGTTCCATGTATGTTTAGGTATATGTATATATGTGATCTATACACACATGTGTACACATTTTCCTCCAAAGTGATTACACCAATATATTTTACTACCTACATGTATGCAAAATACTAATTATCCCCTCTACTCTCTCAACAAGGTGTGTTGTTAAAAATCTTCTTTTCAACATCAAATTTATTTTTTCTCTTTTGATATTTATATCTTTGATCATCTTTCAAATATCTTGGTTGAGTTTCTGAGTTTTGGTCCAACTTATCTTCCAAAAATGACCAACCAGTAAGTAACATCATTTTTTACTTATATCTCACAGTTATAAAATGACACCTTTGAGGTATTCCACATTTTCTTTTTTATTTAATTTAATTTAATTTTATTTCATTATGGCATCTTGCTGTTGTAATTATTTGAACTACATTATAAGGTATTTGACACCTAGGAATTAATTACTGCATCATCTATTACACCTGTTCTTATATTTTTATTATTTTCTAGTTTGCATTTTACTTATAAACTTAAAATCAAGTAGTCTATGTCCCTCTGAAGAGAAAAAAAGTTTAAGTGCTTTGTTGGAATTATTAAATGTATAAAGATATTTTATATATTTGATTTGAATATGTTTTTTCAACAACAAAGTTACCTATTTTTAAAAAAATTAATAATAATTTCTGTGCCATAGAGTCATAGTTTAAACTTTATTTATACCTATATTACAGATATCTTAAGGTGATTCTTAAATATTTTAATATTTATTCTGGTTTAAATAAACATTTTGTAGACAGAGTTCTAAGATACTTCACAATTACCTTCTATTTTTGTATAACCCCTTCCTTACATATGGAATCAGCAAATATGATGAACCATCACCACCATGATTATATCATGTTCTATAGAAAAAAAAAAGGATTAATCTGGATAGGTTGGACACCAGATGAGCTCTTTAAAGGCAGAGTTTTCTTCAATGGTTTGTGGGAGGGGAGGTTAGACATTTTGAAGCACTGGAAGAATTCAACACTATATCATTGGCTTGAAGATGAAAGATCTCGTTGGGAAATGGCTTGAAGGTCACAGCTAGGAAGTGACTGGTCCCTGGTCAAAAGCCAGAAGAAAACACAGACTTCAATAAAGACAACCTTAAGGGATTCAACCTTGTCAATAACAGAAATAAAGTTGGACAGGGTTGTGAACTTCATATGAAATTCAGCCAGATGACTCTTGATTTCAGTTAGGGCATAGAACCAGCCATGCTGTGCTGAACGAAAAAAACAAAATTGTGCACTCATAAATAGGTGACATCATAAGCCAAAAATTTTGATACATTTGTTATGCAGCGATGGAAAACTAATATAAGAATGTTTATTCATTTTACCTTCTAACAGACTGATATTTGTTGGTTATTTTCATATACCATTTTTGTCCGAAATCATTTCATCTTTTCACCTTACAGTGAGAACACATTTTTTTTTAGTTTTTCAAGAAAACAACATATAATCTATAGTTAAGATAAAGTTTTCTTTTTCCATATTTTTCTTCTTGCAACTATTTTGACTATTACAAAGTAATTCTACCTCATGAAAATAATTTTAGACATTCTTATAAAAGACAGTGTTGACACCTCTGACTATGACAGATTTTTTTTTTTTTTTTTTTTTTTTTTTTTTTACTGGAAGCACTGAAACTGCTTGAGGCCTTTTTTTTCACTATAGAAATGGATATAGTCATTGTGCTGAACAGGCCATGAATGTTAGGCTCTGTTTTCTATTGATGCTATACCAGATCTCCTCAAATCAAGTGACTTGAGCAGTACAAGTGTATTATATCACAATTATATAGGTCAAAATTTTGGCACTGTCTCACTGGGCTAAAATCAATGTGTTGACAGTAAAGTGCTTCTTTCTGGAGACTGTAGGGGATAATATATTTCACTGCCTTCCCAGTTGCTAAAGGCTACACACATTCCTCAGTGTATATATTCCTTACTCCTTCTGTACAACAGTAATGGCAGGTCACATACTTTTCACATCAATAACTCTGAACTTACAAGCCTATTCTACCTTTCTTTACCATATGTAAGGACTTTGTTGGTTGCATTTAAACCTATCTACACAATCCAGTGAGACCTCCTTACTTTAAGACTATGTGATTAGCAATTTTAATTTCATCTGTAACTTTAACTTCACTGTGTGTGCCATGCAATGTAAAATGTTTGCAACTTGAGGATCGGGACTTGAAAATTTTGGTAGAATATTATTCTGTTGCTATATATAGATATGGTCTAGATGTGAGTTGTCCCCTAAAAACTTACGTGTGAGACAATGAAAGAAAGTTTAGAAGTGAAATGTTTGGGTTATGAGAGCCAAAAAGTAATCCATGCATTGATCCACTTCAGTGGATTAACTAGAAGGTTAATGGATGTGGCTGGAGCAGGTAGATTATAGGATGCTTCCCTTTGAGGTACATAGTTTGCTCCTTCTGAATAGAGCTCTCATTGCTTCCTAATTAACACGTTCTGAGCTGCTTTCTTCCTCCACATCCTTGCCCATGATGTTCTGCCTCACCTTGAGTCCAGAACAATGAAGTTGGCCATCTGTGTACTGATACCTAAGAAAACCTGAGCCCCAAATAAACTTTTCCTTCTCTAAAACTGTTCTTGTCAGGTACTTTGGTCATAGTGGTGAAAAAGTTAAACATTCTTCTAGAAAAGGAAATATGCCAGCTTTCAAATAACCAGGATGGCATAATTCTAAGGTGTGATCTTTGCTGTCTTCCATAGAGAGAAAGTGAAATTAAGACCCTGTTGCACATATTCCCGTACTCATTTAATACAAATTTTGACTCAAATGTCTCAAATGAGTACTTAAGATTTTTACTTGTTTTCCTTTCATTGGAATTGAAGGGTTTACCTAAATCAATTAGGAACAGAAATTGTTGTAGGATGGAGTCTCTTACAATGAAATTTTATACCTATATTTCTCACTGATCAGATGACAACAAGTAAACCATCTTACCTTTATAACTGGAGTAATTATAATCCCTAAATCACATTAGTACTACCAATTATGAAGATTTTTTTTTTTTTGCTTGAGAAGGAATGAAAGGCAGAAAGCAACATACTGTTTTATGCAGTAGTGTGAGTACCTAATAGTTATGAGGGGAATGGCAATTATAAGAATTGAAAAGTTCTTTGACAGTTATTAATGGTCAAGTTTTTAAATTTCAAAGGAAGAAAATAACCATTTGAGGATTTATCAATTTATGGTACAATGTGGAAGTTGAAAGATCACCATTGTAACATTTAGAGAGACACTCATCTCTTGCATGCAGGTGTTAGACTACAATAGAGATCTGGCCCAGGAGTTACCAGTAAAAGTTGCAGAATTTTCAAGGAAGCTGAAATCCACTTGCTAACAAGATTCCTATGCTCTGATAAACTCTAAACTCTGATAGGTCAAAGTGCAACTGAAAGACCAAGGATTGTTATTTTGTGGGAAGTGCTTGAGAATCTTGAATTCACAACTTCTCTGAACATTCTAGATTAGTATTGGGACCCTTTCCCTCTCATTAGAGGAAAACAATCTTTAAGTGAAGTACACACAGAATTCTCATCTGAGAAAGATGCTTTGCATGATTGTGTTTATCCTCCTCAAGATTTCCTCATAGTTTCTACATTAATAGCAAGTGTGAAGCCCTAAATAGCTGTCCCTATTGTGAAAAGAAAACAAACAAAAACTATTCACCAAATACCTAAAGAATGTACTTAATATGCACTGACAGCAACTACAGGATAATACCTAAGAAAAGATCTTAATGGGTTTGGACCTGTGAAAAAAGGAAAAATTTATGTAGGCAAAGGAGAATTTTATTGAAATGAGGGCCCTTTTCCATGACTTAAAGTTTAACATACTGACAAGGAAGACTGAAGGTATAATATGCATCTAGAATGGCTATTGGAAGCTTGCAATAAATATAGTTTACAGTTAATGAGTTGGAGCTCCCACAACTACCATGGAAGAATATTGATTGTGAGTTTGAATGGTTCTGCAATTAAACACAGTAGAATGAATTGTTATATAAGATCAGAGGACCCAGTGGCTAAGAGTGCTTCCCAGAAGAATACAGAGAGCACCTCTTTACAAGAGAATATTTGTACTATCAAGGGAGACACTGGTACATCTGAGAAACTTTGTGGTTACTGTACTTTGTGGGCAAGGATTGATGGTAGGATGAAATTGGTCTATCTGTGTATATGAAGATATTAGGATTCTTGGAAGACATAAATCAGGGGTTAGCATATAATCACCATGTATAAAAAAAACTTATTAAAATAAAAGACAGTAAGACCACAATAGCAATCATATAGAGTAATCTTAGGTAACATTTAGAGAGACACTCATCTCTTGCATGGCAATGACTAGCAAACCAAGTTGTTTCTTCCCAGAAACAAATTAGATAGTGTTTGGCACACCCAAGATGGCTATGATTAGGTTTCCTTACCAGGACTTCAGGCAGGGCTATGTTTTTAGTATGTAACCAAGGTCATCAACATTCTGATTCAGCATGTGACTCAAGGTCACTTTCCACTGGCCTGGAAGCTTGGTTGCATCACTGCCTACAGTATGCAGATGTGAAAATCACATGAAATATAGTTGAAATTTAACATGGAATTCCCTGGTAGATGCCTACCACACATATGTAATCTGTGGTCAGGAATACCTGCAGCTTTGATTCCTTGCAACCATGGGTGTCCTCTTGACAAGATGGCAGGTGAACTATATTAGCCCTTTACCAAGGATGGAGTGGGCCATTTTTGTCTTGATAGCAGTTTATACAGTTACCAGTATGTTGTTTGCCTGGCCTATGGTCAAATCAATCAGCTTACTATGATTAGTGCCCTTACAGTGTTAACAGTCTTGTTCAGCCAGGTCATCACGATAAAAAGGATCAATGTACCCATTTGACAGGTCAGGATGTACAGTTATGGATAGCTCAGTTACCAATTCAATGAAAAGTTGCATGATCCATACAACCCACAGGCAACAGGCATGATAGATCTAATGTGCCGCAGTCTGGCTGGGCACAAATAACCGAGCTGCCACAAAGCACTTGTATGTTCAAACAGGAAACTTTATTGCCCGAACTGTACTAGCACTCCATGCACACTTCCCGGGAACTCTCCCAGCTCTCTACCAGGCTCCGCGCCAACTCCCCGGGAACCCCGTGAGAACTCTATGGGAACTCCAAAGTAGCAGGCACCTGAGGCAGCAAAAGCCATGCTATTCCAGGAGCCACCCTATTGCGGGACAGCAGGGTCCATATACAACTCAATACACAGCCTGTCCCAATCTAGCATCATCCAGTCACAGCAATTATAACTTAATTATCATCATCTTAATGGCTTGTTGGTGTCACCTTTCAACCATTCCCTCTGGCAAAATGCTAGGCGTCAGTCCACTTGACTGTGGCTCTCAACAATAATGGTCTGCTTAAACAAGGGCTCAAAACTGGAGTCAACCCGTCTACTATATAGGGGTGGGCACAGCATCCATGGGTAGTTGTGGGAGCTCTGAATGAGCATCCCAAATGAAGGGTACCAGCTATTCTGGAGGCTTTTCTGCACTGAACCCCAGTACATGTCAAGGTGACTACAAAGGATGCTGTACTTAAGCCTGGGTTTGGAAAGAAAAGTAATATTTTTACTTCTCCCACTGAATTGAATTGGGGATGAACTGTGGATTAGATATGATCCTGGACAATAAAATCCCTACCTTCGTTGGGTAGCTCTGTTAACCCCATGATAAAGGGGTTAACAGAGCCATAGTTTACTAACGAATGCCCCCTCCCCAGGTACATGTGACTTGGCCAGGTCCTACAGATGGGACACAAATTTTAAAGGCCACAGGTGATATCTGTGCTTTCCTGGGATGCAAAGCAGGCATATATTTTCTCAGATGGATGTAATTTACCTATAATAATTCCAATAACTATTTTGTCCTTGTGTCCATAGGTGTGTCCTTGCTAACAACACCGTAGAATGGGAACACAACTATGCCAAAATAGCAAACATCTCTGCCTGTTTGATATGCACTGAAGTGTCTATGATTTCTGCTGCTGGACTATCCTGGCAAATCCAGACTATGTCCCTGGACATTGGACATGGCTCAGAAAGACTTTTATTGCCACTTCAATACTGGGTGAGACTAAGGCATCCATTGTAATAACAGTCCAGGTACAACTCAATGCCTCTCACCCATGGTTGGGGTACTCTGTCTGGGATGGAATGGCCTGATTTCCTTATGAAACTATAGAACTAAGATATCTGATTTCCCTGTGTTTGGAGAAAATGGAAGGTACAGAACTTGTGGGTTGGATCCCTGCAGTTTCTTGTTGGCTATCCAATCAGATATTAATAGAAGAGGTATGAGTGCCCCATGGAACCCTGTGGGTTTGTGACAATCATGGGTGGCTGTACCTTCATTAAATTGGATAGGACATTTTACCCGGTGTCACCTATACCTCCCAGTGACCAGACACCAAACATTTCCTCAGGGGCCTGATAACTGGGAAACTGTAAAAGCCCTCTATAGACTGCACAAGCAACTTGCTGGTATTATTCCTTGACTTTGTTTTTAGCTCAGGGAAATTCTTGATGACTGGGATGCAGATAACTGCTTTGACTGAACACAAGGTTTGAACTTTAAATCATATAAACAGTCTCCATCTCTATTGAATGGTTAAACCTAGGTGCTTAACCACTGGGATATATTCCAGCCTTTTTTTTAATGTTCTTGCTAAATTGCTTAGAGCCTCACAAAGTTGCTGAGGCTGGCTTTGAAGTTGCAATCCTCCTTTTTCACCTTCCCAAGCTGCGGGCATTACAAGCATGCTCCTCCACAACCAGCAAGTTAATACATTTTTTAAAATTAAAAAGTAAATCAACTAAGACTTTGGAATTTTTTATTCATCTTACAAATGGGTTATTTTTAATTTCCATTAGAAAAGTTAAATGAAAAGTGCTTTATTCACCTGAGATGGAAAGCAGTGTACATTTGTACTATTTTCGAAGGTTGTTACCTCTCTTATTTTGTCATAGTATAGAATCAAAAAAGTTTCAACAAATCCCCAATGACCTATACCATACACTATCTTATTCTTTTCAGGGAAATTTTGGTTTCCTTTTTATTTAGTGTGTACTAGAATATCCTCTATAATATATTAAAAATCATATTACATAACTTAGCAATAAAAAAGAACACTTTTTAGCATATCCATACTAAAGTTTAAATGACTACAATTTAATTCCTACATGCTAGAGGTATAAAAGGAAGATAAGGACAATCTGTGGACATCCTTGCAAGCTTAAATATTTGAACCAAAAGGGGAATAGATATATCCCATAGTGTGATTCAAAGTCACACTACTACTATACAGAATCATTCATCATTTGAAAAGCAGATATACTATTTGGCCATGGTTGAGACTATCTGACCTTCACACCTTATTTGGCTATGTGCCAGAATTGGGTACCATGAGCTGCATAATGAACCATTGTTATAATTTGAATAATAGGGATCCCCTAAAGACCCTGTGTTAATTCAGGAAGTTAAATGATTAGATCATGAGACCTATTATTAATCAGCAGATTAATCCATGTGATGGATTATTAATTTTAAAGAACTATTAACTTATTCCTAACTATAGGCAGATGGGGCATGGTTAGAGGAACTAGGTTATTGAGGGATGTTTCCTTGGTTTATGTTTTGTTTCTATCTCTTCCCCCACCCCTAATTCCTGACTACGGTTGACATGTGCAGCTTTCCTCCATAATGCCTTTTTTGACATGGTGTTCTGCCTCATCTCAGGCCCAGAGCAATGAGGTTTGTCAAATATGGACTGAGACCTCTAGGTTGTTTTGGTTACGTATTTTGGTCACAATGAGAAAAACTCCTAACACAGTACCATTTCATAAGTTTGAGTATGAATAGAGTCAGTCTCTTAAAATAGAGGTGGCACATTCAAGATAGTGAGCAAGGTTTGTTCCTAAATATAATTTTCAGACATGGAGTGTCAGATAGTGATGAAACCCATTAATGCTGTACAAATGCCTCTACTCTAGTTAATTTCTGTAGCCTTCTGAGGAATTCCCACAAGCAAAGGAGAAAAATCAGGTTGATTCTCAATATAATCTATTGAACTAAACATTGACTGCTGCTTCACTGTACTCATGGTGGCCTCAAAAATCAATGTGAGGGAAAATTTCACCAATCCTTTCAGTAGCAGTTTATTACCTTTATATGGAGGGAGAAGTGGCATAAGGTGAGTATATACATTTACTTTTGAATTATTATTACCTGATTACCTTGTGGATTGTAGGAAGCCCTAGAACAAAGAAGACTGGGAGAAGATTTGAGAATAGAATTTAGCACAAAATGTTGAACTATTCGTGTCTCTTGCCAGTAACTATTATACATGAATTTTTCAGCTGTCACAGTAGCTAAAACAGCATTCACAATGGAGAACTATTGCAGATCCACCCTCTTTTTCATGTGCAGAATCTAATGTTGAGCCTTCAATGTATACCTTTCCTTGGGAGACCAATCAACCCCTGCTATCAAGTTGATTTCATTAGATCTCTTCTATTCTGGAGAAAGCAATGATTCTCCTTTATTGGGATCAATGTATATTCTGGATATACTTTTTCCTTCTTATTGACTTGGCAGAAGTGCTTTGTAAAATTCTCAAAAGTGTCTGATTTAATGATTTTGAATGGTACATTAAAAAAAAAAAACTCCTTGGTGAAAGAAACTAACTTTATGACAAAGGAGATATGACAATTATATGTCCTCATGATTTCTTTTCTCCCTTTGAGAATATGATAATATGATATTTTTCATATACTGCTTTATGGAAGATAACAGTGTATAGAAAACTTCTAATGTGGTCAAAAAGGGGCAGGAAGCTAAGACACAAGCTGGGGGGAAAACTGCATATTTGAGCAGATTATATATATTTTGAACCAACATCCTTTATATAATAATATGATTATAACAATAAAAATATGCTAGTTTAGAGAAAATTTTAATACAGCTAGAATTATATGTGGCTATTCTAATAATCCATCTCAACAACTTTCCCTAGAATCGGGTCTACTGAATTAGAGGTTTTGTTTCTTTTTGTGGGAGAAGGGATGGGTGGATGCTATGACCTTGCCACAGAAGTGATATATCAATGGTGGAGCAGAAAGTGGAGGGACAAAGAGTGGCAGAAATATTCACACTGAAAGAGATGTGATTTTATTGATAATATTGTTTAAAATTTCTATTGTATGTTGATAATAAGAAGTAGAACAATATTCAAATAGTTTGTTACTTTTTAAATGCTATGCAATGTGCCTACTTATAGCCTGCATCTATTCTTCACCTTTACTCACTAATTTTTAAGCTAAGTCTATCACATAATCATTTTGAAATCTTTATACCTCTAGACCAGCAGATAAGAATAATTAATAGTAAGCTTCTTAAGGCCGTAGGGCTTAATTCTCTATAATGTGAGGCAGGAAAATGTATCTTAAGATTTCAAGGCATTCACTGGGTGGATGCTTCCTGGTGTTTCATGTCAAGGGTTAATCATCAAAAGGGAAATGCTGTATCTCCATATTGAGAAGAGTTCAATAACCAGTGGCCAATTTTTCTAGGAAAAAGTCTGGGATAATACAATAGATGGACAGCCTACGCTGCGACAGAGTAGAGAGATGTCTTTTTTTTTTCATCTAATTTTGGAACCAACAGATTAATGATTCTAATTCTTCTTTTGTTTAGTTTTTTAAAATTTAATTTATAAATTATTACTGGTTATTACCTGGACAGACAGTGACAGAACTGAATAAATGTATTGTGTGGACATGTGTGGAATGAACAGTAATGAACAATATCAGAACAAAATAGTCCCATATATGCATGTTCTTAACACAAGCATCTAAGACTTTTCATGAAGTATGAACTTTGCTGCAGAAGCATTCTGAGCCACAGATGGGCCAAGAGTTAAAATAAATTTGTCAAGAATTATGCTTAGGAGAATTCTTCAACTAATTAACCCTACACCCAGGGTAGATTCTTAGAACCTATGAATGTTAGGTGCTTGTCAGTGGTAGTAATAAGTTTGTGGATAGAATTATGGTTGCTATTGAACTGACACTAAAAATAAGATTTTCCTGGACTATGCAACTAGGTCTAGTGGTTTTATGATTATAAAAACACTTTACAAGTAAGACAGAAGAATGTGTGGAAATCTGATGTAAAAAAAGATCATCACAGAGGCACCTTTCAAGATGCAAAGAGATACAGTTGATGAATGGGCCAATTTTAGAAATGGAGAAAGACAAATAACAAAATATCCTGCAGAGCATCCAGAATTGAGACTGCAACCCTAAATACCTTAATTATAGTCCAATGAAGCCCATTTTGGTTGTCTAACTTACAGAATTTTAACATAATAAATTTGTGTTGATGTGAGGCATTAAATTTTTGGTGATATGTTAGGGCAGCAATACGACATTAACACGTTTACCCCTTTCATAGGACAACTAGAGCCTTACAGATATCTCCCATTGGTACCATTGGGTAAAATTGCTCATTTCCTTACTGTCTATCAGCTCCCTTCCCTTTGCAGTTATATTTCGACTCTACACTATCAATATTTTTCAGGATTACCTGCGAAGTAAACTACTTGCACTTGAATTCATGTCTCAGGCACTACTTCTGGGAAAATTTATCATAAAACAGGAGTTACTGTTTTCCTATCATCAATGGAAATGTTGCTGTTGTTTTACCCATAAAATCATGCTGGCTTTGTGGTATAGTTTCTTTACAAATTGAAAACAAATATGTTGTAAGTGAAAGAAATTTCTACCCTCATGCAAGTGGCCCCGACTGTGGAATAGGCTGACAGATGTGATTGTAAGCACTCTTAGGAATGCCAAAATTGTATCTGAATGTAAAAAATGAATTGGCAAATAGGTAGACATTCTCAAGGGTCATCTTTCTGTTTATAGCATATATTTATCTGGTCATGAAGCAGAATGAATAAGGGAAAAATTTCCAGAGACTAGATATGGGAAACATCAAAGAAAAAACCTTGAAAGGCATGGCAGTGATTAAGGTGTTGCTTTCATTTTTCTTTCCATTCCAAATAAGTCTGTTCCCTGCAGTCATGTATTCATTACTCAACATGTGAGTGGAATATGCTGAAGAGGGTGAGGGTACTGTGGATTATAGCCAACACGTATTCATTGGTTGCCCTATCCATCCAATAATACATCTATATGCCATTATCTATATCTATCTTTATGTGTTTGTGTCTACTTTCTCTCTACATACCTACCTAATTTTTGCTTTCTAGTAAATATCTATATTAGGCTATTTTTCAATTTCTCTGTCTGAAGACGTAAGCTGATCTGGATGTCAACTTATTTACATTTATAATTTTATTTGTTTTTGTGAGCATTTTTTTGTTGTAAGTGATCATTATGTCATTCAGAAATAGGAAAGACTTAAAGAATTTAGATACAGTAAAATGCAAGAATAATTAACCTCACATAAGCCTCACTGCACCATATTGTAAAAATGTGGAAATAATAAAAAATTGTCTCTAGACTTATTGACAGAAAGAACAAGGCATTTTTGTTATTAGTTTAAATCACTTTGTATTTAAAATCTTGTAATATGGGGAAAATTTGTTTAGAATTATTTGTCTAGACTTATAGATTGCTAATATTTTTGCTTTTATTGCAAGCAATAATGAGTGAAATTCAGTTTTCCTTCAGGTCTGATGAACATGTTTTACTGTACATGTCTCTTAGTAATGACTTAGACTTTCTTTCAGAAAATTGAACAATGAACATATAGCTTTTTAAAAGATATATTTAAATCTGTAAGATATATGAAAGTTTTTATAACTGATAGCATTATTTAGATTATTATATAAGTATATAATTTTTATATATATAATGTTTCATGTAATGTGCTTAGAATATATTTCTTTGAATTAACTAGTAGTTATACATAAAATATAATTAAGCCATGTTGTATATTTTAACATTGCCATGGATTGGTTTCAGTACTCTAGGTGTCACAAAAAATGCAGTTTTAGATTCTCATAAATCTAATTTTTGCCTTTTGTTGTTGGTTTCAAAATTGTTTAAAGGAACAACTGTTTGATTTTACTAGTTAGCTCAATTAATAGCTTCTTTAGCTAAAAATATTTCATGTATAAATAAAATACTTAGTCAGATTACACACCATTCTTCATTTTTTGTTGTTGCTTGTATAACTTCATAACCAAACATTTCTTGATTACAACCTAATAAAATAATCCACATTTCTGTAACTTGAAGTCTATAGCTTTAATATAATATATAACTTTAATATAATATAGGGGTAATAGGTAGGTAAATATTAAAGCATTGCAATAGATATTGACTATTTTCCAATTGAAATGATAATGTTAATTACAGACTCATTCCATAACTGGTAGGTTCTTTTAAAAAAAAGAACTATTTACTTAAGTCCATATTGCTAGTAAAAATATTGTAAAAATCTTTGCAACTTTTTAAGACCTTTGAAAAGCCTGAAAGCTAATATTGATGTAAAGGACAACATAGAAAATAAAAAAAGAAAAAGTATTTTTTGTGTATTTTCCAAACATAAAAATGAAAAATCTTCAGATCTCTGAGTGGTAAAAATGGGTGGGGGTGCAGGGATATCTTTTTATAAGAATTTATTTGAAGTATAAAATATGTTTCAAAAAAATTGGGGGTAAGGAGTTCTATTGCAAATTATTAGGTAAATAATGATGAAAATTCACTTGGTTGCCAGTCTTTCATATTTCTTTCTTAACTAAGCCCACAAAATCTTTGTTTAATTAAACATTACACAAAAACACAAACATAAAATTACACAAATATGAGATTTGCAATGATTTTAATTGATGTCTTCAGGATCCAAGGAACTTTGTCATTTTCTTACACTTTTCCTCTACTCTTTCCCCAGCCATTCACATCTACAAACACAGAACCTGAGAATTAATTGAATTTAAGCTGATCTTAGAAAATAGAAATATTCTAAATTCTTTTTTTGTTTTTGTTTTTCTTTCTCTCTCTCTCTCTCTTTTCAATCCTAGGAATTGAAACCAGGCCTTCTTCAGTCTAGGTAAGTGCTCTACCACCAAGCCACATTCCCAGGCCCTAGAATTCTAAATTCTTGAGAAAAAGTAAAAAGTAAATAGTAAATGTTGATAAAATTCTTAGTTGTTTTACCTGAAGTTGGCTTTCAACATTTATTTCATTGTTCTCCTTAGGAGGGTTTCTCAGTCTATTACTGTGGGTCTTGGATAGTTATTCACAGCTTTTCAGTTTTTCAGAATCACAAAAAAAGTAAGAACACACACTTTCAGTCTAGCTATCTCCCATTTCAATCTTGGATTTCTGATATTATTGTTGTTTACTTGTGCTGATAATAGTGGTTAAATAGTATTGATTCAGAAGTTTTCCAGAGCAGTATCCTGCATAAAAGGATTAAGATAATTGATCTCATCTTGGACTTCTGAAAGATAAAGTACTGTCTACCTACACACTGTAAATCTATGAGCAGTATGAAGTTTGTTTGCTTGGATATCTTTAGTTTCTTGCTTAGCCGTAAATTACTTGGCTAAGTTCCCTCTGAGCATTCTGAGTTTGGCTTATTTTTTGCATGTGAAGACCAAAACTTGTCTTAGAATGAATGACAAAATTAAAGTAGGTGGCATCTAAATTCTATCCTTGTGCTAGCCATTTATGATTCTGTTTTTTTATTATTATTACATTATTTTATTGAGAATCAAAACAATCTGTGTGACTTTAAATGATACTGTGTTGATGGGGACTGAAGAGCCAAGCAAGATGAAAGAAGGGACACAGGGGACCCAAAACTTGGTGCAGCTAAGGATGTTTATTATTGGCAAGAACAGCATTTTATAGTTTACAGTGGGTTCCCAAACATGGAATGCAACCTTGAGCTTAGACAGACAAAATACCAAAATTTCTTTTTTAAAACAATGCTATGTTTACATTTATATTCTTAATCTTTGTCCTAGATCTTATACTAGCAGCTAAGCATAAACTAACAGGAACATTCCCCAAATAACTCCACCACAAGGAAAAAACTTGAAACAAGTCCACAATCTCAAGAGAAACTTGGCAAGTCTGATCATGTCAACTGAGCATGTCCTGAGAACAGTCTGCTCTTTCTTGCTCTGGCCTTATAAGAGCTCAGAGGACATTAACTCCTTAACATCTGCAGCTCCACCCCAGTCCTCGAGATCTCAGACAATTCCATCAATACTGTGTTTTCTTAATGGGTTAAATCAATGACTTTTTATAAAATTACATCCCTTATATATTTTGAAGGAAGACAATATATTTGCTTAACTTTTTAAAGAATAAAAATATTAAGCTAATCATGAACATTGTTGTTCACTCTTTATGAACATTATTAAGCAATCTGATGCCCCGATTTCCAATTGTGGAATTGCCATCCAGGGGCAAGGTAGGGAAATCTTTCTGCTTGTCTATATTCTTATAGTCATTACCTCAATCCTGTTTAAAATGAATAAAACAGTTTCGAAATCCATATTCTTTGTTCTTCTCTTCAGGGCTATATACAAATTCTCATAAGTATATAAGGGAGTTAATTTAAATTTAATATGTAAAAAAACAGATTTATTTCTTTTTTTTCTCCAAATTCTGGTATAATAAGGACTTGTTTATTTTGAAAAAAAAAGGTCCCAAACATCAGGCTGTTCACAAAAATAACCCAGAGTATGAACTTTAGAAAACAAATAAAGACTATTACACTAATTATTCTTCTAGAGGATGCATTTAACATGCCAACTCTCATTCACAAAAATACACTATTGCATTTGTGTTGAACAGCTCCACATAGGACTATTATGTGGGGGATAACACACATACCTCTAAAACTCAAAGCTGCTCTCAGGTGCTACAACTAAATGAGATTGCCTTTGCAGTTAGGGAAGCAACTACTGAAATCATGTATAAATGGAAAGAATTATACTCCCTGCATAACAAGAGATTATTTTGGAGACAGTCGATAAAAACCATACATCCTTTTTATTGTTAAGTTATAATGAGGTATCAAAATTAAAAGCAAAAATTACAGGGTAAGCCTTAACAAAACTACTAGGAGCCTCAAAGGAAGTGAAAATGGGACTAGGCGCAGGGCAACATGAATTAATGAACAGGGGAAGGACAAAGATAGGGAGAACAGCGAGCATGTGCTGAAGATACTAGGGGAGAGGATCTGGTGAAATTTTGATCATAAGACAAGCGCCTAGGTAAAGAAATAATGGGTAAGATTTCTAAACCCCACTATGTGCTTAAGAGTCATCCTTGCCGTTGGCGCTGTCTCTGTCATCCTCTCCTTCCTCTGCCTCTTTTTCATCATCCTTGATCAACTTCAGCTGGTCATCCCCCCGCTCTTCATTATCATTATCATCCAGTAGACCCCCTCCTCAGCAGAGTCATCTGCACCCACCTCAGACTCCATCTTCACATTAGTTTCATCTTTCTTCAGGGCGCTGCTGCTCTGCTCCTCTTCCGACTTATCATTCTTCGTCTCTACTGCTTGTTTGCTCTGCTCCTTTTCAACTTTTTTTCCAGGCTTTCCAGAGGAGAATCCACTTTTTGTTTTATTTGGGTCAGCTCCTTCTTAATGGCCTGAAGGTCATCTCCTTTCAACTTTCCAGACTTGGAAGAAGATCACCGCTGTCCACTCCTAGAATTGAAGCCACTTTTGCCCCTTCGGGAGGTGTTTCCTGATACACGTTTAGAGGGCACGACAGCATGGAGGAGGAGGAGGAGGAGGAGGGGGAGGAGGGGGAGGAGGGGGAGGAGGAGGAGGAACTCGTGCTGGGTAATTCTACATCCTGTCATAATAATCACGTTGAAAGTCATAGTCCAAGTCAAAAGAGGAGCCGTACATCTCCGCTGCAGATGGTTTCACACCTGCCTTTCCTCTGTTCACTTTGGGCTCTGCAGCCAGATTAATATCTAAAACCTGGCCAGCAATCATTCTGCCATCCTCTCCTGCTACAGCAGCCCGGGCATTTCTCTCAATAACATACTGGACAAAGGCAAAGCCCTTATGGACAGAGCAGCCCACAATTTTTCCATACTTGGAGAAGATTGCTTCCACATCAAACTTCTTGACCACCGAGTGTTGAGATTCCCAATGAATACACGGGAGTTCATGGAGCGTGGATCTGTCTTGTTGGTAACGTTGCTAGCCATCGTGTTTGATAAGGTTCCTCACAAAGGCAGAAGAATGTAGCTGAAGATCAAAAAAAATCTCACTCAGCAAAGATCCACTAACTTACATATTTCAAGGGATTTGTAACCAGGAGGGGGGAGGGAGAAGAGATTCGATTCTGAATCTCCTACTCCCAGATTCTATATGAAGAAGCCGACCGCTGCTCGAGGTCATCAGCCTTCATCTCTTCACACACACACAAAAAAAATCCAGATTTATTTCTTGTTCCTTAAAACTTTGTACTTTCACTGTCTGAGAGGAATAAAGCTACCAGACAGAGTAAACAAGAAAGTTGGTATTCAGGTCAAGTTGCTAATATTCACATCTGAGCTTTCTACTTAATATATTCTGCTTATAGACAAGTAGTATACTTTTTTTTTTTTTTTGCTTCAGTTACCCATAAACTGTGCCAATGACTGCATTAGTCAGCTTTACATCACTATAACTAATAAATGATATAAATAAAGAAAAGATTTATTTTGGCTTTCAGTTTTAGGACTTTTCAGTTCATAATCAGGCCAATAGGCTGATTCATTCCTTTTAGGACTATTTTTGGGGAGTGGACATGTCAGGGAAAGGATCACATCATTGCAGAAGAACCTGGTATAGGCAAACCATTCTTCTTATAGTGTGGACATAAAAGGAGGGAAGAAGCAGAGCTAAGGTCCCATAATCCCATTTGAGGGCTTGCCTGCCATATCCTAAGACCTCCTGTTAGGCCCCACCTCTCAAAGATTCTAACACTTCCCTGAGGACCAAACTTTTACCACACAGGCCTTTGGGCAACATTGATATCCCAAACATTACAGTGACAAAAATCTCCTTTAACTTTTTTTGGAGTTAGCTACTATGAGGACTATTCTAATTAATATATTACACTTAGGTGTTTCTGAAGATATCGTATGCTTTTAGTAAATACTATCTACTCATGTGCCCTAATGGATTCAAAGACATACCTTCTACATCATGTATGCACAAACAAACTTGTTTATTTTGTTTTTTCATGTCATCTTTGCAATCACCCATTCAGTTAAGGGTAAGAAATAAAAATAAATAAATGTGTAAATATTTGTTCCTTTTTATTTAATGTTAGATTTTAAGTAATGCTTTCTTATTCTTTTCTGATTTTGAATAGAGTTTTTAAAGTCAGGCATCATCTTTTAATCATAGGTTTGTTTGTTTGTTTCCCACATATTTTTACTCTTCCCTCTCTTTCCAAAATGGCAAATGAGACTATAAGGCATTTGCTCTGATGGTAAGAGAGATAAAGAGACATCCACACTGGATCTTCAGGATTTTTCCCTGCCATCTTTTGAGAAGTAGTTTGTCTGTAATTTTCTCTCTGATTTGTTTACTGCTAAGGTACAACTGGTTTAATCTGGCTTTGGTAGTGCTGTGTTATAACATGGCAGAAGACTGTTGGCTCATTCTTAGGTGTTTACAGTATCTTCATATTCTCCCAGAAAGGCAATTTGGAATTTTAAGATCTGCACATCATATATATATATATATATATGATAATGTTAATAAATGTTATGCTTTTAGTAAATACTATCAGTATGCTTATGTTTACATGGCACATGGTAGTTTTAGCAAAGCCAACATCAATATTCTTGCAAGAGTTTTGTAATTCCTTCAAGTTATAGGTAAAGAAGTGGGAGTGTGGTCTCAGTTTTTTTCTCTATTTAACATCACCATTTATAAGAATTGGGTCCTAGAAGAGGGACCAAGAGACAGGTAGTTGGTGATGACAAAACTGTTATCTTGTATTTCTATAATACCTCTATTTCTGCTTCACACTATTATCCACATTTATTTTCCCTTTTTTGGAAGATTAATGGCAGAATAAGTTATATATATATATATATATATATATATATATATATATATATATATAGAGAGAGAGAGAGAGAGAGAGAGAGAGAGGTATCTAAACTAATAATGTTAATTATGATTATCCCTAATACTAAAAGCCAACCCCTTCTGTGGGAGCTACAGAGCAGTGATCCCTGGTGGGCTGGAGTGTGGGCTGTGAGCACGGGTTACAGCCCTGGCCAGCACAGGTGAGGTGCAGCAAGCCAGGGCCAAGGCAATCTAGGGTTCACCAATCTGTCACATCATAGTGGCCCAATCCATTCCTGGTGTGTATGCCTACTCCACATCACACCACAGCTCCAAACACCCAACCATCCAACATCTGCCAACCTCAACCTCCTGGGAAGCTGGGGTTTCAGGCAAACAGAATGAAAATGGAAGTAGGGCCAGCATACTTCAGATTTAAGGGTTAACCAATATTGTTAGTACTTATCCAAACTCTAATTAGCATAAATTTGGACCAACAGCATTGAACCAAGTCCTACGTAACCTTGTAGACTAACATACTCAGTTCATACGCTGCTGTTAGGTTTCCTCTTGCTTCTTCAATAATTCTGTTTCTATTCTTGACTTTTGAATAATCCCTACTCTAGTCACTCTGGCCTTCCACTTTCATGTGATTTTCATTCATCAGAGTTAAGAACTGAGACAATAACTGGGAAAGAAGTAGGCATTGAGCTACTGGGGTCTATTGTAACACTGCTGGGTATAACACACCATACAGAGCTGTAACACTGAGAGCTGAAGCACACCACTCAATAGTAGGGAAAAAGAATCCTGCTTTGCTGGTTGTGACCCTTGTTGACACCAATAGGCATCTCCTACTGTGATTAGCTGCTAATACTAAAACTGGCTTTCTGTGTTGCAGAGGTCAACAGCAGTTTGCATAGGCAACACCCAACACCAGGGGCAGACAATCATTTTGTCTCAAACTTTGGTCTCAATACTTTGGAAACTTCTGAAATAACCTTCACTAAACAATTTATCTTCACCTACAGACACAGTTTCTATGTATTCTTTATTACATATCTTCAAGTTATATGTTCCATTCTAATCACACTGTCACTGCTATGTCAAAAGTGAGTTAGACCTTAGCTAGAGTATTATACTCACTTTATTGTCACAGATCTACTTTATTTCTAAAGCATCCATCCATAAAAAAATATTAATTTGTTTAATGCCATATAATATATATTTTAAATAACTGACACAAATAATAAATGCCAGGCTAGCAGCATTTATAAATAATTTACAAGTTCCACACACAGAGAGTGGGCAATGTATATTTTACCTTATAGAATATTATTCAGTTCCTGTTGTAGTAACTTGGGAAGCAATGTTGCTAAATCTGACTTTTTCAAGTTAAGATTGACAATCTGTATTTTATGAAAAATTTCTCCAATGCTCAAATATTTGAAAATATTTAGAAAATCCTTAAAAAATATTTTTAAGTCAATGAAAGTGTTTGTGGTTAGAAATCAAACCAAACATAATCAAAATCTAATATTCAGAGCAAAAGATTGAATTTTTCAACATTCCATATGACATACTATTCTTACAATTTGACCTCACTCCATATTTCCTAAACCTTTCTTATCATTTCCCAAAATATATATTCAATACTTTAAACTGACTTATTCTGTATTTTCTTATTTATGTAAAAATGTTTTTATACATATTGATTTTCTTATAGTAATATATTCCTCCCTAAATAATTCTTTCTGAAACAAGGACACTGTGATATGCATCTTTATTCTCAAACTCTCAAGTAGCATGCAATAGAGAGGAGATGCTAATCTTGATGAGAGAAGGCAGATTCCTTGTGATGTTTCAGGATGCATTAAACTACAGAAGTGCTACATTCTTGACAGTCTTAGAATAAGCCTTAACTTTTCACACTTGTTCATGGTGACCTAAAAATATTCTTGCCCCTTCCCCTGATGTAGCATAGTCTACAAATTTTGGTACTTTTTCAGGTGTAGGTATCTTATCATCAATTCCAACTGTGAACACATTTAATTAGTCTCCAAAATATCTTCTTTCTTATACTTCACTCTAGTTTCTAATCTCCTCTACAGCATTTTTGAGTTGCTACCTGCCTGTTTGGTGTCTGTTCTGGCCATGAGTTCATTTCTATTGGGATCTGGACTTGTAGCTTTGTGATCTTGATCTATGAATACAGTGTAAAGTTTTATACATATGTTCTGCTTTAAAGTATCTGTAAAATTAGGACAGATGGGGTAATAGTGAAACTTAGAGTTGTGCCACCTGAGAAGAAAGAGATTTATTAATTGATCTCCACAAAGGGAGTACCATTATCTAATAATATGGGAAGGGGAGCTAATTGCAATCTAGTCATGTGATAGGACACAGTTATTAAATTTGCACAATAGTACAACTTGTGACAACCAGGGGAATCTATTTGACTGGATTTCTGGACTTTCCATTGAGTTTTTTGCCCCACCCTAGCCATTTTGTTGAGGTATAATTTATGTAAGGTGGGACATATGTGTATTAAGTGAACAATTCAATGAGTTTTGACTCACATATAAACAACACTTTAGTCAATATTTACATTATACCCATAAGCTTGGAAATTTCCCTTGTATTCCTTTCTAGTCAATGTCTATCTATCTAAAAAAATCACTCTTCTGATTTCTATTAGATTCTGAGCTATATGTTTATACTATTTATAAAAATAAATCACAAAATATTTACTTTTGGGGTCTATTTTATTCATCCAGCACAATAGTTTTGAGAGTTAATTATTTATATTTTTAATTTATTAGTAGTTTCTTTCTTTTGGTTGCATATATAATTTCATATTAGGAATCCTTAAATTTGTTTATTAATTCTCCTTTTAGAAAATATTTGAGTTATTCCCAAGATCATGGTATTTACAGGGAAATGGATGGCATTAGAGCTGATAATGCTAAGTGAAGTTAGCCAATCCCTAAAAAACAAATGCCGGATGTCTTCTCTGATATAAGGGGGGGTGACTCAAAATGGGATAGGGAGAAAGAGCATGAGAAGAAGATTACCACTAAATAGGGAAGAGAGGTGGGAGGGAAAAGGATGGAGAAGGGGAATTGCATGGAAGATGGAAGGAGACCCTCATTGTTATACAGAATACATGTATGATGTTGTGAGGGGAACAAAAAAAGAAGTGGGTCACATTAGTTTGGGTAGAGAGAAGTGAGGGGAGGGGAGGGGAGGGGAAAGGGGGATAGAAAGGGCAGCAGAATAAAATAGACATTATTATTGCTGTATGTATATACGTGACTGTATGACCAATGTGATTCTGAAACCTGTACAATCTGAAAAATGAGAAATTATACCCCATTTGATTCAAATGTATAATATGTCAAGATCATTGTACTGTCATGTGTAACTAATACAAAAATAAAATAAAAAGAAAATATTTGAGTTATTCCCAGATTAGGATTCTTAGGAACAAAGCTGTGACCATATGAATATTTTTCTTGAGTCTTTTGTGAAGATACATTTTTATTTCTCTTGAGAAAAAATAGGTGAATAATTATTAAAGAATAGATATGTATTTTACTTTACAAGAATCTGCTAGTTTTCTAAAGTGATTAGAGCAAAGTGATAGAACCCACAATTTGAATTCTCCATGATTTGATGGTGTCAGACTTTTTAACTTTAAACACATTGGTAGGGATGATTTTATATTTTATATTCATATGCCTGTTGGCCTTTGATAAGTCTTTTACAAATACATAAATTTTTTATGAACTACAAATACATATATCCTTTGTCAGATATATGTATTATAAAATTTCTTTTCTCAGTCTGTGGTTTGCCTGTTATTACTTTTCATGATAATGGAGCTAATTTTATAATATTTCATATTATGATTTATTCTTCTTATGTCTACTCCATGTAATCTTGTCAAAAATCTCTCCCTATGCCAAATTTGGAAAATGTTATTTTAAGGTTTTATACTAGGATCTCTATATATTCCATCTTATATTTAACTTGGTGATCTACATTGAATAAATTTTGTGTATCATAAGAGATAAAAGTTAAGTTGCATGTACATATTTTTATGTTTTTATTAGGGCATTATGGTTATCTAATTTCTATGATAGTTGTTTGAGGCTTTGATTTCCATTCTTTATTTTTGCTGTTTAATGTATCTTAACTTAAAAAAATCTTGTTTTTTTTTAATTCATTCATCTATTGAAAGACACCTAGTTTGATTCCATAGATTAGCTATTATGAATTGAGCTGCTAAAAACATTGACATGGCTGCATTACTGTAGTGTGCTGATTTTAAGTCCTTTGGGTAAAAATCAAGGAATGGGATAGCTGAGTTAAATGGTGCTTCCATTCCAAGTTTTCTGAGGAATCACCATACTGCTTTCTATAATGATTGTACCAATTTGCAGTCCCACCAGCAATCCTCACCAATATTTATTGTTGCCTGTATCCTTGCTGATTGCCACTCTGACTGGAGTAAGATTAAATATATTAAATATATATATATATATATATATATATATATATATATATATATATATATATATCATATTTTCTATATCCATTGCATTTCTGCTAGAGATGAATAAATAAAGAAAATGTGGTATATATATATATATATATATATATATATATATATTCAATGGAATATTACTCAACTTTAAAGAAGAATAAAATTAAGGCATATACCAGTAAATAGATAGATTTGGAGACTATCATGTTAAGCGAATTAAGCCAATTCCCCCCAAAACAAAGACCAAATGTTTTCTCTAATATGCAGATACTAATTCACAGTAAGTGGGTGGGGCACTTGAGCAGAATAGATTTACCTTAGTGTAGGTAGAGGAAAGGGAGGAGAGGGGATGTGGGGATAGAAAGGATAGTAGAATGAAACAGACATTATTATATTATGTGACTGCATGACCAATTTGATTCTGCGACATGTACACTCAGAAAAATGAGAAGTTTTATTGCTTCTATATATTCAATATCCCTTTTATATATGCTATATCATTCTACTGTCATATACAATTAATTAAAACAAATTTAAAAATTCTTGTTTTTGAATGTGTAAGGCTATTTTGGACATTCTAATTTGTTCTATTGATCCACAAGTCTTTTTATGCACTTCT
Organism: Marmota flaviventris; assembly: GCF_047511675.1. Classification (NCBI taxonomy): domain Eukaryota; kingdom Metazoa; phylum Chordata; class Mammalia; order Rodentia; family Sciuridae; genus Marmota; species Marmota flaviventris. The sequence continues at coordinate 108,357,066 of NC_092504.1, forward strand.
GTTTATGAGAGATATTGACCTATAATTGTTTCTTCTGTTGTTTTAATCAGGTTCGCACTGGTATTACATTGGTCTCTTAAAATATTTTTGGAATAGCTCCCTTTCTTCTATTATTTAAAGATTTTGGGTAAGGTTAATATTAGTTTTTTTCTAAATTCTTAAAATATCACAGTGAAATCATGTGGACCTTTTTCTTGAAAATAATTATTTTTATTTTGTTTTATTTCTTTGCTTAGTTTTTGTAATTGTTAACTGATTTTTTAATAACAAGTATAGCTACTTCAAGTTCTTCTTGTGTTATTTTTGGTTAGTTTATTAAATGGAAACTGCCTATTTCATCTAAGTTGTTAAATATATTTAAATAAAATTATTCTTAAAGTCTTCTTCTTATCTTTGTGTTGCATATACTGCTTCTAGAAAGGTTTATTTTCTTCCTTCCTTATATTGAAAAATGATTTTCCTCTATTTTCTTGAACAGTCTTCTTAAAGGATTATAGATTTTCCTTTTTATATATCATTGAGTATAATTCTTATGTTCATTTTCTTTCTTCTAAATTTACTGAGTTTTATTTACTTTTCATACAAATACATAAATACTATTAGTAAATAAAGTACTATTCAGCATTAAAAAAAGACAGGAATTCTTTTTGACAAGATGGATGAAAGTGGAAATAATCATGTCATGTGGAATAAGCCAGGCACAAAAAGATGTTTCTTATGACCTCATTCATGACTGTAATATGAAAAAGTTGAACACCTAGAAGTTAAGAGGAAAATATTAGTTTTCAATTACTGTGGAAAGTAAGAGACTGGAAATTGGTAAAGGGTCAAGCATAATAGTTATTATAGATATCAATAAGGTGCTATAATTTTCTTCTTTCTTTTTTCATAGAACATTATATTTATATATAGTATTCAGGTTCCTCTTGGCATTTTTAAATTATTTTTAAATTTGTTTTAATTAGTTGTATATGACAGTAGAATGCATTTATGCACATTGATATATCATACATAGATGGAATATAATTTGTTATTTTTCTGAGTGTACATGTTGTAGAATCATATTGGTTATGCAGTTACATATGTATGTAAAGTAATAATGTCTGTTTCATTCTACTGTCTTTCCTATCCCCACATCCCTTCTCCTCCCTCCCCCTACTCCCCTCTACTTAAATCTAAGGTAATGCTATTCTCCTCTAGTGCCACATGACCTTATTGTGAATTAGTATTCACATGTTAAAGAAAACATTTGGCCTTTGGTTTGGGGAATTGGCTTTCTCATTCCTCTGGCTGTATATGATGCAGAGTCACACTGATCATGTGATCATATTTGTAAATAGGGTAATAATGCTGACCTAATTCCACCATCCTTTCAACCCCCATACCCTCTTCCCTCTAGTCAATCCAAAGTTCTTCCATTCTTCCTTAGTATCCCCTCCCCCATTATTGATCAGTATCCACATATCAGACAGAATATTCAGCCTTTGGTTTTTAGAGATTGGCTTATTTCTCTTAGCATGATATTCTCCAGGTCCATTCATTTACCTGCAGATTTATTCATTCACCTCCATAATTTCATTCTTTTTTAAGGTTGAGTAATATTCCATTGTCTATATATATCCCATTTTCTATATCCATTTATCTGTTGAAGCACTTCTACTTTAATAAACATTGATGGGGCTCCCATTATCTATTTTTGATTGTTAACTTTCTACAAATACATAAAGGAGGTATTTTCTTTGGTACATTTATATGTATATATAACATGATTTTGTTAGATTCATTCATGTTTCTTTCCCTTTCCCTTCCTTTCTCCCTCTCTTTCTTCTACTTCTACTCCACTGATAATTCCTGCATCTATATATTAGATTTCCTCCCCCAATGCCTTCTTTCGCTAATTTTGCTTTAGCTTCTACACAGGAGAGAAATGTTTGATTCTTGGTTTTCTGAGTATGGCTTATTTTAGTTAGCATGATCTCCTCCATTTCTGTCTATTTACTGGCAAATGCCATAATTTCATTCTTCTTTATGTCTGAGTAAAATTTTATTGTGTGTATATACCACATTTTATTTTATTTTATTTTTTTATTATTGGTTGTTCAAAACATTACAAAGCTCTTGACATATCATATTTCATACATTTGATTCAAGTGGGTTATGAACTCCCATTTTTACCCCATATGCAGATTGCAGAATCACATTGGTTACACATCCACGTTTTCACATATTGCCATACTAGTGACTGTTGTATTCTGCTACCTTTCCTATCCTCTACTATCCCCCCTCCCCTCCCTTCCCATCTTCTCTCTTTACCCCATCTACTGTAATTCATTTCTCTCCCTTGTTTTTTTTTTCCTTTCCCCTCACATCCTCTTATATGTAATTTTGTATAACAATGAGGTTCTCCTTCCATTTCCATGCAATTTCCCTTCTCTCTCTCTTTCCCTCCCGCCTCTCATCCCTGTTTAATGTCAATCTTTTTCTCATGCTCTTCCTACCTGCTCTGTTATTAGTTGCTCTCCTTATATCAAAGAAGACATTTGGCATTTGTTTTTTAGGGATTGGCTAGCTTCACTTAGCATAATCTGCTCTAATGCCATCCATTTCCTTGCAAATGCCATGATGTTGTCGTTTTTTAGTGCTGAGTAATACTCCATTGTGTATAAATGCCACATTTTTTTTTATCCATTCATCTATTGAAGGGCATCTAGGACTAGTTCTTGATACACCCATCTATAGACAGACATCTGGGTTGATTCCATAATTTGGCAATTGTGCTTCTATAAATATTATAGTGGCTGTATCTCTACAGTATGCTGATTTTAGATCTGTTGGATGAATACTGAGGAGTGGGATAGCTAGGTCATGAACTGGTTCCTAGTTTTTTAAAGAAATGTTCATACTGCTTCCCAAAGTTCTCATAATAATTTTCAGTTCAACCATCAGTGTATGAGTTTACCTTATTTTACACAGCCTTACCAGCATTTTTTATTATTATTCATATTCTTTCTTGATAATTGCCATTTTGACTGGAATGAGATAAAATCTTAGTGCAGTTTTTATTTGCATTTCACTAATTGCTAGAGATGTTGAACATTTTTTTTTATTTTTACATTTTTTTTTTTTGGCCATTTGTGTTTCTTTTTAGAAATTTCTGTTTAGCTTTTTTTGCTCATTTTTGGGGCATTGAAGTTTTTGAGATCTTTATATATTTTGGATATTAACCCCCATCACAGGAATAGCTGGCAAAGATTTTTTACCATTCTGTATGTTCTTTCTTCACTTTCTTGCTAATTTTTTTTTGCTGTACATAATTTTTTTTAATTTGATGGCACCCCACTTATTGATTCTTGGTTATATTTCTTATGTTTTAGGGGTCTTGTTGGGAGAGTTGGTGCCTGCACCTATTTGATGGAATGTTGATCCTAGGTTTTCTTCTAGCAGTTGCAAATTTTCTTTCTAAGTCTTTGATTTATTTTGATTTTACTTTTGAGCATGGTAAAAAGCAATATCCAATTTTATTCTTCTACATATAAATGTTCAGTTTTATAAAAACTTTTGTTAAAAAGCCAGTCTTTTCTCCAACATATATCTTTGGCTTTTTTTTTTTATCAATTATCGGATGACTCTAAGTTTTGGGGTTTGTTTTTGGGACTTCTATTTTATTCCATTGTTCTTCATGTTTACTTTAATGCCTATACCATGCTGCTTTTATTACTACATCTCTGTAGTATAATTTGTGATTGGATATTGTGTTGCCTTCAAAACTTTTCTTATTCAGAATTTCTTTGGCTATTCTGAGTTTCTTATTTTTTCAAATAAATTTAAATACTGTTTTTTTCTACTTTTGTGAAGAATGTCATTGGTATTTTCATGGATATTCCATTAAATCTGGATATTACTTTTGATAATATGACTATTTTGACAATATTTATTCTACTTATTCAAGAAATGAGAAGTCTTTCCATCTTTGAAGGTCTTCTTCAATTATATTCTTCAGTGTTCTATAATTTTCAATGTTGAGAACTTTCACTTTCTTGGATTAATTTCCAGATATTTAATTTTTATTTTAGTATACTGTACAGGGAATTGTTTTTTGATTTTATCATCTTCATTACTGTTGAACTATAGAAAAGTTACCAATTTATTTGTGTTGATCTTGTATCCTGCTGCTTTGTTAGTTTTTTTTTTTATCAGCTTTGGAGTCTTCTGGTGAAATGTTTTTGGGGTCTTCTAGATACAGGTTCATATCATCAGAAAACAGTAATAATTTAACTCCATTTTGTTTGTTGGTTTGTATTCCCTTCACTTGCCTGACTGCTCTGGCTACAGTTTCAAGGACTATATTGAATAGAGGTGATGATAGTGCACATCTTTATCTTCTTCCTGGTTTTAGAAAACAAAGCTTTCAGTTTTTTCTCTTTTTAGCATGATATTGCCTTTGGATCTGTAATGTGAAGCCTTTATAATGTTTTATCACTAATTTATACAACATTTTTATTATGAAAGGTGGCAGTAGTTTATCAGAGGCCTTTTCTATATCTATTGAGATGGTTATACAGTTTTTTCTCTTAATGATATTTCCATTATGTATTATATTTATTGATTTGTGTATATTGAACCAACCTTTTATGCTTGGGAGGAAGCCTATTGATCACAGTGTATTATATTCTTAGTATATTTTGAATGTGTTTTGTTAATATTTTATTAAGGGTTTTTGCATTTATATTCATCAAGGAGATTTGTCTGTAGTTTTCTTTTTTAGATGTATCATAGTTTGGTTTGGGTATCAGGGTTGGACTGGCTTCATAGAATTATATTCCATGAAACAATTTTAGCAATATAGGTATTAGTTCTTCTTTAAAGTTCTGGTAGAACTCAGTTCAGAATCCATCTAGTACTGAGCTTCTCTTTGTTGGTAGGTTTTCAATTGCTGTTTCAATTTTATTATTTGATATCAATCTGCTTAGGTTTTCTATGTCTTCTTGGTTCAATTTAGGCAGTCATATATGTCTAAAAATTTGTCACTATCTTCCAGATTTTGCAGTTTATTTGGAGTATAAATTTTCAAAATATTTTCCAGTGACCCTTTGGAATTTAAAGGTATCTGTGGCGATATCTCTTTCATTTCTAATTATGTTTATTTGGTCCTTCTTTCTATTTATTTTGGTTGGTTTCACTAAAGGTTAAGCAATTTTATTTATAATTTTGAAGAACCAATTTTTCAATGCATTAATCCTGTGTATTATTTTTATTCTCATTTTCTTTAATTTTAGCTCTGGTTTTTATTATTTCCTGTCTTTCACTGATTTAGGAATTAGTTTATACCTCATTTTCTAAGGTTGAGGGAAAGCATATGCTTATTTATTTTGGATTTTTCTATTTATATGGTGTAGGCATTCAAAGCAAAAATTTTTCTCTTAGTGTTTCTTTTATACTGTCACTTAGATTTTGATATGTTGCATCATTATTTTCATTTGTTTCTGAAAATGTCATAATTTCCTCTCTCAATTTTTCTATGACACATTTTTCATTTAAGAGATTATTACTTAATCTCTGTGACTTTTTTTGGTTTCTATTACTTATGTTGCTATTGATTTCTATTGTCATTCCATTATGGTTCAATGGGACACATGGATTATATCTTTTTTTTTTGTATTTAGTAATACTTACATTGTGACCTGAAATTAGCTTATTTTGGAAAAGATTCCATGAGCTACAGTTAAGAAGATTAATAGATAAATTCAGCTATTTGGGTGTAAAATATTTTGTAGATGTCTATTATGTTTACAGAAATATATAATTTAGGTTGGAAATATCTTTATTGATTTTATGGCTTTATTAATAACACCTACATATTGGTGATGGGGGTGTGTTTAAGCTGACTAAATGTATTCAGAAATTGTAGAGTCAGCATTTAACTTCAGTATTAGCAATGCAAAACTATAGACAAGATCAGACATTCAAGTCAAATGTCTACTATGTCATCCACTATATTAATAATCACAACTAGAATAGGGTATGAAATATATAAACTATAAAATAATTTATGTAACTAAATTATATAATTATATATCATATTATTTAGTGGGATTACAATTAAACACAGAAAAAGTAAGGTGGGAAACACAGAAAGTTTGAAATTTAAAAAAAAATGATTAAAGGAAGGAAAGGTAGTAATTAAGAGATGCTGTCTGTTCAGAAGAAGACATAAAAGATTTACATAAATAATAAAATAAAGAAAGGTATTATGTGAGAACAAAAAAGAATAGTTATTGGGGAAGATAGTGATTAAAGTAAAATTAATGGAATGAAAATGAAGGTATGGATAAACCAGCAACTATAACATTAAAGTAGCTGAAAAGGACACATAATTGAGCCGCTCTTAGGACAAATCAAGGCTAAATTATAAAAAGTTACAGAAATAAACAATTAATGTGAAAGTAAAACTATATAGGCACACAACATTTTTTTTTTCAAATCTATCCAGGTGGTGAATACACACACCTTCACCAAACCACACACATGTATAGGCACACAAAATCACACATGATGAAAAAATTAAAAAGTAATATAGAGCAGACTAGAGTGGGACGTCAAGCCCAGTGGCCCAGATACACTCACACCACCAGCCTCCTTGATGTCCAGGTGCACAGCAGGCTGGATCCACCCCTTTCTCAGAGGGGCAGACACTCACCAGAGCCTAGCCTCTGGTGCAGGGCTGCCCTCTCTGACCAGCAGACTACCATAGGAGCTGAGATTCTGCCCAGACCACCCACATCAGCCCACTAGAGATCCAGGATCTCAGTAGGTACAGCTCACCCCTCCCCTGGTGGGGAAGACACTGCCAGAGCCTAGCCTTTGGTGCAAGACTGCCCCTTCTGACAAGCAGACTACCACTGGAGGTCAAGCCCAGTGGCCCAGACCCACACACACCGGCTTACGCAGGGTCCAGGCACACAACATGCCTGGTCCCTGCAGGGCAGAGATGGCCAGAGCCTAGCCTTTGAGGCAAAATTGTCCCTTCTGACCAGCAGACCTACCACTGGAGGTCAAACCCAGTGGCCCAGATACACTCACATCAGCCTCTGTGGGGCCCAGGCACACAGTGAGCCAGGTCCACCTCTTTCCCGTTGGGTCAAACACTCACCAGAACCTAGTCTCTGGTGCAGGGTTATCCCTTCTGACCAGCAGACTACCACAGGAAGTCAACCCTAGTGGCCCAGATCTACCTGTTGGGGTTTGAGTGTGCAGAGTTTAGCTCCCTCAGGCCTGACATTTTGCAAGAGCTGTGGTTGTGATTTAGGTCAGCTGAGGCAAACCTCAGTTAGGAGGAGGAAAAGTTCTCTTCCCCTTATCGCAAGTCACAAGTTCTGCATGGTTTGGCCAAGAGGAAGAAGCTTCCTGCATACTTATCCTGGGAACAGTACATTTTAAAGAAACAAATGCATCCTCAGGGGATTAGATAATGTCTACAAAGAACTTTAAGAGGGTACTTATCAAATAAACAGGAATGATCTGAATTTAGCTCTGTGTATCCGCTGAGGCATGATATTTGGGCAATGTGGGTAATGTGATATTGAAGAATTACTTGCTTTGTTAGAAGAAGTAGATAAAAGGAACTTGCAAATAAACCTCAGCATGCAGTTGCAATTGCTGCCTTTGCTCTGCATCCCCTGTGTCCTGGTTATTTCGCGACCCTTACCCAGGGACCCGAACGCTCTAGACGTTCACACTACCGACACCAACTTATGCAGGTCCCAGATCCAGGAAGCAGTAGCATCCATTGAGGGACACCAGCAGGGTTTGAAAGTCCAACATCAAGGGGAAGTACAATCTGTATGGGTGCTACAAAAATACAGGGAAGAAACTAATATCTCAGATCCACACTGCAAGAAAGGAAGACACATAAACAACATGAAAAAACAAGGGATGAAAATGCCCCAAACAAACCAGAACACTATAATAACAGAACCTATGAACAGCAAAATTGATGAAATGTTGGAAAAGAAGTTTAGAAGGTTCATAATTAAAATGATCTGTGAATTAAAGGATGACCTAAAATAGCAAATACAAGCAAAAATTGATCACTCCAACAATGAGATAAGAGAGCAAATACAGGTAGCAAAAGATTACTTCAAGAGACAGATAGAGACCCTGAAAAAAAGTCAGAAATCATTGAAATGAAGGATACAAAAAAAAAAAAAAACCTCAATAGAAAGCATAACCAATAGACTAGATCACTTGGAAGAAAGAATGTCAGATAATGAAGACTTAGTATACAATCTGGAAAATAAAGTTGACCACACAGAGAAGAAAGTCAGAAACCATGAATAAAATATCCAAGAATTATAGGACAGCATCAAAAGAACAAATCTTAGAGTTATTGGGATAGAGGAAGGCACAGAGTTTCATACCAAAGGAATGCACAATCTCTTCAATGAGATAATATCAGAAAATTTCCCATGCAGGAAGAACGAATTGGGAAACCAAATACGAGAGGCTTACAGTACAACAAATGTACAAAATTAAAACTGATCTACACCAAGGTACATTTTAATGAAAATGCTTAGCATACAGAATAAGAATAGAATCTTAGCTGCAAGAGAGAGGAATCAGATCACAAACAGGGGGAGACCAATTAGTATCTCAGCAGATTTTTCAACCCAGACCCTCAAAGCTAGGAGATCATGGAACAACATATACCAACCTCTGAAAGAAAATAGATGCCAACCAAGAATCTTACATTCAGCAAAACTAAGTTGTAGATTTAATGATGAAATAAAAACCTTCCATGATTAAAAAAAAAAGTTAAAAGAAATTACAACTAGAAAGCCTGCACTACAGCACATCCTCAGCAAAGTATTCCAAGAAGAGGAAATAAAAAACATTGATGAAAATCAGCAGAGGGGGGGATTAGACTAAGGGAAAATCTAACCAGAAGAGAAACCAAGTCACATTAAATACCAATAATTAAAAAAATGGCTGGGAATACAAATAATGTCTCAATAATAACCCTGAATATTAATGGCCTAAATTCACCAATCAAAAGACATAGACTAGCAGAGATTTTAAAAAAAGACTCAACAATATGCTCCTGCCAAGAGACTCATCTCATAGAAAAAAACATTTACAGACGGAAGGTGAAGGGTTGGGAAAAATAATAACACTCACATGGTCTGTGGAAGTGAGCAGGGGTTTCCATCTTCATATCGAATAAAATAGACTTCAAACTAAAGTCAATCAAAAAAGATAAAGAAGGACACTACATACTGCTCAAGGGAACCTACACCAACAAGACTTAACAATTATAAATACATATGCCCCAAACAATAGAGGAGCTATGTTCATCAAACAAACCCTTCTCAAGTTCAAGAGTCCATAGACCACAACACAATAATTTGGGTGACCTTAACACACCTCTTTCATCACTACATAGATCTTTCAAACAAAAGCTGAACAAAGAAATTATAGAACTCAGTAATACAATCAATAACTTAGACTTAACTGACATATACAGAATATTCCAACCTTCAACGAAAGAATATACTTTCTTCTCAGAAGCACATGGATCCTTCTCTAAAATAGACCATATAGTATGCCACAAAGCAACTCTGAGCAAATATAAAAAAAAGTAGAGATACTACCCTGCATTCTATCAGATCATAATGGAATCAAATAAGAAATCAATAATATAAGAATAAATAAAATCCACTCCAACACATGCAGACTAAATAATATGCTACTGAATGAACAATGGGTTACTGAAGACATTAAGGAAGAGATTAAACAGTTTTTACAGGTGAATGAAAACACAGATAAAACATATCAAAATCTCTGGGACAGTATGAAAGCAGTTCTAAGAGGAAAGTTCATTGCATGGAGATCATTTCTTAAAAGAAGAAAAACTCAACAAACAAATGACTTAACATTACATCTCAAAGCCCTAGAAAAAGAAGAACAGATCAACACCAAAAGCAGCAGAAGACAGGAAATAATTAAAATCAATGAAATTGAAACAAAAGAAACAATTGAAAAAATTGACAGAACAAAAAGTTGGTTGTTTGAAAAAAATAAGTAAAATTGACAGGCCCTTAGCCATGCTGATGAAGAGAAGGATAGAGAAAACTCAAATCACTAAAATACATGACAAAAAAGGAAATATCACGACAGACACTACAGAAATACAGAAGATAATTAGAAATTATTTTGAAAACCTGTACTCCAATAAATAGAAAATATCAAAGGCATTGACAAATTTCTAGAGTCATATAATTTTCCCAAATTGAATCAGGATGACATACACAATTTAAACAGATCAATTTTAATTGACAAAATGGCAGATGCCATCAAAAGTCTACCAACCAAGAAAAGCCCAGGACCGGATAAATACACAGCTGAGTTCTACAAGACCTTTAAAGTAGAACTAATGCCAATACTCTTAAATTTATTTCAGGAAATAGAAAAAGAGGAAGTAATTCCAAACTCATTCTATGAGGCCAATATCACTCTGATTCCAAAACCAGACAAAGACACTTCAAAGAAAGAAAACTTCAGATCAATATCTCTAATGAATATAGATGCAAAAAATCCTCAATAAAATTCTGGCAAATCGAATACAAAAACATATCAAAATGATTGTGCACCATGATCAAGTGAGATTCATCCCAGGGATGCAAGATTGGTTCAACATACAAAAATCAATAAATGTAATTCATCACATCAATCAAGTTAAAGATAAGAATCATATGATAATCTCAATAGATGCAGAAAAACCATTTGACAAAAATACAGCACCACTTTATGTTCCAAGCACTAGAAAAACTTGGGAAAAAAACAGGAACTTATCTCAAAATCATAAAGGCTATCTATGCTAAGCCCCAGGCCAACATCATTCTAAATGGAGAAAAACTGAAGGCATTCCCTCTACAAACTGGAACAAGACAGGGATGCCCTCTTTTACCACTCCTATTTAGCATTGTTCTTGAAACACTGGCCAGAGCAAGTAGATGAAATAAATTAAAGGGATACATATAGAATTAGAAGAACTCAAATTGGCACTATTTGCTGATGATATGATTCTATACCTGTAATACCCTAAAAGTTACACCAGAAAACTCATAGAACTAGTAAATAAATTCAGCAAAGTAGCAGGATATAAAATCAACACCCATAAATCAAAGCCATTTCTGTATATCAGTACAAATCCTCAGAAAGGGAAATGAAGAAAACTACCCCATTCTCAATAGCCACACACACACACACACACAAAATCTTGGGAATCAACAAAAGAGGTGAAATATCTATATAATGAAAATTACAGAACCCTAAAGAGAGAAATCAAAGAAGACCTTAGAAGACTGAAAGATTTACCTTGCTCTTGGATAGGCAGAATTAATATTATCAAAAATGACCATACTTCCGAAAGCACTATACAGATTTAATGCAATTCCAATCAAAATTCCAATGGTATTCCTCATAGAACTAGAAAAAGCAAACACAAAATTATCTGGAAAAATAAGAGACCCAGAATAGCTAAAGCAATCCTTAGCAGGAAGACTGAAGCAGGTGACATCACTATACCAGACCTTAAACTATACTACAGAGCAACAGTAACAAAAAGAGCAAAAAGAGCATGCTATTGGCACCAAAGCAGACTGGTAGATCTATGGTACAGAATAGAGGACACAGAGACTAACCCACAAAACTACAATTACCTTATATTAGACAAAAGTGCCAAGAACATGCATTGGAGAAAAATAGCCTCCTCAACAAATGGTGCTGGGAAAACTGGAAATCCATATGCAACAAAATGAGATTAAATCCTTATCTCACCATGCACAAAAGTCAACTCAAAATGGATCAAGGATTTAGGCATACAACCAGAGACCTTGCATCCAGTAGAAAAAAAAAAATAAGCCCTAATCTCCATTATGTGGGATTAGGCCCCAATTTCCTTAATAAGACTTCTGTGGCACAAGAATTAAAATCAAGAATAAATAAATGGGATGAACTCAAACTAAAAAGTTTCTTCTCAGCAAAAGAAACAATCTGTGAGGTTAACAGAGAGCCTCCATCTTGGGAGCAAATCTTTACCCCTCACATATCAGATAGAGCACTAATCACTAGGGTATATAAAGAACTCAGAAAGCTAGACATCATAACAACAAATAACCCAATCAATAAATGGGCCAAGGACCTGAAGAGACACTTCTCAGAATATGATGTACAATCAATCAACAAACACATGAAAAAATGTTCATCATCTCTAGCAATTAGAGAAATGCAAATCAAAACCACTCTAAGATTTTATCCCACTCCAGTCAGAATGGCAGCTATTATGCACACAAACAATAAGTGTTGGCGAGGATGTGGGGAAAAAGGTACACTCATACACTTCTGGTGGGACTGCGAATTGGTGCAGCCAATATGGAAAGCAGTATGGAGATTTCTTGGAAAGCTGGGAATGGAACCACAATTTGACCCAGCTATCCCTCTCCACAGTCTATACCCAAAGGATTTAAAAACAGCATACTACAGGGACACAGCCACATCAATGTTTATAGCAGCACAACTCACAATAGCTAAATTTTGGAACCACCTAGATGTCCTTCAATAGATGAATGGATGAAAAAAAGTGTGGCATATATACACAATGGAATATTACTCAGGAATAAAATCATGGCATTTGCAGGTAAATGGATGGAGTTAGAGAAGACAATGCTCAGTGAAGTTAGCCAATCCCCAAAAAACAAATGTCAATGTTTTCTTTGATATAAGGAAGCTAATTCGTAGTGGGATAGGGAGGGGGAGCTTGGGAGGAATATATGAACTCTAGTTAGGGCAGAGAGGTGGAAGGGAAAGGGAGGGGACATAGGGTAATGAATGATGATTGAGTGTGATGATCATTATTATCCAAAGTACATGTATGAGGACATGAATTGGTGTGAGTATACTATGTATACAACAAGAGATATGAAAAATTGACCTCTATATATGTAATAAGAACTATAATACATTTTGCTCTTATATATAAATTTAAAAAAGTAATACAAATGATGAATGATTTGAAAAAAATAAAAATAAATTAAAAAGTAATAAAAAATAGATTAAAATGTGACTATTACAAAAAGAAATGGAAAAAGAAATTAGGAAAGAAAAAATAAAACTAAAATTAAAAACTAAAAAAGTTTTAAAAAATGAAAAATCTTGGTGAGAAATAAAGGGCTTATTTCTACTAACATGGCTGAACATTTGGCAGGAATGAGTGTTCACTGCTGGTTTTTGTTTTTGACTTTGTAACACTTGGGTTGTTAAGCTCTGTGCCTTGTGTTCCTCACTTAGCTGCAAGCCTTTTTGACTAGGAGGCGAAGCTGGTTGTAATAGATCTCATTTTCCAGTCTCCAGGTACACAGTAGAATAGCACAATTTGGATATTGATGAATTGTGTGTTTCTCTGGTGGGGGTACAGCAGAGTTCTAAATTGGAGATTTCAGTAATTGGGGGTTTAGTCTAGATTGAACTTTGGAACTCTCTGGGTGGGTTTTTCAGAATTACTTTGTACTCTCTATTGGAAGGGGAATGCTTGTCTCGGCAGGATGTCTGAAACTCTAGGGTTTCTGTAAAATTAATTTATGGAGGCATAGGAAAAAAAATCTCTACATATTTCACCCTCACGACCATGAATATAAAATACCGGGCATGTGCCCTTGAGTGCCAATGCTCCAATGTGTCTGCTGTAGTGCCAGCAACAGTGGGACTTTTCTTCCTTGTGATCCAGAGTCTAATTGGTCCAGAGAGACATTTCTTTGTGTCTATTTCAGTCTTTTTAGTTCTGGCCCCTACTGGGAATTTTGGATTAGCTGCAGAAATTCCCAGTCCCCTGTCTCCCAGTCATGAGAGTGAGTTGTGAGGCTTTGCAGACAGAGTACAGGCAGGGCTCTGCAAACATGCACTTTCCCCTGCCAGAGAACATCACCAGGCAGTAGCCTGAGTGCAAATTTTCCCAGTCATGAGAATGCAACAGGTAGTAGTTTTCTCCAGTAGCAAGAGTGAAAGCTTTCCCCAACTGTAGGGATGCAGCGGATGACTGCCTCTACCAGTGTGACTGCCTCTACCTGGCCATGGGAATTCAGCTTTCTCTAGATCACAATGGGTGACTGCCTTCTCTGGTACAGCAAGCACATACTTTCTCTGAGAGTGGGGAATTCTGCTGGGATCCTGGCAGAATTGTTTTTTTTTTTTTTTTTTAGTTATAGATGGACAGCATGATTTTATTTTATGAGTTTCATTTTTATGTGGTGCTAAGGATTGAACCTAGTGCCTCACACTTGCTAGGCAAATTCTCTGCCACTGAGCTACAGCCACATCCCCTAGCAGAAGTTTTTTTTTTTTTTTTTTTTTTTAATGCCCAGAATGCTTCTCCTTCAATGGGAGTTAGTTTGGGATTTACTTTCACTGATTTACTTCTCCTACTGACTCTGCAGTTAAATTCAACCTTCATTTCCAATAACAAGTTACCCAAAGTCAATTCTTTTTTTTTATTTTTAAATTTCTTTATACACCAGCCACACCATCTCTTTTGTTTTTTTTATGATGCCCTCCTCCGTCTTACTGCTGCCAGTGGCAGCCATACTGATGCCCAAGCTGGCACTGCTCTAACAAATTATGTCTTATTTTTGTGTTTCTGACTTCTACGACTCCATAGGATTGTTGTTGTTGTTGTTGTTTCTGCTGCTTGCTTGTTTGTTTTTTGTTTTACAGTTCAGTACTAAATTTTGGTGATTTGCCCTAGTTACCCACCTCACTAAGAAGCCAATTCCTCACATTTAAGTCCAGTGTTAAAGAACTGCTGGGGGGCTGGGGTTGTGGCTCAGCGGTAGAGTGCTGGCCTAGCATATGGGAAGCACTGGGTTTGATCCTCAGCACCACATATAAATAAATAAATAAAGGTATTAAAAAAAAACTTCTGGGGATGTGCACCATTCCTCCAGTTTACTGTCATCTCCTCAGGTGTTATATATTTTTCAACATTAGAAAAATAATTTTGAATATTTTTACAATAAAAAATACTAAATGTTTTAATGTAAAATTTTAATGTAAAATATTTTTTTTTAAATTAAAAAATGAAAATAAAAAATGTACAGAATGGAATAATGTTTACCAATGGCTACATTTTTTAAACCATTGAATTATTGCATTCTATAGATTCTGATTTTTTATGTGTTTAAATTTCTCCTTACTTTGAAGTAATTTTTTATTTGTCTTTTGTGATAAATAGCAAGTTTGGTGGTATATTTTCAGAATATAGTATTTAGCATTAATTGAGATGTAAGATCCTATTGTGCCATTTTAACTATAACCGTTTCCTTTGCCCTCTCCAATTATAAAATGAGCTAATTGCATAGATTTTAATTCTGAGCTCCCCCTTTCAGAGCAAGGGGCAGTGCTATGTTAGGAATAAAAATTGGCATTCTGTCTGTTCAAGTGTGCTAGCTTGTCAGTTTTCTTTGGTAACACATTTTATAGAAGTAAAGTTTGCCTTAGAACTACTTCTAACCACATGTTTGATTTCTTGTGGCAGCCTAGTATTTTTAACACTTTGTGACATTCTTCTTTGACATTTGATTTGTATATAAGTAAAAAGATTTTCTAAATATTTTATTGCTTTGTGTCTAATTTATTTCTGATGTGCTCAGAGAATATGCTTTGTAAGAGTTCAATCTTGAAAAATTTATGGAGGCTTATTTAAGGGACTACCTACCACATGGTCTCTTTTATAGTACTATCAATGTGCACTAAAAATATAGGCATTGCGTTATTATTGCATATTGTATTCTATAAATATAAATTAAATTAAGTTATTAACTAATAATATTCAAATGTTGAAGCCCTACTAATTTTTTTCTTAATTTTTCTATCAATTAATTAGAAAAGGATGTTAAGAATCACAAATTGAAATGGTGGATTTTTTTATTTTAAATTAGTTATTGTAGTCTTAATTTATTTAGATTTTCTGTTTTAGAGACATTCACATTGAGATTATGTCTCGTCAATGAGTTTCAGATTTTAGCATTATAAGTTGGTCCACTTTTTGTTTCAGTAAGTTTTTTTTTATCTTGAAGTCTGCTTTTTCTAATATTTAATATAATCCCACCAGTTTCCATACCTTTAACATGCTTATTTTTAAAGAGTGTATTAGTTTATAATTAGAACTGTTTTAGAGGAGGAAAAGTTTATTTGGGGGCTCATGGATTCAGAGGTCTTAGTCCATAGATATTTAAGCTCCATTCGTTGGGGCTTGAGGTAAGGCAGAACAGCATGACAGAATAGTGAAGCAGAGGGAAGCAGCTCACATGATCAGTTAGGGGAGAGAGAGAGAGTGAGAGAGAGAGAGAGAGAGAGAGAGAGAGAGAGACTGCACTCTCTAGATACAAAGTATATACCCCAAAGTCATGCACCAGATTCCCACCTCCTCCAGCCACACCCTACCACTTTAGTTACCACTCAGTTAATCCCTATCAGGGGATTAATTCACTGATTGAGTTATGATTCTCAAAACCAATCGTTTCTCCTTTGATCCTTCTTGCACTGTCTCACACACGAGGTTTCGGGAAACACCACAGCTAGACCATAACATTCTTGTATGATATATCCTCCCAATTTTACTATTTTCTGGCTCTTACCTATTTTTCAGGGTTATTTCTTCTTCCAATGATCTATCCTACAAAGGGCAGGTCTTCCCTTCTCTAAGCTCTTATAACTTCTGCTACCATTTCTCATTTATACTTGACATTTGCTGCCTTTATAATGCAAGTTAGGCTTCCTATTTTTTAATGATTACCATTAAGTCAATGCTAATTCCATGTGAGGAAACACTTTTATTTGACTTATGTCCATTTTTCTCATAATAACTTAGGTAAATTTGCTTCTTGTTTTCATTTACATTTACTGCTCCTAAAAATTACTTTTGGTTTACAGAAAGAAACGTATTATCCATAGGGAGGAATATTATGATGCTATGGAGGAATATTATGATGGGTGTCCAGAATCAAAGAGGCATGATAGCAGCAAAACAGCTCTGACAAGGCAAGTTTAGTATTAAAGAAGTTATCTTACTCTGCTTTCTAATTTTATTTAGGCCAAATTGGAATAATTTTGATAAATTAAGTTGTGCATAGAATCAAATGTATATAAAAAATGGAAAGTATGGAGCTTTCTAAAACTAGTGCATTATTTTTTATTCTATCTGATGATAATATTATTTTTGACAATATTCCCCTCTACAACATATACCCTGGACCAGACACTAAGTGATTCATTTACATATTGACCCATTAACTCTCATGATAATATTATTTCTTTTCTTGAAAATAAAATAGGAAGAAACTTATACAAAAATTCTTACCTATTGAGAGTGAGAATCAGATTCCAAACCAAAGCAATTTAGTTCTGGATGGGACATGCATGTGTATGATCATTCTTTGGTTTATCACAAATACAGCACTCCTGTCTCTAACTTTATAAGTCTTCAGGAATGAAATAGAGAGTTTGACATAAAAGTTCACATTTGTTCTATCTTTCTGCCAAAGCCTTCATTGTCTCTTTAAAGTGATATAATGTTAGCCCTTGATAAGTACTGAAGGCATAATTTCCTTAAGTAAAATAATAAATAACCAACATAAATGTCATTTATCTATTAAAATTCTATACAGTAAAATATACACTCATTACCTTAATGACTAATATACTCCAGTGTCTTCATGCATATCATAAAACACAATAAAATGTATAATAAAATATTACTCCTAATAATATTGCTGCAATTTAAATTCCTACTCAGTGATGTGAATAAGAGCACATTTTAATGCAAAAATAGTAAAATTTCAGAATATATCTCAACAAAGAACTGCATTATTACTTAAAGAAAAATTAACAAGTCATTTAAGTAGCATATAATAAAATTTTTTACATCTGTTTTTCTATTTGAATGATTTCTTCCCACTTCACAATCAAACCCAGTATACACTACATGATCTCAGAGTAACTTCATAGTTACTGGGATAGTCATAAAATATACTTTAACAAATTATTTATCAGAGATAATTTTCATAATGCTAATAGAAAAATTACATTTTACACTGGGCTATTAAGAAGCTTAAAACACAATGTCTTATAAGCAGGTATTTCCTGTTCCTCCAGTCTTCAATAAGAAGACTTTTAGTTATTTTTATAACAAAATCTCTTACAAAATAATTCTCATAAAGTCACATCTGAGCATAATATAAGAAAAAGTTACAATGTTTCAAAAAAAATAAAATCAAACATAATGCTCACAAATTCCAAGTACTTTATCGCAGGGCATACTTCATTCTATCTATGTCTTAAATGGAACATTAAATACATTTCTGAAAAAGAAGTCTATTGCACTCAATCTGAGCAAAGACATTCCCTGGGAAGCATAATAGTTGAGTAAAATCTAATGCTGTGAAGTCACCCAGGATGAAATAGCAACTTTGAAATTTTCATGAAGTTTTCTATTGTAAAGCCTGAATAATGTCATGAAAGAGCATTTCACTGGTAGCTACTTTTCTTCCCCATGTTTCTCCTTTCTAAAAGAAATACTTTTAGTTTTCCATGGATTTTGGAATAAGATATTATTATTAATTATTATTTTCATTATTATTATTATTTTAGGTCCTTTATGTATATCAGTACTGCACTAATTAGAAACTATATATAAATGGAAGAAGGTCTGGTAGCATAGAGGAAAGCAAACAAGTAGAGAGAGAAGGAGAGGAAAAAAGAATGTATTGGGGACTACACTCAAACAAATTACATTTTACACTTGTATGATTATGATACAATCAACCCGATTATTATGTAGAAGTATAATGTACTAATTAAAAATAAAAATTTATTTATAGTTTTTCCTTTAATTTAGTACTTTGTAGGTACACAAAAGGAGGAAATTCATTGTGGTACATTCATATATGTACTTAGCACAATTTGATCAAATTCATTCTAACTTTCCTCTTTTTAGACCCTCATCCCTCCCCCATCAATCCCCTTTCTCTGCTCCATTAATTTTACTTCTGTTTCCATGGGCTTCCTCTTCCTTCTCTCTCTCCCTTAGTGTAGTTTCACTTTCACATACGAGATAAAATATTCAATGCTTGACTCTTGAGTCTGTCTTATTTCACTTAGCATAATGTTCTCCAGTTTTATCACATTTATCATTAAATGCCATAATTTCATTCTTTTTTATATGACTGAGAAAAACTCTAGTGTGTATATATACCAGATATTATCTATCCATTCATCTGTTGATGGGAACCTGGGCTGGCTCCTTGAGTTGGGTAATATGAATTGCACTACTGTAAAGGTTGATGTGCCTATAGAGCATTTTGATTTTAGTTCTTTTGGATAAATATCAAGGAGGGGGATAGTTAGGACATGTGGTGGCTCCATTCCTAGTTTTTGAGGAATCTCCATATGGTTTTCCAGAGTGGTTGTAATTATTTACAGTTCCATCAACAATATGAATGTAAATTTTACCCACATCCTCCCCTGTACTTGTTATTTGTATTCTTAATGATTGCCCTTCTGGCTGGAATGAGACAAAATTTCAAAGTAGTTTTGATTTGTATTTTCCTGATTTCTAGGGATGTTGAACTTTTTTTTTAATATTTGTTGGCCATTTGTATTTCTTCTTTTGAGAGGTGTCTGTTTAGTTCTCTTATCCATTTATGAATTGGATTAGTAGTTTGGGGATGGTATTAAAATTTTAAATTTCTTATATGTTCCCCTGTGGGAAGAGCAGCTTATAAAAATTTTCTCACATTCTGTAGATTCTCTTTTCATGCATTTAATTGTTTCTTTTGTAGAAGCTTTTAATTTAATCCAGTCTCACTTTGATTCTTGGTTTTATTTCTTAAGTTTTAGGGGTCTTGTTAAAAAAGTTGATACTTGCCGGGCATGGTGGTGAATGCCTATAATTCCAGTGGCTCAGGAGCCTCAGACAGGAGGATCACTTATTCAAAATCGGCCTCAGCAATGATTAGGTGCAAAGCAACTTAGTGAGACCCTGTCTCTAAATAAAATACAAAATAGGACTGCGGATGTGTCTCAGTGGTTGAATGCCCCTGAGTTCAATCCCTGGTACCAAAAAAAAAAAACAAAAGTTGATAACTACATCAATATGTCAGAATGTTGAACTTATGTTTTCTTCTAGCACTTGTAGAGTTTCTGGTCTAATTCCTACACATTTGCTTCAATTTTAGTTGACTACTGTGAAGGACAGGCATCTAAAAGTCTGATATCTTTTACATAGAGAAATCCAATTTTCCCATAACCATTTGTTAAAAGACTATCTTTTATCCAATGTATGTTTAGGCTCCTCTGTTGAGTATCAGGTGGGTTTGACTCTGCGTCTTCTATTCTATTCTGTTCCATTGGTCTTCATGTGTGTTTTGGTGCCATTACCATCCTGTTATTGTTACTGTAACACTGTAGTATAAAGTCTGATATTCCATGCTTCCAGAATCAATCTTCTTGCTCAGGGTTGCTTTGACTGTTCTATATCCTTTTATTCTTCCAAATGATTTTTAGGACTCTTATGATAGTTCTGTGAAAATGGCATTGGCATTTTTATGTGGATTGCATTGAATCTGTATATTGATTTTGGTAGTATGGCCATTTGACAATATTAATTCTGCCTATCTAAGAACATGGAGGGGTCTTTTCATCTTCTAAGGTCTTCTTAAATTCCTTTCTTATAGTGTTCTGTAGGTTTTGTTATAGAAGTCTTTTATCTACTTGGGTGGATTTATTCCTAAGTTGTTGTGGGGTTTTGTTGTTGTTGTTGTTGTTGTTGTTTTTAATTTAATTTTTCTTTCTTTCTTTGTTGGCAGATTAATTATTGGCATTTGGAAAGCAATCAAATTATATATCTTGACCTCGTATCCTGCCAATTTGCTGAATTTGTTTATTAATTCGGCAAGTCTTCTGGTGAAGTTTTTGTGTCTTCTAGATATAGGATTATGCCTCCAAAAACCAATGATAATTTGACTTCTTCATTTTCTATTTGTATTCTTTTAATTCCTTTTTTATTGCTCTTGACTTTAAAGTTATCAAACTATGTTTAATAGAAGTAGTAAGAATAAATATTCTAGTTTTATTCATGATTTTAGAAATGTTTTTTAATTTTTCTCCATTCAATATGACGTAGGCCTTGGGATTGTCATTTTTTACCTTCTATCATGTTGAGGTAAATTCTTCTATGTTTAGTTTCTCCAGCATTATCTAGCACTAAAATGGGTGCTTTACCACTGAGCTGCATCCCTAGCAGTTATTTTTTTATTCTCGAACAGAATCTGGCTAAGTTATTTAGGGCATCACTAAGTTGCTTAGGCTAATCTCAAACTTGCAATCCTCCTCCCTCAATTTCCTCAGTCACTGGGATTATAGGTATATGCCACTGAACCTGCCTGTATTTATTTATTTATTTATTTACCTTTTGTTTTCTATTTTAGTAATTTTTGCTGTGGTTTTAATTATTTTTTAGCTTTTATTGATTTGAGAATTAGTTTGTTCATCTTTTTTTAATATCCTTGAGTTGTAACATTAGATGATTTTGAATTTTTCTATGTTTTTACGTAGAAACCCAATACTATGAACTTTCCTCTTAGAATTGTCTTCATATTGTCCTGGAGATGTTAGTAAATTGTATCTCTATTCTCATTTGTTTCTAAAATATTTTTAATTTGTTAGATTTCTTTTATAATCTGTTTGTCATTCAAAAGCATATTATTGCTTTAGGGATATGGCTCAGTTGGTAGGGTGATTGCTTCACATGCACAAGGTCTTGGGTTCAATCCCCAGCACCACAAAAAAGTTTATTATTTAATTTCCAGTTGTTTAAATGTGTTTTGCTTATTATAATGTTTTTGATTTCTAATTATTGCATTATGATTTGATAGAATAAAATAAATTATCTCTATTTTTTATAGTTGCTAAGACTTGCTTTGTGCACTGAAATACAATCTATTCTATATAAGGTTCCATGTGCTTCTGAAAAGAAGGTAAATTCAGTTATCAATGGATGAAATATTTTATGTCTATAGCATTTTAAAATTTTGAAGTGTTTTAGTTTATGCCTAGATGACTTTAATGATGAGAGAGATGTGCTAAAATCATTTTGGTATTGTGGTTTACTTAATTTTTTATGTTGAGAGGATTTCATTTTATGTACATAGGTGCAACAACATTTTGGGCATACATATTTACAATCACTCTGCTTTATTTTTGAATGATTTGTTTCACCAGTATTAAGAAACCTCCTCTGTCTCTTCTGCTTAAGTTTGGCTCAAAACTTATTTTGTCTGATCTTACAGTAGCTTGCTTTTGGTCTCCACTTTTATGGTATATATTTTTTTCCATCCTGGCTGTCTCTACCTATGATGTGAGTCCCTTGTAAACAACATAAAGTTGGGTCTTATTTTTTAATCCATTATGCCATTTGATTGGAAAGTTTAGACCATTTGCTTTCAGATTTACAATAGAGAGAGGATTTTTATTTCTTGTATTTTTGGTGTATTTTTAATGCTTAATTCAGGCTTGATTCTCATTTAACTGATTATGCTTCAAGTGAACTTCATCCTTATTATGGTTTTCATTCTTATTTCTTATTTCTTGTGCATAAAATATTTCATTGAATATGTCTTATAGTGCAGGTTTATTGGTTGTGAATTCTTTTAGTTTCTGCTTATCATTGAAAATTTTTACTTTATCTTTAATTTTGATGGATTATTTTGAAGAAAGAGTAATCTTGATTTGTGGTCATTTTCTCTAGGCTTTGGTATATATTACTTCAAATACTCATATCTTTTAGTGTATGTACTGAAAAATCATGTGAAATCCTAAATGGCTTACTTTTAAATATGACCTGCTGATTTTCTCTGGTGAATTTTAAAATTCTATCTTTATAATGTGTCTCAGAATCTTTGTTGATCTCACTATTTGGGTTTCTAAAAGCATCTTATATATTTGTACTTTCTTATTGTTACAGAGGTTTGAATTTTTCTAATATTATTTTATTGAAAAGATTGTGCATTACTATTGTGTTTTATATGTGAGGTGTCTACTAGATGTTCACACGTGAGACAATGCAAGAAGGATCAGAGGAGAAATGATTGGGTTGTGAGAGTCTTAAGTCAATTAGTGAATTAATCCCCTGATAGGGATTAACTGGGTGGTAACTGAAGTATTAGGATGTGGCTATAGGAGGTGAGAATTGGGGGCATAGTTTTGGGTTATGTATTTTGTATCTGAAGAATGGAGTTTCTCTCTCTTTCTCTCTCTGCTATCTGATCATCATGTGAGCTGCTTCCCACTGCCTCACTATTCTGCCATGTTGTTCTGCCTTACCTCAAGCCCCAAGGAACGGATCTGGCCTTCTATGGATTAAGATCTCTCAAACTGTGAACCCTTAAATGCACCCTTAAATGAACTGTTCCTCCTCTAAAATTGTTCTGGTCAGGTCTTTTAGTCCCAGAAGTGAACAAGCTGCTTAGTTTATCTATGGCAATGATTAATAATTATTATATTTTGTTGGTCTTTTAGATATATATAGATTTTTTTTTCTACCAAAGATTCAATCCAGAGAAACTTAACCACTGAGAAACATTCCTAGCCTTTTATATTTTGTATTTTGGGACAGGGTTGCTTGGGGCCTCATTAAGTTACTAAGACTGGCTTTGAACTCATGATGATCCTACCTTAGCCTCCCAAGCTGCTCGAATTATACACATGCACGACCACACCCTGCTCCAGTTTTTTAAACAGTCTGATCATGATCTCTAAACATTTTCAATTAATTGTTGACTTTATTTTCAATATTATATGCTTTTTCTTCTTTGTCTGAGGATGTTTTCAAAGTGATTGAGCCTATTATATGTGCTTTCAATTGAGTTTTTAATTTATTAAGTATTTTTTTTTAATTTTCAGAGTTTCTGTTTGGTTCTTTTTCAGTATCTCTCTTTATAGAAATAACCTCTCACTTTTAGTCCCCAAACTAAGAGCAAAACTATTAGAAGAATAACAAATATTTCTAAATTTTAAGTTTACTCCGTAGGTTGATGGATGTGGCCTGTATCATGAGTCTGAAAATTGTATTGTTGAATGTATTCTGTAATAACAAAAATGTAACTTTTAATTCTATAAATTATTTATTTATTTCTCAACAATTTGTATTTATTTGTCCTACTTTTTCAAAATGGTGTTTCTATTTTGAACACTATTCTAAAAAATGCTGTTCTTGATTTCAATTTCTGTTTATTTTCATTGTTTAAGTTAAAATAAGTATGATTTGCTTTTATATCAAAACAATTTACTCTTGTTTATTATTAATATAAATAACACATACCCTAAAGCTTCATAGGAAAAATCTGCTTCAATTTTTTTTAAATGATTGCTAGAGAAAGGTCCATTTAAACTAATATATCTTTCTTCTTATAACAAATAAGACTTCCCATTGTTTATTCTCAATAGGTAATAGGTTTCTTGAGTGGCAATATTGCAATGATATTATTTTGCAATATTATTTGTGCATTTTATCAAAATATGATTGTCCAGATAAATTATTATTATATTAGTAGTAAGCAATTTAATATTAAGGTTATGTAAAGTCAGTTTCTTTCCTCCAAACATTATTTTCATTATTTAGGAATTCTACCAACACAGAACCAAAGTCTCTCTAGATTCATATTCAATGTATGTTTAATAGATACTTTTTATACTTGGTCCTTTTCATATCTTGGATTATAGCAGATGCTAACCTCTTTTTTCTTCTCCTGCCTTTAACTCTCATATTTAATTATAAGTGGATCTTTTGTTTTTGAGTTTGAATTATTTTTATAACATGTGTTAATGACCATATTTTCACTCAACTTGTGACACAAAATTTTCATCTGTTTTTTTGGGCAATACTCCACAAGGAAAGGTTAATCAATCATAATCACTTTAGAAATAATGCTGGAGTTCATTCTTGTGTCAGCAAGAAGAGTAGTGAACAGAAACTTCACTGATCTGCCCAGTGTGGGGAGACAAAGTAAACGTTTCTTTATTTCAACCGACCTGATCCCTAACACATCAATGAGGCTTTTAGCTAGAGTCCACCCAAATAAATAAGAGCAGAACTTTAATAAAATTATTTCTGAATTCTATGTAGACACAATGATTTGTGCTGTATAGAAAAAAAAAACCCATTATGATTTTTTTTTGGAAAAATAATATACTACATTTAATAAAAAAATCTAGAAAAAATAACCAATAACTCTCAGAGGATCCTGTGTTAGCAAATAAATATTATTATACAAATTTTATAGATGTGGCATTGGTATTTTTAGCTCCCTGAAAATATCTTGGAAAATTATAATTACTACTGGCATTTAATAATATCCTTGAATATATTAATTTTTATCTGATTTTAATAACATTTTATAAATATCTGTTATATCAACCATTAAAATATGATTTTTATCTAAACTTCATGTATATTTTTATCTCCAAATATTTTTTCTATCAACACCTAACAATGTTTTGTAAAACTCTGAAGCCCCTGTCACATTGACATTGACATCTGCTATTTTTCATCTGAAGTTTAAATTGCTGCAAAGATATTTTTTCCTAGCATAATTCCCTAGAAATTTTTGAAGCTGCAGATTTATCTTATCTAAATTATAAATAATGCCACAATGTTATTTTATTGGTAAAGTCAGTCCTCATTGTCAAACAAGTCAGTCAAATTGGGGTTACTTTTTATTATGAAAAAAAATCTAAATTCATTTTCGTTTGAAATAATCCTAACAAGCATTCCCTAGACAAGCATGGAACTTCTGGATACTAATGTAAACCTCATCTAGTATTTGTAGCTTAAATGAAGTAAATCACACAACCTTAGCACAAATGCTTTATTAAAAGTCAAGAACTATTTTGCAGGAAAGATCACCTTTGTTTTTGTCACTCAAAGTTTTGACTCAAATAGTGCATTTCATGAGTTCCTGGATGGCTGAGAAGTATACAATTCTTTTGAAAAGGGGGTGAGTACCTACTGTGAAAGGGGAGGGGAGCAGATGAACACATGAGGTTCTTCTTTGCCAAGCTTCTTTGGGGAAATTTAAAAGTTTTGAATCTAAATTAGTTTCTTACAAGTTTTTGTGGCTGGGTTGGTGTTGTAGTTTAGTGGTACAGCACTAGGCCATCATACATGAGGCCATAGTTTTGATTCTCAGCAGCTCAAAAATATTTATATGTGCCTGTATACACACCAGAATTTTCTTAGGTACCTCCATTGTTTTGAAAGCCCAAAATTAAGGTCAACCAATTATAAAATATCTGATGTATTCTTTATACAACTAAGAGCAGTTTTTCACTACAGATCCTGTTTTTACTTGTATTTTGTTATCATCTTTTTAAAATTAATTTTTAACTGGGATAGCAATACAAAAGCAGATGTTAATAGAGTAGTGTGATGTTTTGATACAACTACACATTTTATGATGTTTGATCAGGCTAAATGTATCTATCTTCTCAATTATTTATCATATCTTTGCGGTAAAACATTAAAAATTCTTTAATTTTTAGTTTTTGAAATGTACAGTACATTATTTTTTCTATGTCATTCTACTGTGCAATAATGCAGAAAGGCTTCTTCTATCCAACCATAATTTAGTACCTATTGATCAACTTTTCTCCACCCCGCCACTCAGTCTCTTCAGCATATTGTAATCCCCATTCTTCTCTCAACTTTTATGATATCAATATTTTGTTATTAGAGATGTTTGTTTGTTTATTTATCTATTTATTTTTATTTGTTTTAATTAGTTATACTTGACAGTAGAATGCATTTATGCACTTTGATATATCATACATAGATGTGGTATAATTTCTCATTTTTCTGAATGTATATGTTAAAAGAGTCATATTGGTTATTCAGTCACAAATATACATACAGTAATAATGTCTGCTTTATTTTATTATCTTTTTTATACCCACATCCCCTCTCCTTCCCTCCCATCATTTCCCTCTACCTAATCTAAGGTAATGCTATTCTTCCCTAGTGCCCTCCCTCCTTACTGCAAATTAGCATACCCATATCAACATTTTTATATTCCACACATGAGTGAAATTACGAAATACTTGTCCTAGGAATTTTAATTATGTTTATTTAATTGCTGCCTTTCAAAATTATATTTTGCTTTTCCTATGAACTAAATTATATATTGTATCTAGTGTATTAGAAAGACAGCTCTTATCTTGTTTCTAGTATATTAGAATGACAGTTGAGCTGTCATTCATTAACAAACAAAGGTATGACACTTACAACCTTTATTGTAATTATCATTCTAACTTTTAGATGTATAATATCCCCCATTTTCTTAATAAAGAAACTGAATTAGAGACGTTTTGGAACTTTGAAACTTGTCAAGTTCACAAAGTCATAAAGTACATCTCATATTTGTCTATCTCCAGCATATCTGCATACTTTGTCCTATTTTTAATTGATTTTGTTTTAAAATATATGTTTAATTACTAGAGCAGCAATTTAATTTTAATAGAACTGGAAATCTTTATCTACTTATTTATAGACATTAGGTTTTTCTTCAATCTAAATTTAAAGATATGTTATTAAATAAATTTCCACATAAAGGTTTTTAAATCATTAGGAACTAAAGATGAATCATTTTAAAATAAAACTAAATTTGGGTTGTATATATATTTAAAATGTTACCTGTTTATTTGAATTACAGTGAATATTTTGTATTTTTTGGGAGAATGATCATATATCTTTGGTATAATTCTCTCATTTCAACCTAAGTTATGTTCACCCACGGTACAGTTATAATAGGATCTCCAGTTTTCCTACTACTGAAACCAGAAGTATAATCCTTATACTTTGTACTATAATATTATATTAATTTCTATAGATTGAGGGTAAAAGGTATTAATATTTTAATAATCTGAGAGTGAGTAGAAGTAATTCTGTACTTTGCTGGCATAAGGTAATTGTGTAGTGATTTAAAAGGTGTTGGTCAAAGTGACTATGTTTTTCAATAGGATATTATTTGTGATCTTCCAAATATACATTAGAGGAAAGTTTACAGCAGTCTGCTCTGAATATATCCTGTGCTGTGGTTAACTAAGGAACCAGTAGAGGAACAAACATGGTCCCTATACCAACTGGGCTTAGATATATTATGATCTGAGTTCACCCTCAAATTCAATTAAAAAATATAAACAAACTATAGAAGACAAACTAGAGAGTGGTATTCTAGCAACTTAAAAATTCTGTCCTCTCAACAAAAAGCCTATTTTGCTTTTT